>NC_044284.2:23388500-23714536 GCF_004027225.2 Strigops habroptila
CAAGCATGGGGGTTCCCACATTGTCCAGAGAGACTGGGGCTGAAAACATAGCTTCACTTTATGTAGCATCTTTTGCAATAAATATGTATTATTTTGGTAGATCACCCGCATGAGTAAAATAAATTCTACTATTTAGTAAAGCGCTCATACCCCATAAGAAAAGCTCATGAAGTGTGTGCATTTGAGCTAGCTGCAGGTTAAAATCAGGTTGCCTCTCTGGGTCGGTTTGAACTGCATGGAACATGTATTACAGCGCTACGTACCACACAAGGAAGACACAGACAGTATTATCCCAGCAGCAGCCCCAGTACAAGTTGTTCTGCACTCTTAGCAGGTCTCACGTGTCTCGGCAGCACCGTACACGATGCTTCTCCTGCGCAGTGCTTCCTGAGAGCAGTGTGTGACCGTTAGTGAGTGAGGCACCTGAAGTTCCTCAAAATGCTGATAAGGTCACAGTGATGCCTGCTAGAGGGGTGATAACTGGTCCTCTCTGCCTGTCTTGGCACTGTGTCAAGCTAAGCTGCAGACTGACCTTATCAAGCTCCAGGAATGAGGCCCATAAGGCCTTATCTTCAGACTTTCAAAAGATAAGGATAATTGGGCTTTTCTGTGTTTGGGAGGTGGTTTTTTTCTGTGTTTTGTGTGTGGAGGTGTTTGGGAATAGGATCTTTTTGGCTAGGAATGGAGTTGTTCTCTGCTCTCAACCGTGGAAGCTCTGTGTCCATCAGGCATGGCACGAAGATGGGGCAGCTACAGCTGTGAGGTCTAGTCCCTCCCCTGGGTTTTTGCGTGGTCATTAGCACTGCTGGGGCCTCAGTCTGTTATGAACCATGCTGCTGTAGTCACATGTTTTATTACCAGCAATTAGGGTAATAGCAGATGATTAACAAATAACCACAGGAACCTTCCCATACTGGGAAGGATGTAAGTTTCTCCTCACTTTTTTTCCCTATTACTGAGAGCTGAGAAGATTTTTAAACGCCTCCCTTTCTGTCTACATTTTGTGGGTTTTTTGTTGGGTTTGTGTTTTGGTTTGGGTTTTTTTTTGGGGGGGGGGGGGGGGAGAGGTTTAATCACAGAAAGCAAACCAGCTGCAGAGAGCTAAAACTAGCTGTATGTAATTCTGTATGTAACACAGCCCAGCCATTTGCTTTTATGTCCTGTAGTTGAGCTCTTTCCTTATCAGACTGGCTGATGAAGGAGCTAATGATGGTTGAGGATTGGGTGTCTTTTCTGTCTGCTTATCCTGGGTTCTGGAAGTGATTATAAGTCCTTATTTCCTGCACGAATCCTGCTTTTTTGGGAAGTTTTTTGTTTTCAGGATTCAAAGGTGGTGAGGCAGAGAGAAAAGTCAAATCCTTTCTTTTCCATGGGTTATCTTGCTGAATTATTGTGGGAGATAACCTTGGCAAATTCTGTGATCTGTTTCATACTTAATCCTCATCTCTCTTGGAGCTGTGACACTTCAAATTAAATTAAGACTGAGCACATTATATTTAATTATCACTTATTGTTTGTCCTTTAGCTACCTTCAGAGCTTTAGCAGAGCTAGCCTGTAGCTGAGTGGTTTTTGTCTGAGTGTAGGAATCCGTGTTAATGTAGGTGTTTGTATGAAAAATGCAGGATGCACTTTTGATCAGTTCTCATTTCACCTTCAGATCATGACTCCCCTTTGAAAGCAATAACTTCAGCATGGGTTATAGGACTGGGTGTAGCTTATCTGCATACTGCTCTCTGCTTAGGCTCATCTTGAGTTTGCGCAGCAATGCTCTGATCACTATCACCCTGCAATTATTGCTTATTGCCACTTCACTACCATGCATGTCAGCAAAACCAGTTCAATCAGGGAGTGCTGGCAATTGCCTCATTTCTGTCTGAAAAAGTGTACAGACAAGCCAGCACAATTCAAAAGTAAGTAGTAGAAAATACAAATGTTCATACTCCAGCTGCTGTTAATACAGTAACAGTGACTATTAGTAGCAGATATCTTCACAGACATGGAAATGACCTCACTTCCTTATTGCATTCTCCAGATCTGTATCACATTATTGCCTCATGAATATGGTTTCAGTTTGGAGCAGTGCACAGCACTGCAGCTGAGTGCCTGCTAGTTGAGTTAACCATTAGGAGTTCATTGCTTCACAGCTGTGGTGAGAAAAGCAAGGGAGAGATGGCTCTCAAGCAAAGAAAAAGGGTGAATGGGCAGTGTTTCTCTATAGGCTTCTCTCCAAGATTTGGGATTCCTGTTTTGGATCTATCACAAGCCTGTTATGTTATACCAGATGGAGTATCAAATCTCTCTTAATTTATCCATCAGTCAGAAGATAATAAGAATGTAGGAGAGAACTGTAGGATTTGTTAAGTTGTTCCTGTTAAGACCGCAGTGTTTCAGAAGGAAACCCTAACCTGTATGCTAAAATCCAGCGTAAAAAGTACGGCGTGGAGTGGGAGTAGGTGGGGAACAGACAGCAGAAAGTCACTCTGCAGTTAAAAGAGCTGCTGTACAGGTCATGCAGGTGGTATACTACCATTTGAATGTTTTCTGTGCTGTTCTTTCTTATAATGCCTATGGGCTGGTAGATCACTAACTAGCTTTGAAATGTTTCCATTCTACTTTGGCCACGGATAATTGAAAGAGAGTTTTACTGTTCTAGCTTGGGTATCAAGGCAACACAAATTGAGACAGACCAGCAACTGAATAAATGCAGGGGCTCACACAGTAGCTGGGAGCTGGTTGTGTTTGTACACCGGAATCTTGTCACCTTGTTTACACTGGCTGACCCAGCAGAAGCTCCACTGAAATTGCTGGGTTTAGACTGTGGTCAGGTTAGTGTGCAGACAGGTACAGGTGGAATTGTACCTCCTGAACAGTGGCTGGCCCTGGCTGCAGGGCTGCAAGCTGCTCCTGTGCTGTATCGGTGGGTGTTGGTGGTGCCTGCAGCATTGCAATAACTGATGATACTGTATTGCTGTCTTTACACACACAGGCTGAAGAGAAGGCGGTGCTAATAACAGGCTGTGACAAAGGTTTTGGACATGCCTTGGCAAAACAGGTTCGTGCAGAGGGATTTACTTGTTTTGCTGGATACTTGCTTGTGGTGAGTAGTAATATTGATCAAAATTCTTCTCTAGTTGGAGAAAAATGCTTTTCAAGTGAGAGCATCTTCATGTGCAGCCTCTGTTTACCCTTGTCCAAGACATGAGGGAAGTGCGGCGGGCAGGGATTGTTACATCTTTCATTGCTTCATCTGCTTTGTACATCTTGTCAGTCCTGTAATTTGAGCTCTTTAGGACAGGGACTGACTTTTAACTGGATGTTTCTACAGTAGCTTGCACAGTAAGGCATTGTTCACTGCTGGAAGCCTCTCAGCAATACCACAACACTCCATGGATCTGATAGTCCAAGGTTGCTGTGGCATTATGGCTTTCTGTCTTCCCTGGTGTCTGTGTTGCTGTCTTTCATTCTGCCACTTTCTTTTGGGGGCACTCTCCTCAAACTCATCTCCGAGCTGCCTCTCCTCTGTTGTTCAGGTTCTGTTTCCAAAATGTCTTCCAACTGTGCTTCTACAGCTTTTGTTATTCAGTTTCTGGATAGCTGAATGAACAAATTTATCGTACCTTTCTGATATCTGTAGGCCTCACCCTCTATCACCTGTGTTTCGCAGATGGCATCACTTGTTTTAAGAGATCAGTTTAGGCACACTGAATCAGAAGGGGTTGCGGACCCATCATCCCAGCCATGGAGGTCATGCAGGTAACTGTGTTGTGTAATCCTCTTTATAAACTGGGACAAGTCCACTTCCAACTCAGGTGGGGTCTTATCCTTGCTATGGTTTGTTTGGTTTTTTGTTTTGATAGTCAAAACTCATGTAATTTCTGACCTGAATTATTCAAAATCAGTTCATACCCACTTGTTTCTCTGTTCAAAGGTGGCCATTCTGCACAGGTGCTCAGAGAGTGATGACTACAGGTTCTTGAGCAGTGTGGAGGGTGATAACAAACAAAAAAAGGTGTTCCTTGTTGCCTGTGTGATGTTGACGGAGGTTATGTTCTACCACCACACCAGAAGGGAAAGTTATTATCAGCTGACATATTGTGTAACTTGAGAGCAAGTGTGTCCTGTTGGAAAATTGCCACCAGCTGGAAATTTCCATGTGAAGACTCTGTAAATCCCTAAGTAGTCATGTCATACGCTGCTTTGGGATGCCTGTCTCTGTGGTGATAGCAAGTTAGGCGCTTGCTGTGTAGAGCAGTAGATGTAGGGAACAGAAGTGAGAGAGAAGATGGGGTAGTGTGAGAGGGCTGTTGAGAAGCCAGCATGCTAATGTGGTGCAGAGGGCCAGGCTCCATTTGAAGCCACATAAAGAAACTAATTGCTCCTGAAGTGAGCCCTGCTTGCTTGTTTTATTGATGAAAAAACACACCACAATTACTTCTTGATCACAGATTACTTATTACCTGTCCCCAAATGGTCAGGCAGCTCTCAGCATCCCCTCTGGTCTGGTGTGGCAACATCTTGCTTGGAACCAAAATTTTTGTGGCTCCGTACTTGTATTCTTCCTTGTGGAAGTGGAAAATGCATCACCAATCATAGCTGATCTGCAGGTGACTTTCAGGAGATTAACTGAGCACTTGACCCTGGAGGGGTAGGGAGTTGGATCATGTGATTATTTTTTTTTCTTGTTCTGTGTGTTAATAAGTTTTCAGGAGACCTGGACTCAGAGCCCCAGGATTTCACTTGTGGTTCCTCTTTCCCACCCCCTGTCCCAGGTTGTTAGTGTTGTCTTACATGCTGTTAGGTGCATCTGAAGGGCAGGGTCTGGTGGATAGCTGTTGCAAAAATACTGCAGCTGAATGCTTTCTGTAATTCTTGGGACAGACAACATCCTGTATGGAATAGCCTTGTGTTTTACATGGTTGAAGGAGATAATGGCCTAGAAATGTAGAATTTGATGAGCAGGACTTTTCTGAAAACCTAATGATAGAATGTGTGTGGGATGAAAATGGTCATAAATCTAGAGCTGACTGCTCCAAGAAAAGGAAGCATGCAGTGACTGCAGGAAAGGATCATAGATCCAAAAGAAGCAGGAAACATCAGTGAAGGCAGGGAGCCATTAGGTCAGATCACTTGTGAAGAACAAGGTATGACCATATGCGTGATTACTGCTGATAAATGAAGGAATGCACATGCAATGTGGCTGAGGATGCAGCTACCCTGTGGTAGCTGGCAGGGCGCATGGAGCTGCTCATAACAAATGCAAGGAAACCTATCCTTCACGAGAGAAGTGTGAGCTGCTGTAGGTTCAGAGCAGGTATGGGGGCAGTTGTCATAGAGCAGATGCCGGGCGATTCGTTCACGCACAGTTAGTCCATCATCACTTACTTGCATGCTTTTTTATGGAGAGTTAAAAGGATGTACTAACCACCACATAAAACTCTTGCATTAAATACAAGATGGTACATTTTGAGGTGCATCAGGAGCTTTTTAATGATCAGACAGTCAAAAATAAAGTTGCAGGAATAGCAAGAATACTGAAGCAGGCTGGGATAGAACTGGAGATCAAGTGCAAAAGGGGTTTCATTTAGCAAGGAGAAGTAAGTCCACAGGGAATGTTTCTGTTTAATATATTAGTATTAAGATGGAAAACCACACAGAAATCGATTACAAAATAACCTGAAAAGTAGAATGTACAGAAAAAGTTGAAATAATCATTGTCTTATTTTCTTAGATCTTACTGGAAAAAAAGGATAAATTGTTTTCAGGTGCCTACTACCAGCAGTTTTCATGAGGACTGCAGGCAAGAAAAGGGAAAGAACAGGGAATGTTTACATAAAGGAATGTGTACAAGTTCACCAGGCCTGAAAAAATATGCTGCAGAGCATTTAAAGGATGAGCCATTGTTATTTCTGCCCCATGGGTGATATTTTCAGGAGCACCTGGAGGCCAGGGAATTTCCACAAGACTGGAAGCAGGCAGATACTGCCTTTCTCTTCCCAAAGGGAACAGACCTCTGAAATTTCCAAACGGGCAGCTCACCTTCATTGCCCTAGATGAAATTGCATCACACAGATCTGCCAATTCTACGAATGTCTCGACCAGAGTGTGATACACACTGTCTGTATAAGTTTACTGGGAACAGACTGTACTGTGTCAGTCTAATGTCATTCTGGCTAAGCAGCAGAGTGGTTAAAGGGAAAGGAATAAATGTATTCTGGATAAGGGTTTTGACACAGTCCCTCATGATGATCTTGTGAGCAAAATTGCACTCTAAGCCTATGACTGCTGTTTAGTCCCAGGGAAATTTTCTTGGAAGCGCCCCCTGGAATAGAGAATTCACTTGGAAAGAAATGTGCATAGTGCAAAGCAGGGAAGATTGCAGGCCTTTTGGGGAACAGGGTTCAGAATTATCATAACAAAACAGACAGTTTGAAACCAATTGGGTGGAATCCAGTAATGACAAGTACGAGGTGTTCTGCTCAGGAAATGCAGGAAGGGAGCGGGTGGATAGGCAGCACCAGGGGAGGCGGGGGGACTTGCGCAGATGGAGCAGGTTGGCTGGATTCATGGCTGTTCAGCATTGTGTTTGTGGCTTCCTGATCCTCACTGACATCTTGCTGTTGGTGCCCAAGTGCTTGCCAGGACTTAATTCTGAATCCCACGAACTTCCCTGGGAAAAATCCATGGCTTGGTCAGTTACAGGAGGGCTCTCTGCTAACAAGCCCCTGTGTGTTCTGCCTGTCTCCCAGCACTGGCTGCAGTGGGATCATCCAAACCAGAGCGGGGGCGAGGAGTGAGCGAGGGGAAGGGCAGGCAGCCAAAAGCTGGTGCAGGGCTGCTCTGCAGGGTGGAGGAGGCTCATGTGGCCCAGGAGCTGCCCCTGTGGGGCAGAGGGTGGGGTGGGCAGCCAGAGCCTGCGAGGTGGTGGGGCAGGATAACCGGGGGAAATGAGATAGATGGGAGGAAATGGCAAAATCCCACTGAAGGCCTCTCTGGAGAGTAGTTGCGCAGCGGGCTGGGCTGGGGCGGGGCAGGGCAGTTTCCAGCTCTGATGGAATTGGGAAAGGGAAGCTGGGAGATCCTCCAACAGGACAAAAATCTGACAAAAAACGTGACAGCAAAGGGAGCGGAAGAGAGGCTTTGCAGGTGGGCCATTGCTGCCAGGACCCTGCTGGACTCACACTGCTGTGCGGTTCCTACTGGTGAGTCCAAAGACCATGAAGGCCTACAGTTAAATCTACTGTTTAAAAAAAACAAGGAGGAAATAGCATGTGGGTATCTGAACAGAGAAAGTGCTCACTGCCCCTGAAGACCACAGAGACTAAGATGATATTCACTTCTTTCTGTTAAAATGTCTGGCTGCTTCATTTGTGAAGAGGTTTTCTGCACATAAGAGTTAAGCAGTTTGTTTTACAGTTAAACAGTGGTGTCTGCAACTATGAAAAGTAGTCCCAATTGATACTGCATGTTGAAGTCAGTCTTTCAAAACCAGTATGTTTTGATAACGATTAATAAATTGTAGCTGGGAAGGTAACTTTGCAGATTGAGTTGCATTGGTGCTAGGGGAAAACTAATTTCAATATGAATAACACAAACCAATTATACTGGGTTTTTTTTAAGTTGCTGGCTTATGACTAGCACATCACGGTGTTTGATGTATACTAAAAGAGCTTCAAGTCTTGATTTGCTGTTTTGTGATATCTGGAAATAAGTCAGTTGTGAAATGATATGCAGCTGTGGGGCCAGCCACTCCTTCCTACTACTGTCGTAATGCCAACATAACTATATATTGATTTTTTTGAGAGCTACCCTGTTCTGTTCAAGGCTGTGATGGACATTTCAGCTCTTTTCCTTCACCACACATCATTGTTTATTGGACTGAAGGTGGAGGTGAGATGCTGTATACTGTATTTGTTAAATAGCCCAAGATACATATAGAAAAAACTAGGTGGTTACGTGTTTTTTAGCTCAGCCTGGCTCAGAGGCAGCTGAGCAGGTGACTGTGGGAGGGTTGCTCACCTTGTTTGCCCTTGTGCTGTGGGAGCTGGTATCAAGTGCTAAAAGAAGAGTGGCAGCCAGGCATGGTGACTCACTGATTCATAACTTTTTCCTCCCTAATGTGGCAGAGCCTGTGATTCAAGAAGTAATTTGGTGAATTACACCTTGAGCCCACTATGGAACTGCATGTCTAATCTGTGCTCTTTTCACTTTTACTTGTTGTATATGACCTGAGCAAGGGTGTAAGGCTTAGGCAGCAGTCCTTTCTGGAAGTGACTAGGTAAAACTTGGAGTTTGAACTGTGTTTATGTTTGACTAAACAAAAAAACCCCACAATAGTAGCAGAATCTCTATTGATAGCAGTGGGGATAGGGAGGAAAGAAAGGAATAGGATAGAAAGGACAGCAGAGCCATCATGTTCTTATTTCCTGGGCTCATGTGGCTGGAGTGTGGTTGCTCCTTTTGAAGCTTGGATAAGACTGCCATGGGCCTGTCTTGTTCCCAGCAAGTATAAAGCTAGTAAATAACAAAAGCTCTAATCTTCATGCAAATTACAGAAGCACACCCTCTTAAAACAAGCATATGAAATATAACCGAGTAATGTACAATCTCGGATCCCACACGTTCTCTCTGCATGATTTTTCTTCCTACACAGTCACCCAGACCTCGTCATACATTTCACAGCTTCTCAAGCTGTTCCTGAAGAGCACAGCAACAGCAGTGGTGGCACAGAACCATTTCTCTGCGAGGAAAAGCTTGTAAGGGAGCAGCTCTGTTGCTTCTATAAATGCAGCAGTGTTTGCAAAACCCTGTGTGTAGCTGGGACAGAGAAGTCATGCATTCTTGATCAGCAAGTTGGACCAGTTCCTTCTGCTCTTCAGAGCCTTATCCTGTAGTTGTTTGCTCCAGCACAGCGTGCAAAGCAACAAAGGCTTCTTTTTAGGACTATCAGTGTGATTGAGGTTTGAGGCTTGCCAGGAAATAGCGCTCAATAAGTAAGTGCTGGAACACAGGCACTATTGCGACTGAGGTGCCTTGCACAGAGGTGCTTGTTGCACACTGAGTGTGGCCCCAGAGGAGCTAGGGCAGAACTGTTCTTGCACTGTACACTTACACCTCTTCTCCTTGCTCTGTGTACACAAGGCTAAACTAATTTTGATAGAAGTGCCCCATTTGTTTTCAATCTTCGCAGTTCCCACTGTATTGTTGACACTAAAGAAGTAATAGTGATAAGGTTCTATTCAATAAACATACCCCTGACCAGCAAACAGCCCTGTGACCGGGTACCTCTCAGCACTTTGTTCTGTGTGTAATGTGGCCTGATCGGTGAGCAATGAAATTCCAATAATGAACTAGTGTAAATAGCGACCATTCCTGAATCTAGCCTCATAACCCAAGAAATGGGAAGTTGTCATACTGATACTTAGAATCAGGAATACTCTGCAGAGGTCAGTTTGGGACTGACAGTTTAAGTAAGTCTTTTGTGGCTTTGGTAAATCCCTGCCAAATTTGCTCTGGATAGCTTCTTGTTCCTGGTGAAATTACACCATCAGATGCCCTGTTTTCATGGTCATCCTGCTAGCGATTAGAGCCTGCTTTGCAGCAATGCAGGGGACCGCATTCAGGTTGAGATGCTGTGCTGACTGCCAGATGAATGTGAATTTCAGTTACCTTGACCCATTAAAGCTGGCAGCTTCAGTAAGCACAACAGTGACAGGCAGGGGATCTTGAGCAGAGCAGGAGTAGAACTACTTGACTGGAGCATTTGTTAATTCAAATTTCTAAAACCAGAAGTAAGGATAGGTGAGCAAGATGGCTTTTTGGCTTTTGCTGCAGGCCACAACTTAACTGTCCTCCCAAACAGCCCCTGGGGCTGTTGTGGCCCAGTAGGGATTGAGAAAGGGTTGTTTTGGAGGAGGATGTAGCTGCAGGCCAGTGAACTGGAGACAGGTGTGCCAGGCAAAAGGGTGCTGGGATCACCGTGTGAGAGCTGGAAAATGTGAGAATGGTGGCAGCTATAATAGACAAATCCATTCTGGGACAGACCACGAGGGAATGGTTAAGGCACTATTATCACTGGGTAGCATGTGACCTTCTCTGCTCTGCTGTACACAGCTGGCTGACCGCCTTTGGGGAGAGCAGACTTAGCTGGGTACAGCGCAGGGTTACTAGGCCTGGTGTGAGAGTAGAGAGCCAGGTTAGCAAGGACATGTTGGTGTTTTCAAATGCACCAGGAGGATAAATTCCATTGGTATGTATTGGACAATGGTGGAATAGTGCAGTTTGCTTAGAGGGCTGTGTTGGTACAATACATGGTTACTATCTGACCATGAATAAATATAGGCTGGAAGTTGAGACTTTCATACATCAGGCAGGAAGCTATGGAGCAGAGGCAGGGCAAACAGCCCAAAAATTTTGAGAGTGAGCTTAATAAATTTTAGCAACAGGGTGGTATGACGTGGGTGCTTTTGATAGCAGTGTCAGAGCTCCCTGGACATGAAGACTCTTTCTCAATCCTCTGTGTGTTCTTGGTGGTAAGAGGGAGGTCGGGGAGTGGAAAGGGACTTCAACTCCAACTGAGTACTTACACAGTGAGAAATAACCATGGTGTATGGCAGGACACCTAATGAGGAGCAACTCCGTTGTCTTGTTCCAGCTCTTCTGTTTGTTCCTCCTGCAGTTTTTGGCTGCATAGTCCTGTGCTTCAACACATTCATAAAGTATGGACTCAGTCCTAAAAACGTTTGCCACTGGGACTCCTGCAGTAATCACTTCAAAGGGTGAAATCCTCAGTGACCTGCTAAGTCCTGGACATGTAAGGGGCTCAGTGCAGAATCTCTTGGTAAGTGCACTCAAGTCAAGTTTGACAGGACTGCATGTACAAAAGATGTTCCTTTTTAAATGCTAGTAGTTTTAAGGGTTGCGTGTCAGTTTGCTACAGTTAGGGCTGAGGGAAACCAGATACCTGGAGTAAAATACAACCGCTGTTAACTGGGCCACGATCTTGCAGATCAATACCATGCACTCTCCAAAACAGTGAGTCAAAGTTGTGAAGGGGATTTAGAAATCCAAGATACTTGCTTTTGAAGAAAAGTCCAGCCCCTTCCAAACTGCAAACACCATGATAAAAGTCACTGAGTAAAGACAAATCTGGGACTGAAAGGTGGAATAAAAGAGAGTCAGCCAAATCCCGCTGTACCAAGTCCCATCACAGCATTTGACCTTAGAGGAGACATCTAGGGAGGCAATGCTCATGTGGCTCCATCACTCTCCCAAATGTTCCAAGCAAGCCCCACTGGCTTTACTTCTGATATACTAAGAGTGTATTTCTTCTTTTTGCTGGGTTTTTCTCTACAACTCTTTTCTACAGAAGTGCCCAGTTCTTTGTCAGGGGGTTGGGTTACCTTGAAAAATGAAGAAGGCGGCTTCTCTGTGACACTTTTTCTCATTTTTGTATTTGTTGGCAGGTCTGTGGGGCCTGGTGAACAATGCTGGCATCTCACCTTCAGAGAGGTGGAATTTGCAAGTTTAAACAACTACAAGAAAGTGGCAGAGATCAACCTGTGGGGCACCGTGAGGGTGACAAAGGCTTTCCTGCCCTCATTCCCAGAGCTAAAGGTATGTGGCAGACACTGTGGCAAGATGCGGAAAGAGCTTTTGCAGCACTGCAAAGAGATGTAGCTAAAAATCATGACTTGGGCTGTGCTTCAGGCCTGTGCAGTCCAAGGAGGGTCTGGGGCATGCAGCCAAACTACACAGCGGGGTTCAACATGCTATGTAAGCATTTGGTAGCATAGGCCACTCGTGAGGCAGTCCAGGCCCCTACACAGCAGGTGTTATCTTAGACATCCCAGGATATCAGAGAACTTTGTGCAGTGGTGGCAGATATGATACAGGACTCCAGGCCACCTGTAGAAAAAGAGTAATTTGGAGGCCAGATGAGATAACCCTGGCCTCCAGAGTCCACCTAAATGCTTATGTCTGGATCTTCTCCCTTCATGTTACTCAATTCACCAGATGATTGCAGAGTGGTAGTGGTGGAATAAATGAGAGTCAGTAACAGCCATTTTAAATACCTTACAAGATAACAGTATTATCAGAAGTCTTTGGTTTAACAAAAGACTTTGGTTTATATAAGAAAAAAAAAAAGATATGTATGTGCAGAACTCTGAAGAGCTGCTTTATTTAGCACATGTGGGAGAATGCTGGCACAGCTGTGTGTTCTGTGAGGATGAAATGGGGTTATATTGAGAAGATTGCTCAGATACCATTTCCAGAAAGCAAGTACCCACTAAACAAGCCATATCTCACTACAAGAGGTAGCTTACCCGTCAGGTCAGCAAGTGGTTCTCACAGTCCCTCCAAGCTGTACTTAGGTGTGGAATGAGAAAGCAGAGCTGCCCACTTGTTTCTCAGCTAAAATTTCAAGCTGCAGAAGGGTGCCGTGCTCCATGGCTGTGAAAATCCTCTCTGTATAAATAGCTGGTGAGATTTCAAGGGCCTGTTCAAGTGCATCTGAAACCATAACTGCACACATCTTGTCTTGGGGAAGGACAGATACCCACAGAGGAGTGACCACTGCTGTCACTGTCCCTAGGCAGTGCATGATCTAACACAAGCTGAAAGAGCTCTGCAGTCAGGCTGGCATGGGCTGCTGGTGGGAGTTGGGACAATTGCTTTTCGCTGCCCATAGACAGCAGCATGCCAAGTCTCCTCTCTGTGCTTTCACTTTGGGTTATAGCTTCAAGTCCTATGTTGTGGGATGTTGAGAACAGCATGGCTTTTTTGTTTGGATGTTTTTTTTCCTAATTCTTGCTGTTGGTATTCCCTGCTGTCCTAATTAAAGGTGAAAGGTGTTTAACTGTGGAGGAGGCAGAGGAAGGTTAACATAATGGGTCAGATATGTGGCTAGTGTAATTAGGTCAGCAGAGTTCTCCCAGTGATAAATTTGGCTCATTAATGGGCTCTTGCTTTTCCTTACAAGGACAGGCTGCTAATAGCAGAGCAAAGCTGTTGCTATGAGGTGTCTCGAAGGGAGAAACTAAAATGGGAAACAAAAACAGTTTTCTGTTTGATTGAAAATGGGTCAGTCACAGCCTTCAGTTGTTTTCATGATACTGCTAGGAAGCTCTGCTGCTCCGTGACTCTGTTCTTTCCTGGGAAACAGCAGCACTGCCTCTAAACAGCCTCATTACCTAGCTGGGGGGGTCAGATCCCTGCAAAGAAGGGTTCTTCTGTTCCAGTACTGTGGCCAGCAGGTGCCAGACCCAGTGACTACAGACAGGCTGGGCAGGGAAAGGCTCTTCTAGTAATGAGTGAGGTCTGAGTCATCCCTCAGTTAGTCCCTGTGGATGATGGGACTTGCAGCCTCTCCACCCACCCACCACTGATGAGCTTTGTGGGACAGGGTTGGATCTGATGTGGCAAACAAAAGCGGCTCCTCTGACTGGTACCTTAGGGACCGGTGCCTGTACTACCCGATTGTGGTACAGATGCTGTGCAGCCATCCCCCTGCTTCCCTCATGTCACTGCCCCATTTTAGGCTCTCTCTTGCTGGTGTGGGTTGGCTCTTGCTTTCCCAAATCAATGTGGCCTGACTGAGCTCTGGAAGGGTGCTTTAAATGACGCATTTCTTTTAACATTGCACAGTGAAATTTCCATGTCACACATGACTGTGTCCTCAGAGAACCTCCTGATAACTGGTATGAACTACTCTTGTACAGTATCCCCAGGGGTCTCTCCTGTTGGGTATACACAGGATTTCAGTCATTTTTCCAAGTGCTGGGGCTGCCTGGCTTCATGCCTTTTTCCCTCTGTCCCAGTGGTGACTGCTAGTGGAGCAGCCAGCAAGCTGTGGGTGCTGCTGGCCAGGCTGGGACCCTACCCGCTTACTCTAGGGACCAGCTTTCCCTTCCACTGCTCAACTTCGTTCTGTTTTGTTCTATGTGAGATTAAGTGGCTATGAAAAGAGCTTATCATTTACTCTTTCCTCATCTGTCTTTGCTAGCTCTGACTTGGAAACTGTGTCATAAGCTTTTTATATGCCACTGGCTGTAAATGCTTGGAGTCTGCATGCAGCTGTGATACCTGAGGAGGAAAGCGGGCTTCCCTTGGCGATGCTGTGGAGGTAGCTTGTATTGCAAGTAAGAACTATTGGCAGTGCTGGCTGTGCAGTTCTTTTCTATTCCAGATCATCAGCACATGGAGGTTGCCTGGGATCCAGGACCCAGAATGATCCAACTGAACTGCAGCTTAAGCAGTGTTGTAATCACTTCTGCCCCCTGCACTGTGAAATGTGAGTAATGTTAAGTAGCACTGATTTGCACAGAAAATAAAATAAACTGAGATTTGTAAAGCACATGTCTCCAGTGCTCATTCTTACATTGGTTTACCCACCCCCTTTGAAGCTCAGGTCGGGATTTAATGGGGCTCAGTAATTAAGGAGGTGGTGGTGGTTCATCAGGTAGTGGGACTATGGAGGCTCGGTGAGAACTGCCTGGAGCAGAACCGGCAGTGCAGCCATTTCATCAGCAGAAGGCAGCTAGAGAGGCCTCTCTGCAAACACACACACCATCAGTGTCTGTGCTGTAGTGGTGATAAGGAGCTCTTCTCACAGACAGAATGGAGATCTGCAAACCAAGAAGGGTCCCAAGCCATGCAAGGACCTTGTGGCTGAGTCAGGGTTAGGATATCACAGCATGTGAGCTCCAGTCCCTTCTTCTGCCCCCTGAGAAGTGCTCAGGTGAGCTGTCAGTGATCTGGTGTCTGCTGGGGTGGGGAGCTCTGGGGCAAGAGGAGCAGAGTGCTGGGGCAGGAAGAGCAAGTATCAAGTGTTCCTGTACCGTGCAGATGATCGTGTCAACGCTGAGCCAGCAGAGCAAAGCCAAGATGAAATCTGGCTCTGAAATCTGGTCCCCGAGATAGCCAGACCCTTGTTCTGCCGTAGTGTTGTATTAATGCAGGCACTGGCGGCAGGTTATTGTCTTGTTGATAAGTAACAGAGGGAAGAAATCTCAATTCCATTTGACAGTAATCTTCAAAGCTGGAGGATGGAGGAGCCAGAAGGAAGTTCAGTGGAATCCCCTGGAAGTCCATGCTCATGGCTGCTGTGGTAACCTACAAGGAGTTAGACTGCCAAAGGTGCCTATGACTTTTTTTGGTTGTTGTTTCCTGCATCAGGGGCCAGCTGCTGAGGCTGTGGCAGTGTCCTGCCTTTTTCTGCATGTTTCTCACAATGCTTTGGAAGACAGCAATAGTCCAGCTCCTTGGTGTACCCTTTAGCCTTTGTAAAATGTTTCTGTTTTCCCTTTCAGGCCTGCATGGTTCTCTACAATGATTCTGGGAACCAAGAAGTACTTCTCTGCATGTCGCATTTGCTCTTAAACGTTCAGCCTAAGACAGCAAGGGGCCTCCTGGGTTATCCCAAGCAAGCACTGTGAGCGTGGATACTCCATATCTCTTCAGGTTCTTTCTGTCTTGACCAAAAAACAAGTCCCAAAACAGTGGCAAGTCTCAATGTATTCAAGCGGGCTGCTTCCTGGGGGACTCCTTGTCTTCCTAGAGAAAAAAGATCAAAGAAAAGCATCAGCACTATCAGCTGGAGAAGATTAAGTGTTAAACATGTCAAATGAAGGTTAGGAAACTGTACTACAAATCTCTACAACAGCTGCAAGAGGTCAGAAAGGCCACTGAGGTCCTGCCATTGCACAGAGAGATGCTGGCTCAGCTGCTCTGCCTGCAGCCAGGGCAGTGCAGGGAGCAGGGTGCCTTCATAGGCTTGCTGCTTCTGCAAGGCACTCTGCTCATGGGCACCCAGCTCTGCAACAGTGCCACCCAGCGCACCCTGAAAGAGGAAGGAGCCTTGCTTAGCATTTTAGAAACTTTATGATCTAGGAAACCCAGGATGGGTTTATCTTTCTAGCTTGGAGAACCCCCCAGACGTGATGATGCTGTTTGAATAGCAATGGCAGCACCTGTCCTTCTGACAGTGGTTTTGGAACATGAGGTTTCAGCATCTTGTGCAATCACAATGCTGAGAAATGTTTTAGAAACAAACCAAAACCGATACCAGCAGGTTTCTCAGCCAGCAGCCTGAGCCCTGGGATTTGGAGGAGAATTTGTAAGAGCTCCAGCTCTACCTCTGGAGCCTGGCCTGCAGCCAGATACAGTTAATTCATTCTCAGTGGTGCTGGAAGGGCCACAGGGATGCTGCTGATACAGCCATATCATCTTCTCCCCTGGTACTCTTTGAGGAAGAGAGCAGACCTGTGTCCACCTTAAAACAGGGATGAGAAATAACACTTTTGCCCTGACAGAAGCTGCCGGGAGGCACAAAGCGGCTGTGCACTCAGGTCTGCTGCAGCATGCAGCAACTTCTCTTGTGGTGTCTTGATGGTGAAGCAGCTCCTGAGAGCACTCAGCAGGATGTACGGAGAGCCGTGCACTGACCTGATGAGCTGTGTGGTGAGCACATCTGCTCCAGGCACATGGGCAGCAGGGCTGGCCAGTGGCATCAGCTCACTAGTGCAAGGGGCAGCTGTGGGCACAGTGCTTGTCTCAGACAGTGTTCAGGTGCAGTTATCACACACATGGTGCAGTGAACATGCAGCAATTTGCTTCCCTCGAGGTGGTTTAATTTGGTTTCCTGAGAGTGCTTAGCCTCACAGTGCTTTTTGTCAACAGAGCAGTAACCGAGTGGGTCTCTGCCCACCTCCTTGCCTGTGGATGTCACTTTCCTCTGCCCTTAACAGAGAAGCTATTTGTGTTTTCATCCCATAGCTATGGTCAGGGAGGCATTTTTCTGATATCTTCTGATAAAGAACATTATTATCAGGTTATCTTTAATGAAGGAATCACTGCTATCAGCCAACTTTAAGCCTGAAGGAATCAACATGGAGAAAGAGTCTGAAGTTTTCTGGCTTCTTGGAAAAATATCAGTATTTTTAAGAGAGAGTGTTTCCAAGGCTCTACGGCACTGCTGTGCCATTGCCAGCTTTGCAGTTTCATAGCCCTTGCATCTCAAAGGTGGCCCAAATACCATGAGTTTTTATGGGTTTGCTTTGAAGAGCACATGGTGACATTTGGTCTGCCTACCAGTTCCTTGCTTTTACCTTCACCTGTGCCGGCCTGTTCCCAGCTAGCATCGTAAAAGGTTGTCCATCCCCTTAGCATAGCCTCTTGTACAAAAGCTCTTTCTCATGCAGGACCTGCAGATGATGTTGTGAAGAGCAGTAAAGTTTTTGAGACTTTGCCAGCTCTAGCACACAGCCAGAGCAGCTCTGCTCACCTGCAACTCTAGCAAATCTTCCTTTGCTGAGTTTGCCAAGACATCAATAAAAGTAGAAACAGGTAAAATGAAAGAAAGAATTTCTGCTTTGGTTGTAAAGAGGGCACCCAGTGGACTAACCAGGTAAGAGCTGGTCTGTTCTAATGATATAGTGGAAAAACTTCTGTCTAGGACTGAGATCCAGCACTTCTGCTCCTGGCACTGTCACTGGCTCACTATGTGTGCTGAACAAATCACTCTGCCTTTGCAAGCTCCATTAACATCCCAGCCATCTTTGCTACCACCCTGCCCCTGCTGGAAAGCAGAAAACCCAAAAGTACACATTGCAATGCAACACAGTGCTGTTTACTCTTTCTGTTGTTATAACTGATGCCAGAACAGGTGTTATCTCACATTCCATAGGCTGGATTACTTTTTATTGCAGAACAAAAGATGTGTCGTTTCCAGTCTTCTGCATGAAAACTTTATAAGGACTTTATATGCTACAGGCAGCTTATAAAGTCCTCTGAACTTTTACAGCTTCAGGGAGGAAGGTGCCAGGGCTGAGGGTAGACATTAACACTGTTGTGCTGCTTTTAGAAGGCACCAGCGTTAACCATCACCTCACAGGCACCCTGCCTGGGGACCATGAACTGCAGCTCCGGTGATGGTGCTCTTTTTCTGCGTAACTCCAGGGCCTGCCTGCCAGAGTGATCATGCTCCCAGGGGTGCTGGTGGTACCTGTCACCTTGCGGGGTCAAGTGCTGCAGGAAAAGTCATTTTCCTGGTGGGACTTTAACCAGGGTTACTATGACAATCAGGCAACAGGCTGCCAGCACCCTGCGTCCTTATGTCCCCTTCCTGCTTTCCGCATGCTCAGGGGTGTTGAAGCATTCAGACCACAGCAAAACTTCCCTTTCCAACTCTAATGAGGTGCAACCGTTTCTCCAGGAAGCATGACTAATGAGGGAGCTGGTGGGAGAGGGAATGCACCCTGATAAGGCCCCACAGCTCCATCACCTACTGCAGGGAGGGACGTGGCAGTCCCTGCGTCCCACTAGAGACATCCAGTGGGTGGCTGGAGTATGACTATGTGGCTTTTTTTCCTATAGAAAGCAGTGAATGAATGCTTGTGCAGGTACGTACCCTGGCAGCCCTCCAGAGAAGATGGAGATCAAGTGCTGTTATACAGACGAAGTGCACTTTGATAGTGGGAAAGCACCTGCAGAAAATATGCCTGGGGGCTCGGGACAGGTTATTTTTAAAGAGGGTGAGAAAGCACAGTGGCTTGGCTTTGTGGCATGAGGTGGCTCAGAGGAGGTGCAGGACGGGGTCATCTGGTGGATGCAGTGGTCTCTCCATCCCAACAAGGCACTCCAGCACTGAGTTTTCTTGGGGCCAGCACTGGTCTGGAGAAGGTGCTGGTGCTTTTACTGGGAACTGCCACGGCACCATGTGCACACATAGGAAGCACTTCTCCTTTTTGTTGCCTTCACATACTCTCAGCCCCCACGCTAAGTCTCAACCTCATCCCCTCCCTGCACACACTCTTTTGCTGCACACCTTTATCAAAAAGTGAAACTCACTATGAATGGTATCTCTGTGCCATTTCAGACTGTAACTATATGAAATTAAAGTCAGAGCACTGACCATCGAATTTGTTACTTATTTTCTGTATAATGTAAAGCTCAGTCTAGCAAACACTTGGGCCTGTGTTGCAATGCAAGGCATGTGTGCTTTGGCTCACTGGCCTCAGTGCAGCTATTCATGGGCAAAGCCAAACACATATGCCAGTGTCTTTGCGCTCTGCAGACTGTGAGGAGAGATGCAACTTGCTCTTTCAGAAAGGCGATTCTTAGAATCCCCCTCTGACTGTGGCGCAAGACTGGGGGGCTCAGGGACAGGGCTAGAAAATGCTGTGCTGGCTGGTGGAGGAGTCTGTCAGGGTTAAAGTGCCACCCTTAGATCTTCCTGATGCATATATAAAACAGCGTTGCGGTGTAGGACCAGAGGATATCTGAGGGTTTGAGGCTACCCCAAAGTCTGTGCATGATTCCTGCAGTCCTGGTAGCTGATGCAAGTTGCTGACTGGAAGCCAGCTCCAGAGTGCTCCCGCAGCAGGAGAGCCCCTATCCCTGCGGACGGGGTCCTCACTTGGCTGGCAGGACAGCATCACCTGCAGGAGATTTCTTAACTGCATTTTTTAATGCAATAGAGTTTTTTCTCTCTTTCTGTGAGCTGAGCTGCAGTCACCCACACATTATAAACCTGTGTCACAAGGAAGATGTAGGTTGTGTACACTGTGTACAGGTCATAGAAAATAGAATTGTGTAACTGCAGTAATGCATTCCTGAATGCAGGTGCTGAAATAGCATTTAGCTGCAGAGAATAGAGCTGTGGGCTTTAAATAACCTTAATTGGGCATCTCTTAGACACAGCTGATGGTGCCGTGAACAGATCACTGCCTCTGGGAGAACAGAAAGTCCCTTTGCAGAGGCACTCTCTAAGTACATTTAATGACATTCTTTAAAGCTTTTAAATTATGTTTCAGCATGTTGGGGCTGCTTAAGGAGTCCTGAAAAAAGCATCGTGAATCCATGGGGAAATGTGGGAGCGATCCTCCAGGAACCGGGATGCAGAGCCTGGCAGCAAGAATCAGGGTGCCTGTTTGGGCTCAGCTTGGCAGAGGGGAGAAGCACCCTGAGCTGAGCTGCAGCAGCCAGGGCCCTGCAGCACCCCAGCACTTAAACCTGGGCAGGCATTCACAGACAGGGGCCCACAAGATCCTGATCACAGGATCAGACTGTGGGATCTGCTCCCACATCCAATGGAGAAGTCCTACTCTGCCCCCTTCTGCTATGTGCTTCCTCGCCTATGCCTGCCCTGCACGGCACCTGGTGTGTGCTGTGATAACCCAGCAGCAAACCGCAACAACAAACATTTTCCAATGTTATTTAGCATCAAAAGGCTGCTCGGTGTGAGGCACTTCTGGGACAGACTGAAAAATCAGGATTAGGTGCACTGCTTGGACTCTGCTTTTTATGTTGAGCACATCTGCAGGGGTGAGATGCCACAGGGCCAAAGCTTTATCACCAGTCCAGCTCTGCAGCGTAGTCTTGTCTGCAGAGACCTGCCTGCTGCCTCTTTTATACCCCTTTGTCCTTGTTTTTCTTCTATTTTGTTGGGGTTTTTTTTTTATTTTCAGAAGAATAGGGATCCCTCTGGATCCTCTCTCCAGGGACTCAGACCTTGGCAGCAGTTGTGCCAAGCAGGTCAGGGAACCTTCCTCAGAGCCCAGCAGAACCACTGCTGGTCCTGCATGATAGGGTTTGTCCCTTAAATAGTAATATCTTTTTCAGTTTTCCAACTTCTTAAATCTCTCTCTTTGGTTTCTTGTGTTTTGGCTACATAATTAGATAACTTCCATGGTGAAGGGCTACTCAGTAATTGTATATATGTGAATCACAACATCTTCCGTGCACTTGCCTTGGACCGAGTTCCCATATCCCAGACGCCAGTTCATGCTTCCAGAGCCTGTTTACTTCCTTTACTGTCATAACTGTAATTTGAAATTTTCCACCATTTTGCATAAACAGATTTCAAAGTACTTTCTGCCACTCCTAGAAACAGGAAAATTCCCACCTGCCTTCCCTTTCTCTATCTTTTCTCCTGCAGTTCATTTTCGTTTCTATATACATGTCACAACTTGTCTGGCCAACCCAAAGCCCCATTTCTTTTAGAGGAGGGAGAAAAACAGCAAAAATGAGCTTGCAGGAGAAAACACAGAAAAAGGGAGGAAATGCGCTTCCTGAGTCTGGAAGAGCTGTCCCTGCAAACAGTGTCATCTCCATGGTGGGAGCCTCAGGACTCCCAGGATATCCTGGGTCCCAGGATATGATGCCTTGATGCTGCAGGTGCCGCAGAGAGGCTCCAGCACTGTGGGTTCAGAGGCAGCAGGCCTGAAGACAAGATCTGTCCATGCAGAATGGTGCAAAATGGCCATGCCCATGGCAGCTCTCCAGCCCCCATGCAGTTGGGATGCTCAGACACCATTTGGAGATGAATGCTTCCTCATGGGACAGGCAGGGAGCCCTGGGCTAGTGGCTCCAGGGCTGGAGCCTGTGATGTCCCACAAGCAAAGGGCTCCCTGTCCCTGCAGTGCATCTGCCCGAGGCTTTTCCTGCTAGTAAGAGCTTTGGCAGCTTCTCAGCTAAGTAATGTCAAGGATCTCATCACAGGGTTGAGAGGACGATATCACTCTATCTGCTCTCCCATCCCATGGCAGGTAGAAAGCTGCTGAAATCCCAGCTGGGGATACAGCATGGTAAGACAGCCTTTCCCTGGGGAGCCAGGTCTCCACCAGGCCTGGCCTGCTAAACCTTCTCTGTTACATAGGTGCCAGGAGCTGATTTCAGGGTGGCCTAGGGTATGCAATGGGACCAATCCCACTTCTGCACTGAGCCAGGTTGGTTGCAGGTAGCACTTCATGGGTCCCAGCCCTGGATTTTAACTGTATCTCCAGCTTATTCTAACAAGGGGGGGTTCTTTGCTGGCAGCACTCAGTGCTGTTGCCTCCTCTCCCTAGGGCCAGACAAGCCTTGTCTCTGAAATGGACAACTTAGTAACACAAGAAAATCCTGGCCAATGTAGCCCATCCGTAGGTGCCCTGAACGCAGTGCTGTCTCACCCCATGCACAGCTGGTATGTGCCCCCTGCAATGGGCTGCCTCACCTGCCCCCCCCGGACGCGCCGCATAGCTCCTGCCACCTCACCCAGTGTGGGCTATGCTTTGCATCCACTCCTGCCTCCCCACGTGTGCACACTGCCCATACACCCCGTCTGCACCCGCGCAGGCAATGCTGCCTTGTCTTCCAACCCCTGCAGCGCTCCACGCTCCCTGCGCTGGGCACGCACCCTGTATGCCCGGCTTGCAGCTTCTTCATCACCCAGAAATGTGGGGCAGGCTTCATTCTTGCATGAAGCGCTCAGAGCATGTCTGGTGCCCCCCCTCTTCCCCCTGTTTGACCCCCCAGCTCTCCTCCTTCCTGTCCTCCCACCCTTGTTCCAGCTTCCTGCCCTTTGATGTGTCTCCTCTCCTCTGCCCCAGGGTATACACTGCTAACCAGGCGGAGATGACTGCTCCCCACCCCACAATTGGGTGCGATTATAATGTTATGCTTTTCCCTGAAACCTTGCTCTGGTGAGCACTGAAGGTGGACAGGCTCATGAGCAGAGGCTGATGACCGGCAGGACATGGAGCAGGTCCTGGGCCTGTGCAGGTGAGCGGTGCTGGGGGGTGCTGGAGGTGGGATGACAAGAGGCTCCTAGTGGTGCTGGGGCACTGGCAACCCCACTGAACCTGGGCTGGTGGCGCTGAGCTGCAGCAGCCCAAGCCTGCTCCATTCCAACACAGGAGCAGCAGATACCTGCGTGCTTCCCTCTGTGGTCAGGCAGAGCCCAGAAATGTGCCCCTGGGGAAGGCGCAGCCAGCATTTGCATGGAGACATGCCCCAGCAGCCAGCAGCAACTTCGACTGTCAGCTCTCGTCATCTGTGCATCAAGGCATGCGGTGCCTTGGCATCCATGAGATGCCCCTTGGCTGCAGCAGCCAGCAGACTGGAGCTCCATGTGTGGCAGCCCCTAGGCTTCTGAAGGTGCTGCCTTTGGGTGGATGTGGGACCGCTGTGTCTCCTACCACGACACAGGTTTGCTTCCACTGCTGCTGGTGCTGGTTGAGAGGGAGCTGATAGCTACAGCAAAGCCCACGTCATCCCCACTGTCACTGGGGCTCAAGGAGTGTCAGCTCGTGGTGGCTTCTCATTGACTCCTGACCATATCCCACGTGAGTGCACGCTCCTGCAGCGGGTTTCACGGAGCACAGCTGGGCGAACGCCTCACTGCTCTCGTGTGACTTTGGCCACAGGGTGATGGAAGCCAAAACTGCAGTGTGCAGCCAAGACTGGCCATTCTGCAGTGCTTTCTCCTCTCATTGCTCTGCGGGATGCAGGCAGCCAAGTTCAGGAGAAAAACTGAGCTTGCTGGCCTGTGTGTGGGGAATCCCACCTCTGCAGTGCACTATGGCATGGGAGCTCTCATAGCATTTAGGTCGGGTGCCTGCCCTGGCTTCTTCTCTTTTCTAAGCTTGTATCACAAGAGGTGCTTGCAGAGGGTCTGACTTTGACATGGGCAGCCAGAGCAACCCCATCAGGGGGACACTGTGCCAAACCACTGAGGGAGCTGTGTACAAGCAGGGAGAGCCCCTGGGTGCTCCCCTGCCCCACACCAAGTGCTGCTGGCAGGGTTGTGGTGCTCCCTAGAGCTCTTCATCCCCAGCTGGTGCTGCTGGGTCTGCATCTGCATCAGATGAGCCATGCTCAGCCGTGATGGCCATTGAGGTGCTGGGAGCACCTCGGCTGTGGCCATGGTTCAGGGCACACCTCAGCAGTGTGTCCCTTACACCCTACTAAGGGACAGGACTGACCTATTTGTAGCTTTTGGGGGGTATTTGGACAGCCAGGGGCTCAAGAGTGTGTGTGTGCATGTGTAAGGCATGAGGTACAGCATGTAAAAACACACCTAGAGAGGAAGTCTTCAACAGAGATTAGATTAAAAGAAGATGTAATTAAACACAGAGAGCATCCTGGCTGTTGCTTGGCTCTCCTTGCATAACTCTTGGGACCAGCTGCCTTCACAGATGGCTGCTCTGCTGTCAAAGTCTTTTAGACTGGGCACCTGTTGGAAAAACTGCCAGGTCAGCACAGAACCAATTGCACCACGTCTTTCCTTGTAGTGAGATCTGAAAGTCTAGAGGACAAAATGCTGAGAGGTCTTGCAGCTCCACAGACGAGCCTGCGATGCCCCTGCTACTTAACCCTCCCCATGCACTCCTGGGAGTGAATGTGATGGGGATGAGGATGCTGCAGTGACCTGGAGGGTCTCCAGGGCTCAACTGGCCCCTGGCAGAAGGGGTTGCACGTCCCCCCTGCAAGCACGGTGACGGCTGCTGCTGGGCCAGGGGGAGCAGGACAGGAGCTGCTGCTGTCCCCTTCCCCTGCTGTTTGCACCCAGGTCTGAGGCTCTTGCAAGTGGCCAAATGGTTCTGCACACAGAGCTCTACAGCAGTGGAGTGATACCCAGACACATGGGGTGCCTTTGTTTGCCTGGGTGAGCAGCCAAGTTGCAGCCCATCTCCAGCTTCGTACCAGCTGCAGATCTAAGGCAGCTGACTGGCCTGCCAAAAAAAACACAACACGTTGAGGATCAGGGAGTGGCTTGTGCTGGTGCTGAATAATGATGATCCCAGTGCTCTTATAAAGCGACAGGGTGCAAAGCTCACCACAGAGCTGTTCTTGCAGCCTTGGCCCTCAGCAGAGCATCACTCCACCTCATCAGCCAAGGTATGTTTCTGAATTGAGAGATTCAAACTGGGAGCTGTGCGTGTGTCTGCAGCAGAGCCCATGCCCTGCAGCTGGAGGCAGAATGGGCTTTTCTTTTAAACCTGGGCAAAATGCTGTGGAGGGGTTTCTGGCCAAGGAAGCAGAGCAGCCCTGTGCTGCAGGGTCTGTAGGTGCCAACCTGCCCCAAGTAGAGCCTGAAGCATGAGGGCAGCATCCTGGCTCCAGAGGCTGCTTGGGAGTGAGCAGCACAGCTCCCACTTCTGCTCCACAGGAAAATGTGTCCTTTCCCTCCTTGCAGCATGCTTTTGGTAGTGGATTCATGTTTTGTTTGGTGCTGATTTGAGTCTTGAACAACTTCCCTGTCCTGCAGTGCTGTGTACATCCTGGCACATGAATCATAGAATCACAGAATGGTTTGGGTTGGAAGGGACCTTAAAGATTATCTGGTTCCAACCCCGCTGCCACAGGCCATTTCACCTATTTTTGTCCTCCCCAGGTCCATTTCCCGCCTGCATCCTGGTGCAGCCATGCTGGCCACAGCAGTGCGGCTCTTGGTCTTGTTCAGCCTCCTCAGCTTTGGAAAAGGCCAGATGTTTCACATGGGACCATGCCCAGATCCAGCAGTCCAAGAAGACTTCGATATCAATCAGGTGTCAAAAGGTTTCTAAAACTCTCAGGGCAGACAGCGAGTTAGGCTAAGGGGGCATGGGACTGATGGCAAAGTGCCTGGGTCATGCCGGGGGTGGTCAGGTCTGGTCTCGATACCTTGTGCCAGAGCTGCCAGCGCAGGTCTGCAGCCCCACTAACCCCCACAGCCTCCTGCGCCACAGAGGGGAGGGCTCAAATGGACTGAGCAGGCAAAACTGTGCTGGCAAACAAGGCAGGGTGCTCTGCCTCAGTCCTCTCGTGCTAAAACCGTCTCTTTGGACTTTCTTCTGTCAGTATTTGGGGAAATGGTACGAGATAGAGAAGCTGCCCTCAAGTTTCGAGAAAGGAAGCTGCATCCAGGCAAACTACTCATTGAAGGAGAATGGGAAGTTCAAGGTGATCAACAAGGAGCTGCTGTAAGTGTTTGCATTCCGGCTGTGTTCTCCCTGCAGCAGTGGCACTCCTGTCCCGTCTACAAATTGCCTGTTTCTGGTCTGTGGTTGTGGTAGCTTTGCTGGGATAATGGGCTTTGCCGTGGTTACGGCAGAGATTCAGGTCTCTGGTTTCTGCCAGTGCTTCCCTGGGGCTCACCAGGTCTCTGTCTGGTTGTCCAAGGTGAGTTGTGAGAAAATAGATCACATGCACATGGTGATTCCAGTGCGAAATAGCCCGGGTCTCCTCCTGACTGATTTGTGATCCCCAGCGATGATGAAGAAGACGGATGCCCCAGGTCCTGTCCCAGGGAGGGTCACAGGGCTGGGTATGGGATGGCAGCCACCACCATGTGCCTCTGTGTGCTGAGAGGTGCCTGTGCCCTGTGCTCCTCTGAGCTCTAGAGTAAAGGGACCCGATGAAAAGGGGCAGCGAAGGCGAAGCACACGTGTCATTTTTGCTTAAGCAAATATTTGTCAGCCTTTTACCTTGTACTGGTAGTAACTGCTGTGTAAGGGGATCAACAATCATTGCCAGTTTAAATCAGTGAGCAAAGCTAATGCACTGATTGTTACCTTTATTATACTTGATGGTTTGCAATTACCCCGAGCCCTCCTGGCTTTCTGCATGGGCAGATGCAGATATCAATTCATCTGTTTCCACCACCAGCCCCAGCTGGTGCTGCTCTGCGCAGCCGAATGAATGAGAAGGAGGGAGGGAGCGAGCGGTGAACGCAGCGCTGTCCCCTGAGCTCCCTGGCATGGCATGGGGACTTTGTTCTGGCTCATAAGGACAACAACGTGGCCACACATCCCTTGTGTCTGGCAGAGAGCAGTGTCCATGCCGCTCGCTGACTGCGCAGCACTGTCTCTGCAGCTCCACTGCTATGGCAGTGCTGGGCAAACAGCTGGACATTGATCTGCACCCCCATTAATCTGCAGGAGATCAATCTGACCAGGGATGGCACCACTGCAGCAGCTCAGGACCCTGAATATTTTGGTTCAGGTGTGCACTGTGCATGGCCCAGCATCAGGCCCTCGACCTCTGCTGCTGGCAGCATTAGCTTCTGCCTCTTTGGTTGTTCCTGTTTCACAGGGAAACACGAAACTTTCCTGCCCCACAGGCAGCGTCTCAGTCTTGAGACATCCGGGGAAAGATGCAATTATAAGATGGGCAGCCCGAGTCCTAGGGCTCGTTGCCAGCAGGGCAGTGCTCTGAACCAGCAGTGAAACAAACCCTGGTTTACCAAGCAGAGACAGGTAATGTGTGTGCAGAGGAATGTGCTGTGCCCTGGGAAAAACGCAAGTGATTAAACAGAGGTGAACACATGCCTTCCACAGCTAGCAGAAGTTGAGCTGCTTCCTGGCGCATCCGAGATCAGTGCTGGGATACTCCCATCCTGCAGAGGGGTCTTGCTCTCTCTTTTCTCTGTCATTGTCCCCCTGGCACTGAAGTACACCCCAGTGGCAGGGGCAGTTGGAGAGAGGCACCCTGGGGCGCTGGGGTGGTTTAACTTGGGAGAGCATTTCCCCCACTGCGCCAGGCCCAGGACTGGTGTGCCCTGGGTGCTGCTGAAACCATCCCTAGGGACGAGCTGTCCCTCCAGGGATGCTGTGGTTAGCTGGTGCGTGTTTCGGCCTCCTCTTAGCACGTGGAGGCACCACAAGGGATTATGTAGTGGAAAGCAAAAAAAGTGATTTCAAACTGAGCTAATTTAATTTCTCACCCTGTCATTCTCCCCTTAGCTCCAATGGCAAAGTCAATGAAGTTGAAGGAGAAATCATGCACATGGATGTAAAGGAGCCAGCCAAGCTGGGCGTCCGCTTTAACTGGTGTAAGTATATGGTTGGGAGGCTCACAGTGGTCTTGTGATACTTATACATCATTTACAGCCACAGTGGTGGAGCACTCTTCACCAGCTGATGTCAAAGCAAGAAAAAGCAGCAGCATTAGCACCCCTTCAGGTCATTTCACAGATGGGGACTGGGAGGTAAGAGATGAGGGAGCTGCAGCAACGGCCAGCAACAGGCTTGTTTTTCTGAACACAGTGATATAGCTTCTAGCCCCCCCTGCCTCTGCTTACAAGTGCCTTTTAATAACCATTAATAATACAGTTTTGTTTGCCTTTCCTTCCCTTGCCAGTGTAACACACGACAGGCCTGCTGAGGTGCAGTGCGTTTTAATCCCATTGCACAGCACTTTCCTCTGTCTGCAGCATCATTTTGGAACGTGAGCAGAGGCCTCGCCTTGGCTCCCTTTTTATTCCGCTCCCTCACACCTTTTCCTTGGCTATTTCATAGCACTCACACAGAGGGGTTATTTGGAGAAATGGGTGGAGCAGGGCACTTGCAAAGGACATACAATTATTGTTCATGAGCACAGCCAGTCTTAATTATGCACTGCTAAGGCATCACCTGCAGCCGTTTCACCCACAGCATGTGCAACCCCAACCATCCTCACTGGATGAGAGCCTCAAGAAAACAGCACCTCTCACTCCTAAGTGCATCAGAAACAAATACTGCCTGCCTCCTGGACCCACCTCTGCTTTGTGCCTGATGGTTTGAAGCGGAGTGGCTGTCCCCCACTGGAGCAAATGATTCAGGCATAGCAGCGTGATGGAGAACAGAATCTGTCCCAGGTGGCTGGTGCTGGTGGGGTGGACTGGACCATACTGATTCCCGCTGCCCGGGCTCCAGCTGGTTCCATGAGCAGAGCACCCTGGGGCAGTGGGTGGTGGTGGGGAGAGAGGTGGTGGTTCATGCTTCTCAGATCACCAGTGTCAGCTCCCAACTCTACAGCAAGCACCCTCACATGGCTGCGAGCTGGGCCGCTTTTGGAGGCCTGGATGAGCTGATCAGGTCATAGTGTTAACTTTCCAGCAAGACCTTCCTAGCCAGGGCTTTGTGGCATTCTCGAGCACCAATGGACAGAACAAGGAGTCCTGATAGGCTTTTATAAATTATAGCTCCCTATACTGACCACAGTATGTGGCTCAGGACCAGCCAAATTGGGTACAGCACCAGGAGCTGTGGCTCTAGTGCTGCAGAGCAGTGCAGAGTCAGCTACGCATCACGTTCACCATGCCCTTCTTTCTCCTAGTCATGCCTTCAGCTCCTTACTGGGTCATCTCCACCGACTATGAAAACTACTCGCTGGTTTACTCCTGCACCAACATTCTCTGGCTCTTCCACATTGACTATGCCTGGATTTTATCAAGAGCTCCCGACATGCACCCAGAAACCGTGGAGCACCTGAAGAGTGTTCTCCAGTCCTACAAGATTGACACTGAGAAAATGATGCCCACGGATCATCTTAACTGCCCTTCCGAGATGTAACTCCGGCATGCAGTGACACAGCACCAGACCAGCGATGAACTTTGTTGCTTTCTGTGTTATCCATTAGAATTTCTCTATGTAACAGAGAAATGCAATAATCCCTTGCTAATGGTAGTTTGCCAGCCCTAAGTTATGCTTTGCTGTTCTCTCTATTGCGCTTCCCCTTTTTTTCTTGCTCTGATTTCCACAGAGTAACTGACTGATTCAAAGCTAATGGGTGAAGAAAAGAAACCCTGAAGTGCGAAGCTCTGCTGTTGCTGTGAGTCCTCCTCTATGTGGATGGGAAAGGGTATGAGATATGATGTGCAAGTATTAGTCCCAGGAAAAACCTTTCATCACACAGCCCCAGGTTTGTTTCCCATTTTTGTCTTGATGCTACTGGGCATGCTAGGAGCCTGCGGTGTCTGAGCTACACTGCAGGCACTGCCTTACGAGGGACAGCATCCAAACACAGTGGGTTGGTCCTGCAGACCTGGAACTTAGACTGAGATCTCGAGTGTTTTCTGGTGCAGGCCTGCAGGCGTATGTTGCTGCCATGTCAGTGGACCTCCTGACTAAGAATCAGATCTGGCCCTTTGTATTTACAGTCTAAAAATGTCCAGAAATTCAGCATCACTCCATCCCCAGTGTCTGTACGTGTCCTCTCTTGCCTCTAGTGAGGCTGGTCCTGCACTCTCAAGGGATCAGCTCTGAGAGTACACATAAGCAGACAGAAAGAAATGGGGCTGCTCCACTGTCCTCTCTTCTGGAAGCTTTTCCCTGAATGCCAAGAGACGGCAGGCTCTGCCTGATGTCCTGCTTACCGCTTTTGTACGTGCCGAGTGCCCGCTGGCACTGCATCTGCCCTGGCAGGTGTTCACCAGGCACCGCGACAACTCTGCTTGAACAGCATTGATGCAGCTCATTAAAAATGAAATTAAAACATCCGCTTTGGGGCTTTTGTACTTCCCAGCTGCACGGCCGTTCCGAGGGGGCTGCGGGGCTTGGTGTGTGGGGTCTGCCACTCCTCTGAGGCACAGCACCCCCAAAGCAGGAATGCAATGCCGTGTAAGAAACCATGTCTGAAGTTACATGGTTTGCCCCAGGAGCCTGGCGGTCTTTCCAGCTCTCTGGGGTTGGATGTGCGGGCTTCTGCCATTGTCCGAGCCGTGCCAGCAGACCAGCATTGTGGCTTTGGCTGGCAGTGACCCCCCTCTCTTGCTGCTTTTACTGACGTGAAAAACAATGGTGTGGATGTAGCATACTGTAAATCTGCAGGAAATGTTCCACACTCACTGTGGTGGGACCCTTATGGGCACGGATGTGCAGCAAAGCGCTTTCATGCCCTGAGGGAGCTACAGGAGCTGAGCAGGGAGCCGATGTTTCCCTGATCTTCACCAGCCGGAGGAGGCCGAGGTGGGAGGGCAGCCTTGCGGGGACCAGACACAACTGCCACGTTCGCGCCATTATCCCTTTAACAGTTTAAATCCTAATGGCATAGCGCCTGTGACACGAAACCGAACACTGCCCGCACGCCGGCGGTACGGGTGCCGCAGGGACGCCGGCAGCCTCGCAGGCGCTCCGGGGTGCCTCGGGATTTTGGGACAGGTCATTGCCCCGCCGCCCCACAACCCGGCTCCCGCGGGCGGCAGCCCTGCAGCGGTCCGCCGACCGCCAGGCGGCGCGGCCCCGGCGGGCTGAGGCGGTGGCACTGAGGGGCCTCCTTCCCGCGCCGGCCGCTCTGACGCGCGGCGGGGCGGGGCCAGCCGGGGCGGGGGCAGCGGCGGCAGAGGAGGCCGGAAGCGGTCGGGCGGCGCGGCGATGGAGTCGGGCGCATCGGCGATGGATGAGCCCTCTGAGTCCGGCGCCTCAGCGTCGGGCGGCTCGGCGTCGGGCGGCTCGGCGGACAACGCGCCCATCAAGGGCATCCTCAAAAAGAACGGCGGCAAAGCACCGGTGGATGGAGCGGCCCCCGGGGCGCGGCGGGTCACGTCGGCCCGCGACGAAGATGAGCACGGGTGAGAGCCGCGCCGAGCCCCTCGGGGTGTCGGTGGTGGTGAGGCGGCAGCAGTGGGTCCCTGCAGGGCCTCCCCGCCGCCTCCCGCTCGTCCGAGGCTCGGGCGGAGGGGGCCCTGCGGGGCGGTGTGTCCCGCTGGGGGCTCCGGGTTCGGGGGGGTGCTGCTGGGCGGGCGGAGCAGGAGCGCGATAAGCGGGTCAGTGGGTCGTGCCCGTGTGCTGCCCCGGCACCGCGGCCCTGCAGCGGCGTTCCGCACGTCGGCAGGCAGCCCGCCGAGGCCGGGTGCAACCCGCAGCGGGTTCATGTTCACACCGGGCGTGCCGGGGCGGGGAGAGCGAGGGCTGCTGCGGGGAGGGCAGGGGAACTCCGTCCTGGCTCGTGTTGCCGGGAGTGCGGAGCGGCGGCTGAGGGAGCTGCTGTGATCCTTTGCTGCTCATGAAACCCTGGCAGAAATAGTGTCGGTTTCAAATGTTCTATCAGAAAGATGAACAGAAAGGTTTTACCGATGCTACGAGGACAGTTTACCACTTGAGAGATACGCTTTGCCATGGCAGGTTTATTCTCAGTCTTTTTAAAGGTAGCTTATTTCTCTGTAGCCAGAAGCGTGTCCCTGGGGAGAAGACCTCCCATGGGTTGAAACCTAAGTCAGAAGTATCTTTGGTTGTCCCAGATTCATCTGTAAAGATCTCACACTTGAGAATAGGCACTTTGCATATGGTTTGTTTTGAGTGACAAGAAAGTCTTGATTTAATTGTAACGTGCTTGAATTAGTCCAAATACACAGGAAGTGGTTTTCAGCCAGCCAGTAGCTGTCCTTGACCAGTAAGAATTCTTGTGCTTTTCTTGATGTTAGCACCCAGGATGCACTGCCCACCATTGCTCTGAGACTCCACCACGTTGTGATGCCCAGGGTTTGACAAGAACTCTATAAAATTGCCCATGTTGGTTTTATTTATTTGGGACGTTGCTCAGTGTTGCAAGGGGAGAAATAATGATAAAATGCATGTGCAATTATGGCTTTCTTATAATATGGTAATATTCCTCTCCTCTTTGCCTAAGTCATGAATATAGTCTAAAGTCAGCAAAGCAAGAATGAAAAGTTCTTGGTTTACTGTGTTGCCTGTGTCAGCTGCTTTCCAGAGAGAAATTATTGCAACTGAAGAATGAGATGATGTTTTTTGAAGGAGGTGAATGTAAGTAGCAATATGCTGTACAAACACTGTGATTCTTTTTTTCCCCCTCTTCTTTAGTTTTAATATAGTGTAGCACAGAGTGTTTACTGCCACACCAGACATAAAGTAAAACTGGCTGTTGGTAGCCTCTGTTTCATTTTCTGCTGTCTCTTTTGTACCATCTTGAAGAATGATTGGAAATTAGAGTACAAACTGGTGAGCTGAGTATATGGTATATTGGTTACAGTACACATAATTTCTTGCGTGCTGATAAGCGGGCAGAAGTCTGGGTTTGTTTCCTGTTTACCAATGTGAGTCAATAAAGTCAATTAGATTAATTTTGAAATTGCCTTGCAACTTAAAGGAGATTGGCTAAACCTTGTGGGCTGCATAAGATTTCCGGGAAACATCAGTATAGGGTATTTAAGTTTGTGTGCAGGTATTTTGGTTGGCAGTGTTTCATTAAGTCAGTGTTATTTCTGACTTCAGCAAAATAATGTCATACTTAAAGGAATGATAAATGGCATAGCTGTGATTTTCCTCAAAGATTAAAAATTACTTTATAAATTCCAGTACCTGTTTTCTTCCTGCACCTCTAGCAGCAGCCTCTGCTTATTTCTAATACTGAAATTCAGGTCTGAATAGCTTTAAAAATAGATGCAAATGAAAGAGCTCGTTGTGTCAGCTGTCATCTTTCAAAGCACCGTGTTCAGTAGAGCTCTCATGTATTTGCATCATTATTGGCTTTGCGCTGTTATTAGTGATGGCAAAATTCTTTGGAAAACTTCCTCAATGAAAATATGGTGCAAGAGGGAAACTTGGGAAATTGGGACACCAGTGGAACTGCGTCCTAATAACTGAGATTGTGGTTTAATGGTAGATACATTCTTGGCATTTCTGGTATAAAGTATTTTTTGCCTTAAGGCTCCTGTAAGAGCCTGTGAGCAATCTGATCCTTTTACGAAGGAACTGTAGAAAAAACAAAGCACCTGTGTTGGAACAGACAAGAGAAGAGTCTGTTATGGTAGGAGCAAGTGAAGTGTGAGAGGTGTTCCTCTGAATAATACTGCTGCAAAAACTTCTTGCCTGTCAAGGTGTCGTGTCAAAATATCCCATTATTATGTATATTTAAAGATGTGAGAGAATATAAATGAGCACTCCTGAGATTTTTCAAATCTGATTTTCCTAAGGAAGATTAAATTTCCCATTTCTGTATCTGAAGGAGTGTCAGAAAGCATTTTCCTGTGATGGTCCTAAATTCTATCATTAATGTTATGCTGCTCAGGCATGCCAAAGCATGCCAAATTGCAGTCAACGGACGTGTGGGTTTTTAGAGTACTTAGTCACTCTCCTGTGATGGCTTTTTGCATGGAGGGGTGAAATGACATGTTTGTCTGTTTGCCACTAATGATGAGGGGTTTTTTTCCCAGCTGAATTTTAAATTGTGCTTTGGGAGGTGTTCCGCAGCCAAGGCTTTTAGTGTTGGAATCCGAGTTGAAAGAAATGAGTGTGGAAAACTTAAACCACTAAAAGGTTCCTCGGTCTTTTGTTTGTAAGTTACTGAACTGCTAACTGTAGGGTAATTTAGAGATCAGCCAAAAAGATTCTTCTAAGGTTGCCAGTATTCTTACAAGGTATTGAGTTGCGAGTCCAAGCAATAAACCTTGATGTGCTCTGGACAAGTGTGGTGAGCATAAGGCATGCAATGGGAATTTCTCCCATCTGTCCTGTTTCCTCTTCAACTAAACTCTGTCTCTTCATTGGAGCTGCATGCCATTGTCCAACTTCTAGGGCTAGTAAAAATCCTCATGTGCTCCCTCTGTAACTGTATGATCATATTGTGTTAGTCATAGGTGAATTTTAAGCAGGTGTTTAGCTGATGTTTAACTGGTGACTTTTCAGCTCCTGAATAGATAGGTTTGAATAGCTGGCATTCCTAGACTAGAGCTCTCGCTTTGTCATCATGAAGCTCATGATTCTCCACCCTGCCAGAGCAGGCAGTCTGACTCACGTGTTGCCTGCTTAGGCTGCAGTCCTTGTGTTAGAACAAAATGATTACGTAGAAGCCTCAAATGTGAGAGCATGGCATTGGTTGCTATATGCTAAGGGGATTAAGCTCACTTAATTTGTATTCATTTCTGGAATATAAGACACTAGCATATAGGATTCAGCATCAACTCCCACATCTGTTTTGGGTTTTTTTAATCCCTTTAGGTTTGGGTTTGGTTTTTTCCCCCATTGTATTATGCAGTGCTTTCCATAAATATAAAATTTAGTTTGTGCTTGGAATTTTGCTTTATCAGTTTTGTTTTACAGATAGCATTTGCTCAAGAACAGTTGTGTTACTGAGATTGAATTTATATTTCAAATTTGTTATTGGAATGTTTTGTATTTAAATAAGAGTAGTTCACTTAGTCCTCTAGCCAACTGCGTCCCCCCCAAAAAACCTCACAAACAAACCCAACAAAAAAACCCCAAGCCCAAAAAAACCACAACCCTCAAACAACAAAGCACTGCAACATTGGCTTCCTTAAAGTAATAATTTGCAATATGTTAATATGCTAATGTGTAAGGTGATATTAAATAGTGGAATTATTTTACTATTTTAAAGTTAAATGTCTTGGTTTAGTCTAAGAGAACTAAAAGAACCTTAGGGTTCTTTTATGTTTTGTCAGTCTGGGTGGGCTTTTGTTTCTGCAAATATACATGAAATGGTACATTCTCTGATTAACTGAGGGAATTCTAAATAATGTAACATCACTGGTGCCTGTCTGTGTAAAATGTGAAACTCCCTCAGCTTAATTACAGCAGTGAATCAGTTCTGGTTTATTATTCCAATTTTGGATGACAAAAGTAGTGCTAATAACCAGCTTGTTCAGTGCTATTTATTTTACTGCAGCAAGTTGTTTCTTGGTTGGTATTATTTATGTAACAGTTTCACTAATGATCATAGCTCATTCACTGAGCAGAGGTGAGGTGGGAGTTATTTGGTTTTGTTGAAATGTTGTGGGTTGTAATAAGAGGAAGAATGATTTTACAGTAACTTGTACCAAGACTAGACAGTTAATGAGACAATGATTGAATGGGACCAATAGTCTCTTGAAGTATATGAATAAGAATACATTTATGGATCACCGAGTTTATTTAGCTATTGTGAATTTCCAAGGAAATTCAGTTGCATTGATACTTTGTCATGACTTAACTAACATATGTATAGAACAGTATTTAATAGCCATTCTTTCAATGTTCCTGTGTGTCATAACAATATTCTTTGTGCTTAGTATGCAGTAGAGGTCAAAACACATTCTAAACATTCCTTCTGTGGCCAAACGGAACTGTGTTTAGACTATAAGAAAATCTGACTTTGTTTTCTTATTTCAGTAAAAAATCTCAGAAGTGGGATGAAATGAACATCATAGCTACGTACCACCCAGCAGGGAAAGATTATGGCTTGATGAAAATAGATGAGCCAGCTACTCCTTATCACAGGTAGGCTTGCTAAACTGTCCTAAATGAGGGCAGGAGACATAGTAGTTTTACAGCAAAATTGACTTTGTGGATGATGTAATGTTTATTACAGCTGATTGCCTGACAGAACGTGCAGGCCTACTGGATATATACAACATATTCAGATTTAAAAAGCTTCTAAATAAAGGCTTATAGCTATTGAGGAAGACTGTCAAAAAGAACAAAGTCAATTTTTAGAAGGTTTTTGTCTAGCAGGCTTTAGGCTTTGAATGGTATAAGTGTCTGACTTGTATTGATTTTATTTTTTTTCAGTTAACGTCTGTGTGGTAGAATATAAAGTTGTATTGATATTTAGATTAGATTTGGAAAGTTTTTAAAGTAATGAAGGAGTCTTTTAGTGGAGTGTTGTAAGGCTTTCACTGTTGTATCAAGCAAATTTTAAGCAGCAAATTATTGATAAAGGCTACTTTTTGTTTGCCCTCCAAGCATGGTAGGAGAAGATGACGAGGATGCAGTGAGTGATACAGAAGCAAATGAGCCCGTAAGAGCAGATGTGTTGAGTAAAAAGTAAGTATCGTCATACAAAATTGACTAATTTTTAAGAGAATTTTCTCTTTCCTGGAGTATTTTTTCTTTATGGAAAGCTGTTGCTGGTTTCTGTAAGGTCAAACTTTTGCTATTGACAAATCTAGTAGTTTTCAGTGTTTTATAGTGCTACTGGTACTATAAACCTCTTGCAGGTTGTTAGTACACATAAATATAGCAAAAATAACGAACAAAGCTGAGTGCTCTGAAATATAATGTATGTGAAAAACTTGCTGGTTTAGCATTGTTTTGCATGTTTTTTGTAGACTGGCAGCTGCAGCTGAAGGTAAAGGACCCAAGATTATGGCAAAGCAAGAGGAAAGCAGTGAGGAGGAGGAAGAAGATGAAGAATTAACACCTGAAGAACGAGGTAGGCATAAGTTGTTTCCTTTGTTTTGTTTTTTTCCCTATAAATAGTTTCAGATTTTCAGTAAATATATTTGGGAAGAAGTACTATCAGAAAAATTTTGTTATTTTTAAAAGAGAGATTGAACAAATATGCTGTTTGTTTCTAATCAGGACTGTTTGGTTTGGGATCTACATATAAACAGGAATTTACTGTTACTGGCTGCCCTCTTGTACACAAGCTTAAGGTGTGAGAATTCCTCTTAAGAAACATGGACTTCTCAAATAAGCAGCTCTTATGGTTTTGGGGTGAGGGAGTAGTTCCTATTCCAAACATATTTCAGGTAGACTTAACAGTTCAATGAGTACTGCGGCAATTAAGATGCTGCTAATTGCTTGCAAACATACAGATGATATTTCTGTTGTTTTCAAAACAACTGGTAGATGAATCCAGCAGGAAATCTGCATTTGTTCCAAAGCAGACAGCATCTTCAAAAGAGATGTTTTGTGTTAGGTTGGGCTAGAACATTTTGAGGAAACAGTCAAACAATAATACTTCTAAGGTTTCAGGCTTCTATTATCTAGCTGTAGCTTCTCATCTTTCCTGGCCTCAACTTTGAGTATGTAACCTTACTATTCTAAAGGAAGGAAAAAAACCCCAGTGTTGGGGCTGGCAATAAGAAAAGTTTAGTTTAATTTTAATGCGTTACTGCTAGACCTGATAATGTTTAATACATGGAGCAAAGTTAGGCTTCAAGCTGTGGAGACAGTGGAAAATATTTTCTTCTACATGTGGTAAATACCTCTCATAACTGGCCTTTGGTAGCTAGCCAGGAGTCAAGTTGGACATCTGCAAAAGTTCCTCTACTGTCCCATCAGTACATTCAATTTGTCCTTAAGTTTACTTGGAAACAACGCTTGTGGAACTTTGGAATTTTCTTTGCTGTTACTAGATGCTTCTCTTGGTTCAGACTTGCTCTTACTTGCAGATGGGTTCTTTTAAAAGTGCTTCAGCCATTTCAGTCCATTAATTACTGGCCTTTTTATAAGTCAGACTCATTCAAAAGAATGCTCCACTGCTTGAAGAAAATAATTTTAATTCGGGGATTGTTTGATCATGTAATCAGTAGACTTTCACGGTAGGAATAAATTTGACCTAGGAAGCAGCTAGTGCCTTTCTGAAGAGAAAATAAGCTGATTTTTTTTTTTAAGGGAATAAATAAGTATTTGCATTTGTTTGTCTACAGAAAAAAAGAAACAGTTTGAAATGAAGAGAAAAATGCACTACAATGAAGGACGAAACATCAAACTGGCAAGACAGCTCATTGCAAAAGAACTACATGGTGAAGAGGATGATGATGATGAGGATGAAGAGATGCACAATGCTGCAGATGTAGAAACAATGAATACAGAAGTTGCCGACCATGGTGAGCTGCCAATTAATCAAAAAGTGTGTTTAAGTATTAGTGGTCCTTTCAGCTATTGGGAAGTGGATACACTTAAGTAGGAGAATGAACAAAAAGGGTACAGTATGTATGGAACACTCCATGTGCAATACTGCATGCTGTCTGGGTAGGTAGCATGGTACCAAAAACATCAGTATTGCTAAATAGGGTGTGGGCTTTTGTTTGCTGTGACATAACAGAAAAGTGAACATCTCTGCTTCCTACTGTTTCCCCAATGTAACTGTCTCTTGGTAGTGAAATTGACAGCTTCCTTTTTAAAGGAAGAGCTGCCTTGTACAGAACACTTAAAGCTGTGGCCACACAGGGGAGCCTGCTCTTACATTGTGGTTCAGTTCCCATTCTGCTCCCAAATCATCCTATAGGCAGTAGTGGGAAACTAGCATGAATGCTTCCTCCCTGTTGAGCATAGTGTATCTAAGTTCCTGCATAAGAACTTCTGCCTGTCTTACTGTAATGCAAAACTGCTGTTAGGACTTGTCCTTAAGCAGTAATGTTCTTTTCCATAGCATGGGATAAGACCCTCAGCTTTGCTTTTAGTGCAGCTGCTGGAAGAAAGTCTGAGATTTTAGCTGGAAGCCCTTTCTGGAACCTGCTGCAGGGCTGTCTCTTGATAGGAAACTCATAAAACTATAGAAGCTGACACCTTCTCTTTCATCTTTTAAGCTTCTCTCTGGGCGAAAAGGGTAGACTGTATAATGAAAGTCTTTGTTGGTTTTTTTGTTTTTTTGTTTTTTGTTTTTTTTTTTTGTGGTGGCCTTCTGTCAAATAATTACAGCTGTTCACTACCCTGTGTTCACCACCTCTGTGTTTAACAGCACTTTGAACAAGTTTTTGGCATTAAAAAAATAGACATCTGTTGCTCATGAGACTCGTGGCAATGAAGTCTGTAAGCCTCATTCATCTGTTGCTTGGCAAAGCTATGTGGTGTTAGCACAGTCTGCAGACTTGGGAAGATGCTGCATAGGTTTAACTTGGTTCACACTTGCTTTTCATAACCATATGAACTAGGGTCTCTTCTAAAATTAGACTAAATTCCACACAATAAAAAGGCGATTTGCAAAGTTGCGTGTGTTTAAGTTCTGTGGATTGCACATTTTAGTCCCATTACTAATTACAGGAGGGCTAATGCCTTCATAAATGCTCCGAAAGGGTCATTTGGTATGTGTCTGAGACCCACTAATAATGGACTGACTTTATCCAGTAACTTAATATATGCCTTAGAATGGCTATTTACTAGAACTTCACTCTCCAGGGGAAAGGAGGGCTCCAATAGGCAACTTTATGACCTTTCTCCGTGGCTTGAAGCTGCCATCCTTCTGCACTCTGCTGTAAAACAGAGGCAACTCCGCTCGCCAGCTGCATTCACCAGTGGAAAGAAGGCCCACCTTTGCAGCATTTTTCCATCTCTATTGTTGAAGTCCATTCCACCTTCCTTCATAACCAGCTTCAGAGCCACCACTGGTAATTATCAATTTTAGACTGCTCATGGCCAATAGATTCCACAAACATAACTGCTAGCCAGTTTATTAACCCATTAACTAACTGGTTCACCTCCACACCAGGGCATATAGAAATACTTTCCATTAATCTGATGTAGTTTTCAATTCTTCACTTTTGTTTTCTATCATTCTGCTTAAACCCTGATGTTTCTTTATCTCCTAATGTGTCTGTCAGCTATCATAGCTTTTGGTCTCTGTACTTGATCAATTCTTCTGAGGTTAAGTACTGGTCTCACTTTTTTAGCAGTTGGTGAATTGAATGCCCTCAGAGTGATCATGTGTGATTCTTTGTGGCAGGGTTAGTCAAAGGATGATGAATATAGGTAAAACTGTTAATAAACCTCTCTGTCTTCTGCCACTGCCCATGTTTTAAGAAATTTCTACACTGAGATGATAAATGTTCAGCAGCATAGCTATGTTAAATTAATGTCAAAGTTTACTGAAATAACTTTTTTGAGATGACATCTCTTTATCACTCTCTTACCTGTAGTCTGAGGGCACAGAAGAATCTCCTTATTTACACATGTTAATTAAACAGATGTCAGCTACTGAGCGTTTCCTCAAACAGCTGGTTTTAACACTCACTACTTGGGTTTTTTGCTAGTCTGTGCTTTTGGTCATGCTATGGTTTTGATCATATTAAGGAATTGGGTATTTAAAACAGTATTTCAATTTGTTTGTTTCCTTCATGGAAGTGGATCAAAATGCTGTTAATATTCTTCTTCCTGAGATTCCCCTGTTAGGTCTAAGTGTGTGGAAGGATTATTCATCTGGATGAGCTCTTCAAAGAGCTGTGCGACTTCAAATCGTGTTTTGAAGTGGTTTCTTACAGAGCAGAAAAGGAGGATTTTCTTTATTCAGTGTATTAGTAGGTGGTGCAGGAGCTGGTTTTGGTGATGGCTTATTTTGGCTTCGCTCCGTTAAACTGACTAACGGCTCTGATGCTTGCTTTTAACTGCAGAGGAAATGTGTGTCTTTCTGCATGTTGTATTGTAGCTACATTTTGATAATTTCTTCCATTCAACCTCACTTCTTCTGAAGTTAGAGATCATCTGGTGATATGGCCACCGCTCACCTGTCATGTCTGACTCTGTCGATCTATGTAAGCAAGAGCTGGCATGCACTGTCTTTCTATTCCAGTAGAATAACATGACTTCCGATGGTTATTCTAGGTCAAGATGCGACACGAGGTGTTTCCTAGCAGCCTGTCGTGACTGTAGGGCTCTACTAGCTCCTGGGTGGTTTTTCAGGCAGTTTGAGACTCTCTTCTCACTTGGAATTTTTTTTTTGTCCATTAAGATCCTTAAAGGTCTTACGCTTCTCTTATCTGATGTTCCTTTCTACCCTCTAATCCTGTCTGGTTTGTATTTGAGTAAAACTAACAGTACTCTTCTAATGTCTACACTCTCCTTTTTAAGAAGGGACTAAAATGTTAGGACAGGGTTTTAAGAAAGTTTCTGTCAACTACCATCAGATCCGCTAATCTAAGTTGCACTTCTGGTTACAGACTGAGATTTCTTGCTGATTGAAATGAAGATGGCCAGTCCAGTCAGTAATGGTGAGAACAGTTTTCATGTTTTTGCCCGTTTTCATCTTGGGCTACCAAATGTTTTAACTGTATAGGTCATTCCTTGTCTCAAGTAACTGTACCTTATCCCATGTGCCTGGGTTCAAGCACCCAAGCCTTTTGGTGGAAAGGAAAGCTAAAGTTGTAATAGACTGCATTAGGATTGCTTGCTTTAGCATTTCAGTTTCTCTGGAAATTTTTTTTTGCTACTCCCTATTTATGACTCCACGAATGGCATAAATAGCAAAAGTGACCTTTGTTCCTCTCCATAAACACTTTTCCTTTAGAAATTCTCTTTGAAATCACTGAAGGAAAGATTCCTGATGTAGGTAAATTTAAGCATGATGATTTCAGTGCAGATCTGTCTTTACTTCTGCTACATGAAAGTATCAGCAGCAAGGGTGTGATCGATAGCAGTTCAATTGACAAGCAGTAAAACTCTGTCTGGTTCATTTAGCATTTATTGCTATGATAGCCCTGCTCAGATACTGTTCCTCAATTTAGCTCTCAGATGACTGAGTGTGCCCTTTTAGCCTTTGGGAGATACAGAATACATTGTATTTTCTTAACCAGGGTGGGCATCACCCTAAAGATGACCGAAGTAAGAAGTCTGGGAGCATACACACGAGTTTCACTTTGTAGCTATGTGCTTGTTGAACTACACTTGTTATACCAAGTGTAACTCATGCACAAGCCTAACTGACCTTTTTTGGAGATTATTATCATCTGGATGTGGTTTTCTTTGATCTTTGCTTTATGCCACTGAATTTTCAGGTGCACATTATATATATATACACACATATACTATATATACATATATATATAATGAGCTTTTTCATATGAGAAGGAGCTTTCTCTGATTTACTGCTGTTCTTTGGCTCAAAACCATGAGTTTAATGACTTCCTGAAAAACACAACAGACTGTGTTTGCTCATTTACAAGCTTGTTTTGTTTTAAAGTGTCTTAATCTGGAAATGAAATTTGTCCTGAAAAGCACTATGCTTGCTTGTGTTTCAGGAACCTCATGTGTTAGTTTTGCAAATTGATCTCTCTCAACTCCTGGTTCAAATTGTTCCCCCAGTTCCAGGGGTGGCGAGCATCCAGTGCTCGCTGTGCTGAACAATGCCGTTAGCCATCCCCTGAGGGTGGAGTAACTGTTCTAGAAGTTTCTGTGCTATCAAACTAAAAGCTTGTACGTTGCTAAGATGGATTGGCAAACATCACCTCTGGAGTAGCAAAGGTGATTTCAGGAGGATACTTGTGTGTGTTTTGAAAATATGCAAGGAGTGTGAAGAATTACCTATTTTTTTTTTTTTTTTTTTTCTAATCTTTCTTATGCAGCACATGCTACTTGTGACCAGCTGGGAAGTAGAGTACGCAGCATAGAAGAAATCTGTCCAGAACTGTAACTGCTTGTCAAGGACACAAATATAAACACCGCTTCACAATTTTTGCTATTAAGGCTCTTAAATATTGAGAAGCATATCAGTTACCATGTTGTATTGCCAAGAATGTTTATTTTAGACTTGTCTGTTAGGCAGGAAAAAACCTGTCTAATTGATTTTCTTGTGCCTAGTATTTCATGGAGAATACTGCTTCATAATCTGTTCAACCAGAATGGCGTTCCCTCTATGTATAACGCTGATTATCTTGCGTAATGTACTGTTAACTCTTCACGCTTTGAAACAGTATCTTTTGGGTTTTCACTATTTATTTGGCAGTGTTCTAGGTGTGGTGTCTCTTATAGAAAGGTTTTGGATTCAAGAGCTAAACGGTACAGCATATATCAGATTAACATGCAAGCTATTTATCAGATGTGTTATGCGGTTTAAAAAGGGATTATTTAAGTCTTACAACTTTTTTGTAAAGTGTGGACCTGTTAATTTAGATTTCAGTATGTTATTACCTGTGCTTTCCCCATCTTTAGAAGAACTGTATTATTTTTTGAGTGGTGTTTGGAATCAGTTGTTATTTTCTGACTAAGGCAGTACTAACATCTGGTGGAGGGAATGTTTTTACACTGGAAATGTGCTAACTTGAACTTTGCATTTAACTGTCATTATCTCTTCCATCGGGACTGGATGTTCTGTGGAGCTCTCCTTGGCTTATCATGAGAATGTGGATGTTCCCTCCAGTTTTTCTCTTAAAACCACGTGTACTGTCACTCTTCTGGCTCTTGTTTCAAACTTTTGGTCCTTTCAAGTTGCATGAAGAGTGCTTGTGCTACTAGCATCTGAGGAGAAAACACCCAATTATGAGCAAAACCACATCAGGACTGTGAAGATGAGCTGAGTTTAGGCTCTGGTTGTTCTTTACACAAAGATAACTGCCTCTGATCTCATCTGGGGTTGGCAACCTGCATATTGAAAACTGCTGGTCTAAATCTTCCTATATCCATTGCAACTGACAGCAGCTGGTTTTGTAAAGTGAAGGCTCTTTGGAAAAATAGAAGCGAAACTCCTTAACTCAAATACTTGCCTACAGTATGGTTGTACAGTCCCTGTAAAGAGGGATTCTGAACCTGCAAATTGCTGTAAACAACTTTCCACTTGGTGAAATCTGACTGGTGAATGTTCCAGTATTCAGAGTAGTTTCTGGGATTTATTACACAAATGAAGTATACACTTAAGCTTTAGCTTGATTATGGAATATAGTGTATATCTTAATTTTGATCTGAATTTGATATGTTGCAAAAATCCATATAATCATATGGATCTGTTTTAAAATGTCTTTTTGTCCACTGTACATGTGAAGTTTGAATAAAGGAATGAAAGTTATTTTACAGTTACATGCCTTCTCAAGTGTGAGCTTTCATGAAATCCCAGTGAGATTGAGAGTGAATAACGCAATAGGATGCTGTTCTTTGGAAGATTCATACAGGAATAATTAATTGGAATGGATGCCTGGCCAAAAATACCTGCGAGTTGTACTAACTGGGTGTTGTAGTGTGCCTTTCCCAACTGTCTCCTCTCCACAGGGTTGTCCATTGTGGGATATTTGGTTTAATAAGGGCCTGAATCAGGATTAATACCATCTTTTCACAAGAAGGAGTTGAACTCTATTTGGTCCAGTGTAGTGATGCTAATTTTTCAATATGGAGAATTTGACCAATGTGTATGGATAATGCAGATGTCTTCTGCAAGGCTGTAAAACAGATTAGTTTGTGATAAGTACAAGTGGGTACTTTGCACCCACAATTAAAGCAGAATCAATCAGAAGCAGCTTTTATATAAGATTATGTCTTGCCCTCCTGTCCCCCACACTTTGGTCTCTCAAGACCTCATTTTCATTCTGGTGCTCAGCAGGGCTTTGTATGATGCAATGCCTACAAAGCATCTTGTATAATAAACAAAAAAGGCTTTGCTAACTTCCAGTAAAACCTTTCGTGTAATGGCTTCCAAAATCCTGGACAAAATGGGTATGTAGCTTTGAGGGAGGTACAGTGTACATAAATGCAGGAAGATGGTTTTGAATGAACCTCAGAACATCTCTTCATCAGTCAGTTATTTTGTGCTGTCTGGGTGATCTCTCTTTTTTGGTGCCACCAGTTTAGATGCCGTTTTGTAATTTGTGCTGGTTTTAGTTATGGGTGTTATTAAAGGCTTTGTTCTCTTCGTTCTCTTTGGCGTTAGCAAAAATTCTGTTTGTGCTCCCTCATCATGCTCACCTAGAGTGCAACCCGATGTACCTGACACCACTTGTAACTGAAAGGCTGGTTTACTTGATTTCATACAGGCTTACACCTTCATGCATTTTAAAAGCTAAAATAGGCAAGTTTACTTTGCAGTAACTACATATACTCTATATAGCTTCTTTTACAAAGGGATATCTGATTTCCTTCTACTCTGGAAATATCAAATATAGTCCCTTAGTGAATGGGGACGAGAGGAAATTACTTTTCTCTTTTTACATTAGATGGGGACTCAGGTTGCGTGCACGTCTTCATCTTGAGGAGCCTACGGTAAAAGCTCATTCATATAGTAAAGAGTGGTGCAAACAGGAAGAACACATTCAGCCCTTACTAATGTGGAGACTGAGCTCCACAGCATTATAATCGTAAAGCTTCTTGCACAGGGGTAAGTCCCCAAGCTGCATCCTTTTTGGAGAAATTTCAATATGCTTCCAATAGCAAGATGACTTGCAAATAAGAGCCTTAACTCTGTCTTTTAAAGGCTTTTCCTGTCCTTAAAGTTTCTTTCACACACTTGTGTGAAAGGTTGCAGTTCATAGAAACTGCAAATACTTTTTTTCCACAGCTTGCTCTCATGTTAAACTTGTGTATCTTACTAGAACTTTCTTTCTGTAACATGGTTTTTGTGGCGTTTATCATGATACCACCTCACCAATGTAATTGTTCTGTTTGAAACCAGTGTTAAGTGTCACAGTGTAAATAAAACCATTGTTTTCACTACCACCTTATGGCACTAAGACTAGGTGTATTGGTTTGACTTTTTGGAGCTTTTCAGAAGAAACTGGGAGCCTCTGTAAGGTTTGCAGGAGTGTTCATGGACGAATACTTAAACCAATATTGCAACTTCCTCATCACTGCAAAGAAGGAAGTATTCTTTAGTGTAACTGATGTACATCAGTTTGTACATGCTTGGCTACAGAGATGTAAGAGTAGATCTGGGACCTGAATTTAAGACAGTAGCACCGCAGAGTAGGCTGCATCTTCCAAGGTAGTTTTCTTTGTGTGTTGTAGGATTTAAAGCAAGACTGATCTATCTCTTCATGGTCAGCATTGAGTAATCACTTACTGGCATTAAGTAATGGAAAATGACTAACACCAACTACTCCTCAGGAAGTAAAACTATTCCAAAAAAAAAAGAAAAAAGAGCTGGGCTCTCTCTTCAATGGCATGCTTTATTTGAAAAGTGGATTTCACAACATAAATGCAGCCAAAGTGATATGAACATTCCTTAACTTGCTGCTTTTCCTTTGTGGGTGTAACAGAGGCACTCAACTCCTTAACTGAGTGGTAGTTTGGCTAGTTTCGGTCACAAAAATATATGATCAATACACCTGTGTAACTCAGTTTGGATCTGATGTTTTGCCAGTCTTTGGAAAAACCCAAAAACAAAACCCAAACCCCTCAACCACAACTGACTGAACTGAAAACTTTCCCTTTGCTTCTCTGAAAGGACACCTTAACTGAGGGAGGGACAGTAAGGGTGTAGCAGGCATTCAATCTCTTGGAAAGGAAAGAAGTCTTAATTTTCCCTCCATCCTTCCATGGTCACTGTTTCTCCTTGTGATACCAAAAGGATATCACAAGAAAGCGTAGGATGAGAAAAAAGATTAAAAAAATAGAGGCGAAGCCTGGTGCAGGTGGTGGGGCACTGGAGTGACAGAGGCTGTGCACACTGCAGGGGGTGAGCAGGCTCCATGGGAGCAGGTGCAGCGGCTCCTCAGGTTCCTGGAGGAGCTCAGAGTGACTGTCATCAACTCGTGTCAGCTTCCCAGCACAGCATCCTGCTGGATGGAGCCCGTGACTTGGTATGACATTGCTTCATTTTTGCTGAGTTTAACTGGAACAGTTAGTTGTCCTCCTCGGTCACTGCCTTCGAGGATGAGTGGGGATGGCTGACGCTCCTTTGTCATTTTTACAGCTGGGAACACTAAGCAGTGCCAGGCTCGATAAAGCTCTTTCTCAATTTTCTCTTAAGGGATCAGTGATCCAGTGTTCTGCTGTCCTTCCCTATGAAGCAGGAGAGGACCAACACGGTCCTTTCCACTCCGTGATACAGCCCCTTTGCTGCCTGAAGCGCCTTCAAAAAGTATTCCCAGGCAAACGTTCCGTGCAGACCCCACATACGCACACTTGGTATTCCTTGTACAGAAACCCTGCTGTTCGCGTCCCTCCTGCAAAGCAACACCGATCTGCGGCCGCCGCCGGGATCGAGACCCGCAGCACCCCGGAGAGCATCCGAACCGCCCCTTCCCCTCGGTGGCTCAGCACTTGCTGCTGCTCCCTCGGCAGCGGCTCCCCGCGGGAGCGAGGGGAACCTCGCAGCGCATCGCTCGCCTGCCCGCGCCGCGGCCCGCCGGGGCGGCTGCTCTCTACAGCCGGCCCAGCCTCCCTAAACGGGCGGCCGAGGGGCTGTGCCTCATCCGCTCACCGTTAACCCGGAGGAGCCGAGCGGCCCGGCCCGGCGGCACCGTCACCAACCACCGCGCCGCGACCCGCCCCTGGGCAAGGAGTGAGAAGCGGGTCAGCCTATCGCAGCGCTGGAGCGGCCCCCTCAGCGCTCATCCGCGGCGGGACTGGTCCGCAGGGCAGCCGTGGCGACAGGGCTTGCCAATTGGTGGGACGCCAAGGGCTGCTTTCCCGTTGGCTTACCAGGCTGTCACTCGGGAGGACGCCCGGTGAGGCAGCTATCCCTGCGGCACCCGGCTCTCGGCTGCCGCCTCTCGGTGGCCCTCAGGGGAGGGAGGTCTTCCTGTTGTGCCGCCCCTCTCGCTTTGTGGTTGGCCAGAGCGCTTCCCCGCGGTTGCGACCGGGTGGGCGGGCTGCCCTTCCCCGGCCCCGCGGTGGGCTGGGGGAAGCTCCGCCCGCGCCGGAGTCTCGTCGGCTGCTGGTACTGCTAGCTGCCGCCCATTGGCTGGCCGGGCCGTCAGTCGCGGCTGGGCGCGGGAGGCGGGCGGAGGCGCTGCTCGGCGCGGCGGTCCCACAGCAGCCGTCTCGCCGCCGGGCCCCACCGCGCCTCCATGAGCACCGCCCCTGCCTAGCCCCGCCCGGCGGCCGGCCTCCGGCCTCGGCTCGGGCTCGCCCCGCCACCACCACAACCGCCACCAGCGGCAGCGGAGGCAGCGGCGCGCCCCGCGTCAGGAGAGGATGAAGGTGACCGTGGACTTCGAGGAGTGCCTGAAGGACTCGCCGCGCTTCAGGTGCCGCCGGGAAGGGGCCGGGCCGGGGTCGTGCGGGGGGACAGGTCGCGGCGGAGCGGCGGGGGCAGCGCAGGGCGGGCAGGAAGCGGGGCGGGTGTCTCAGGGTGGCAAGGCCGCGGGCCGGGGAGGGGGCTGCGGGGGCCCTGCGGGTGACAGGTGGTGGCGAGCTGTGGGCGCCCGGCTCTGCGGAGTGGCAGGATGGGGCCGGGGCCGTGTGGGGAGGTGTTATGTGGGGCCGGTAAGGGGCAGGGTTTGGGGAGCGCAGCGCGGCAGGGCAGGGGCAGCGTATGTGGAGGGGTGGCTGTGAGGGACGGTGTGGGGCGGTCAGGACGGCGGTGGCGTGGGGCTCTGTAGGACGAGGGCGTTGCTGGAGTGCGGGGGGGCTCTGAGGAGGGTGGTGTAGGAGCTGGGAAGTTCAAGGAGAGGGGCAGCCTCTGTGGTACCTGGGACTGGGGTTGGTGCGGCGGTAGCACGGTCTGCAGTGAGCGCTGCTGGGGTCACCGCGTTTGAGCGGATAGAGGGGTGAAGGGTGGTAGGCAGCTGATAAAGGAAATGATCAGTAGCTGAAGCAATGCCCGCTCCAGCTCAAGAGCGTGGACTCCTGTTGGTCCATCTCTGGTTCTTCATAGTTGTGCTTATGCTTCAGCTCCCAGTGTCTCCTGCCTGCGTCCACTGCGTCTATCCGTACTCAATCTGCCCACTATTGGGGTGCCAGTACTAAACAAACTCAGTATAATCTTACTTCCTGTTGTCAGACCAAGGCATGTGCTCTTTTGTTTTTCCCCACTCAAGTGACTGTCTGTCAGTCCTGTAGGTTTACTTCTGCTTGTGTTGGGCAACTTTACCTTTCCCTATGCTTTTAGCCATTCTCTCTCTGTATTTTGCACCATTGTGTCTACTCAACATAATTCTGCCTCTCTGTTAGATGTGTGGCTGGTCTGTGCTCACAGACCCTCTCTCTGTGCCTGGTATCGCCCTGCTAGCTGATGGAGAGGCAAACAGCTCCGTGGCTTGATGAGATGTGTCACTGCTGTGCCCTGCTGTCCCATGCTCAGCCATGTTTGGAGCGGCTGTGGCTCTGTGGGTTGGCACAGGCTGGGTGAGCTCTGGCTGTTGAGGGAAATAGTCTTGCTCTTCCTCTGGTGTCTGACTGTGTGTTCACGCCTCCTCTTTGTGTCAGCTTTAGCAATCGCGTGGTTCTGGGATGTGAAGGGAGTTGGAGAAGGTTTGAATGGCTTCCCCTGGCAGAAGGTGGAGTTCCTCTTCTTCCCTCTTTTGCTCCTGTCTCTGTTGCCAGCTCGTCCCTTGCTGCTTCTGCCACGGGCTTTTCTGGTGACTTGTATTGTTGGATCTTTCTGTGAGCTTGCTGCCCTGGTAGAAGAGACTGGATGGTTTTCTACTAGGTTAGTGAGTTGAGTCAGCATTGTGAAGGGTGTGAGACCTACTAAAGCTTATTGGGAGGAGGAAGAGGAAACTTCACTGCCAGAAGCAAGGCTAGAGGAAGGCAGTGGGGAGTGAGACCTCCCCTGAGGCAGCAGGCAGCTTTTATATTGGTTTAGCAGATCCACAAAGTTTTGCCCTGAGTTGGACATGCTTGCTAGTGTATGTACTTTCTGTCACAAGTATGTTTAATTTGGGTCCATTGTGGTGACCGTGCAGTCTTAGATTGGCTTAACTTAACCATAGAACTATACCATTAAGTATAATTTCTTTAAAGTACTAATACCTGCTGAACTGTAGAATACACTTTTGAAAACAAGAAATGATGACTAAAACTTGTGAGCAGAAGCATGCTGCTGTCTTTTCAAGTTAAGACATACTAGTTAATTTGAACTCACTTTGTATCATTCTCCTTTTGCCCCTCTTGATTCCTTTACTGCAAGGAGAGAAACTGAGGGAAACCCTTTGTTGGGGCCTTATAATGCATTATGGTCTTTCTGACAGTCTCTGATACTACTGTCTTGGATGAAATTGCAGAAAACCTTATGGTGTAATTAACTGATGCCACCAAAATATCCTTCCAACCTTTGACTGATAGGAAGTGGCTAAAACCGTGAAGTAAACATCTGGTAGTATTTCTGAAAAAAGTTTGTATCTTTCATTATTAGTTATTAGTATTTGCTGTTGTAACTTAGTGTTCATATGAATTAGCTAAACCAAATACTAGAAACCTTCCAAATGAATTTTACTGCAGTGTTTGTTTTAAGGGATGGTAGAGACACTAACGTAGAACAAGGTCATTATGTCCTGGCGTTCTTGCAGGGAGTAGCGTGGACATAAAGCACCTTCTTGTGCTGTGTTCCTCATAGCAAAGCAGAGCTGCAGCTTCCTCCTGATCTTGCTGAGCAGGTGGGTGTAGTCTTCGTCCTTCCCATCAGCATACCTGTTGGAGCAGTTAAATAAACCTGTTGGGAGGCATAGAGTATATAGAAATGTCATGGTTTACTTTCTTATGGTCGTGGAGACAACTGGGAGGACATGGGTGAGTCGGAGTTCATGAGTCACCAAATCCCTGTTTTCACAGGGAACTATTTAAATCTTTTAAAACATACCACTACATACACCTTCAGACACATGGCTTACTTGCTTATCTGCTTCTTGTGAAGTTCGTGTTGATATCTTTTGGCTTTGAGATGTAATTGGGAATATCATAGTTACCTGAATCAAAGAAATAAAGGTTTGTTTGCTTGCTTGAAGCGCATATGGAGGGAGCATGGGTTGTTGCTGTTGAGTTGCTGATGCATGATTAGATAATAATGGCTATAAAGATTCATGTCAGAAGTATGGTGGGCTATTTAATAGTAAGGCATGCTCCCCTCACCCAGTAGATTAAGAGATCTTTTAATTATAAAACCTGAAGCAATAATGGCCTATTGTATCACTAGGTTTATATCAGATCGGTTTGGGGTTGGAAACTTGGTATTTAGACACTGCTTTTGAAAAGGGTAATGGAAAAGGCTATGAATTCAGGCACACTGTTGCAAGTTTGCAATCATGTTTTTTTAAACCCACTTTGAAATCTAATCTCGCTGAAATCACATGCTTTTCCTTCATGACTCCCTCTCTTAAAGTATGGACAGACCAAAGATCTAGCAAGGAAATGTGTTTGCAGTTCTCCTACAGCGTGTCCATGACTTCCCATCAAATGAAGAAGTCGCTTGGGGAGGGGCCTTGAGCAGTCCTTGAGTAGTAAGAACTGAGCTGTGCTGGCAAGTTCTATGTATATAACCAGGAATTCCTGGAGTGGTTTTTTGATATGCAAATAGTATTGTGAAATTATACTTTTTCCTTATCTTTAAACCATGAGAATTTAAGTTTCAGTGCTTAATGGAACAGGCTTTTATATTGATGTTTCATTTTTGTTTTTTCTTTTTGTATCAAAAGAACGTTTTCCCCTAGTGAGGTGTGCACTGTAGCAGCCACGTGAATCACTCTGAACCTAAATTTTTAGAAAGGAAAAGCAGGTTTAAGTGCTGTGGAAATACATCAGCTGCGGGTAACAGTTTACGATCTTGATAATAAACAATAGAAAAAGTGCAATTCTGTTGCTTGTGATGTGTGTAATTGTAAGAACTCTCCAGAAGAACCTTCAGTCTGTTCCAGTCTTTAAATACACATCAGTAAAAAGCTGCTCATTTTTGAGATAATTTCTTTGTCCTCATCTGTCACTGTTGCTGAAGTTTAAGTTATTTTCATTTAATTTTGTGTTCACTTTCTGAAACCCCAACTGCAGCATAGACAATGGATTAACGAGGTAGGTGAAAGAATATAAAATGAAACTGTTGCCAGTTGGCATTCTTAGTAAAAATATTTCATGGATAGTTTCTGCGTGGAATTGGAGGTTCTAGTGTATTCTCTTCAAAGGGACTTGTCTGAGGAGTCTTCCGTTTAGGTTGAACTGAAGCACTGATTTCTGTAGGCAGGCCTGCACTGACTGGCTTGTCACTAAAGTTCCCTGGTATGTGTGTTGGTTTGCTGTGGCTTCGATTCTGGCCTACCTAAATGGGGCCAGCTGAGATGTACCTTGTGGTTATGTGGGGGATGCAGGCTGAATAGCCCACTTATGCCACTTTATGTCTTTCTAGATTTATGATTTTTATTTTTTTTTTCCTCTCTCTGCTTCAGTACTGTGTAACCAAAGTTTAGTCACTAAGCATCTGTTTCCCAGGTAACAGGAAGTGTTTTTCACTTTAAAACATGAGTAATATGAGAAAGCGATTTATTTAGTCTATTTGGAATAGAGCTTGTCCAGTAGTTAGAGAAATTATCTTATGTGCATAACCCATATACTTTGGTCTGCTTATTTCTTTCTGAAGAAAACACAGGAATTGGAACATCGGTAAAATTGCCCCTTCTGCATTGACTTCCAATGGGTCCAGTGCTGCAGTGCGGGCTGCTTCTGAGCCTGCTGCGTTACAGTACTGCAAGTAGCAAATAAACCCCTCTTATTTAGCATGGGTTATAGCACACATCATCCGTGTGTGGTGATGGTACTGCTGAAATCACTGAGGCTGCTCACATGGGTAAACTCGGCAGCATTTAAGGTGTTAAGAGGTATGTGACCAAGAGCTCTATCTGCATGCAAAATCTGTTTTCCTCAGGCTTACCTAGCTGTTTTAGGAGGAATTTCCCAATAAATGTTTGGTCTGGGCTTTCTGCCCTTGGTGTTTGGGACTGAAAAGCAAGTTTTTAACTTACTTGGCAAAGCAGAGTGGAAAGTATTGCAGAAGAAGAGGAAAAGAAAGATACAGTAAGTTCAAAGAGAAAGCTGCCAAGTATTTGCTTATAAGTTTGCATTTACCATTTTTCATACTTAATGTGGTTATGTTTATAATTCCCAGTATGTGATTGTAGAGCAGCACTTTTCATAGCGTAAGTGTAGTGACTTGGAGGACAATCTCGGCAGGATGCTGGTGAGTTACACATGTACCACATGTCAGTCCACACTGCTTGGAGTCTGATGGAGTTAGTTAAACAGAGTGATTCTAGAATTCTAGTTCTTCACTTCTGTGGCGATTACAGTGAATGTGCTGTTCTTCTCAGACTCCAGTCACTGATTTGTTTATTTTTAAATCTGTGACTACATCTTTCACATGTTCATTAAGAAAATAATTGATCTAGAAAAGGGGGATGTATTGGAAGGTAGGACCCAATGTTAGAACATTTTGTTCTACACCAATCATACCAGAGTAAAGAATTTTCATCAGAGATCCCTCTCAAATACATTTCATCAGAATCTATCTTACTGAAATCTTTTAAAGCCTTTTCATATTAATACTAAGTTGTTACAGTCCTTCCAAATGGAAGTTGGATAAACGTGTCCTGAAATCAGGTTGTCTTGAGCACCTAAATTGTTTTAATTAAAAAAAAAAAAAAGTTGGCGGTTATAATTGTAAATTACAAAGGTTGGGTTTTTTAATGGTGAATCTGATTCTATTTCTTTGTTGTTTGATTATGAGTTACCGTAAGTAGCAGCAAACTAAAAAATCTTAACTATATGTCAGATTGCTAATAGGAACTTAAAATGTTAATTTCCTTGGATTTGGTCTTCTTAAGTTTTTCTCTAGGCATGTTTAAAAAAAACCACAGTGAGAAGGGAACTTACGGTGGAAGCAGTAACAAAATCTGCCAGCTCTCATAATGTTGCTGTAGCACAGCAGCAGGATCAATTGCTGAAGAACCGATATTAATTAAGCCTGTGCAACTGATGTTTAATGAGTACTTGCAGTATTAGAAGGACAGCTTATTTATGTGTGTGCAATGTAACTGTAATTATACGAGCTCATACAGTCATTCAAGTTTTAAATATAGATTTTTAAGAGATTTGGGTCTTTAGCCTGGAGTGTCTCATTTGTCAGCTAAGCACATCCCATGTAATTACATTATGAACTAAAGTTATGGAGATGATAGTCTTATGTTTTTTGGGGGGGAAATATCAATATTAAAATCTCTGGAAAGCAGGGTTACTGAATAGAGTATTGATTAAGAAGGTGGCAACTATAAAATAGTCTGTCTATGTTGGTGTTGGTGGGGTTAGGGTAGCTTTGTTTTTTCCTGTACGCATCTGTGAATCATTGGCCACTGAATAGCAAATGTGCTGATTTAGTTCTGTTAGCAGTATCCTGTGATCTTCTTTCAGACTTAGCTTCTTGACAACCTTGTACTCAGAACTGTTTTATGTGGAGTCAGCATTTTTTCCTGTTCTTATTTCATGCAGTGAACAATATGACTTAAATTTAAGTTACTCGTAATTTTTTACTATAGAAAATAATTCTAAAAAGTCTCCAAAGCAGAATCCATCCTGATTTGGGAGAAATTCAAACCGCTTTGGGACAAAAAGAAAGGAAAATATCTAATTTTCATTGACTACAGAAATGTTCCCACTGAAATTACAGTTTAGAGAGCCAAGAACCCTTTGCCTGGGTCTTAATGCAGGCCTTTCTGGCTAAATCAATTAGTTTAGTATTTCAAGGAGATGCAAATGCAGAAGTGTCATGAGGGAGTGCAAAAAACCCCTCACCAAAAAACTCCACGTAGTTACTTAATGTTATGTCTACAGCACCTTAGGTTTACGTGGGTAGGAAACAGAAGAATAAATTCTGACTGATTTAGTTACTTGGGGGGGTTTCTGTCTCTCACTTGTACATGCAGAATTCAGTTTAAAAACATGTACAGAAGCTTAAACTGTGTAAGTGCATCTGTGACCTTTTTGAGCATATACTGTGCTGTTTGTTTGAGGTTTAGATAACCCGGTGAGTTTAGGTGGTGAATGATGTGGTTTGCTTTTGGATAGTGGCAGATCTGTAACAAAAATAACAGCTAAAATAGCTGTTTGCAGTGGAAGACCATTATGAGGAAATGCAGATGAGCATGTGGACTGTATCATGATTTTTAGTATATGCAGGAGTTTTCTATACTTCTCTGTGTGACAAGAAAAATCCTGGTTTTGTTGCCACTCTTTCATATGACTAAAAGATTAGATAAAGAACATGAGAAATATTAGATACCATTATGATCATAAACTAAACAATTTTGAGCAGTCCAGTAAAATAGATTAAAACAGCATTTTTCCATCCTGATGATCCCTTCAAGAGGAGTCATTGCATGCATGGCAGAATAATTACTTTATGGATAAGATTTACTTTGTGAATATTAAAAGTAGCCAGGCTTCAGACCTACATCGGTAAATCAGTTGTTTCGATGCCCTGTAAATAACTCATTTCTGGGATGAAGTTGTGTGTACATCTTGAAACTGACAAGATGCAAGTGTAGACTGAAAAGAAAAAAAAAAATAAAATAAAAGAAATGCTGCAAAATAGTCCCTTCAAGTGTTTATGAATGAGAGGAGGTTTTGAACAGAGAAAATGCCTGTCAGGTGGTTGGCAGAATGACTTGTGTGTCATGAATCTTTCTGTGAATCAGGCTTCCTGTTTGATACTTGTAAGTTTCTGTTTGAAATTCTAAGACTCTACAATACGCAGGCATGATGCTCTTCAATAATTTTTAGAGTTCATATGTCAATAGTAATGGGGATTTAAATTGTCGTGTTGTGGTTTTGCAGTTTAAAATAGTTTTTAGTTTAACAGTCAGTGCATATGCACAAGCTACCTTTACTCTTCATGAATTTTTGATATGACCTCCATAACAGTCATTAAAAGAAGACCTCTGCTGACAATTTTGCATGAATAAACATAAAGCAGAGCTAGTGATTAGTTTGCACGTTGTGATTTTGAAGTTCCTAAACTTCCAAAATGCATTTTTGTATTTTAAGCTGGATAAAGAGGAAATTGGAGAAGCCATATGTAGTGAACTGTATTCTGTCAAAATTGGGGAGGGAGGGGGGGAGAAAAAATTCTCTCTGTGCAAGAGAATTCCAGGTTTCCATCTTTCTGGGTGCCAGATGTTAATTTAAGTAGGAAAACATAGGTATCAAACACACTCAATGTTTCTATGCACTTAAAATACCCTAGTCTTCAATTGTTAGTGATGTAATTATTTTTAAAAAGATGTATAACTTAAGTAATGCTGTATATCATGTAGCAGACTTTTGTGTACTGATGTTTAAAATGACATTTTGTGGATTGACATTCTAATTGAATTCACCCCTTTAGTACAGAGGGAAGATGTGTTGTATTCAGAGTCTGTCTTCTGGACGTGAATGTTATCCTTTCTGCCTGACAAAACAGAAGTGTAGAATTAAGGCTGTGAGATACATGTCTGTGTATACACCTAATAGCTAAACGAAAAAATCAAGTTCAGAATTCATCTGTTGCAACAAAGCTGCAACTTCCCCTCTGACTGTCAAATAGAGCACTCTCATTTTGTGAAGGTGTCAAAATACTCAGCTTCTGAAATGGACAAAAAAGGTAAATACTTGCTGAGGACTCAGTCTCCATAGCAAATCCAAAACTCTCCTTTGGTTTTGGTAGAGAAGATCCACCTGATACAATTGTAATTGTAGAGAGCTATTGATCTTCAGCTCTTCTGAAACATGGTGATCTCTTGGTATAAAGGCTGTGCTGTCTTATGGTGGTTTGGACACAACAGTACTTTTCTAACTGTAGTAAGTATAAATTGTCAAGTAAGGAAAAGACAAAAACAAAGGGACAGATATTGCCTTATTTTTGTGAAATCAAAGTAAACACAGGACTAGTTTTAAGATTATACGATACCTGTAAAGTATGCTTTTTAATAAATTATTGGATACTCTGATCTCCAGTTGCCTCTACTTCATAGGAGGTTTTTTGTACAGGTGGTTAAGTTTTGCTGTATCAGTTCCGAACATACTGATACTGCGAACCGTGTACTGAGGGAATCACTCTCTGGTTTTCTGGCACCGCTACCCTGTCTTTTATATTGCCTGCATCTGAGATAAATAAGAGGTATCTTTCCAAATCAGGGATTAATTTCTTCGTTCTTCCTTAGATTGTTGTTACCTGTAGCTTTTAAAAGAAAGGTTGATTCCTTAGCATCTGACTAGTTAACTTCAGTTGTTGAGGCTACTAGTTAGGGTGTAGCATTTAGATGGAGGGATGGCCTGCCTTGTATCCCTTGCAATTGGTTGCTTGATGGTTATATTTATGGTTCCACTTCCTGACCTTACTACATATTTGAGTTCTCAAATGTTGAAATCCTTCATTCCTTCTGCTGCTTCTGTGTTCAAGCTCCTGAGTGGTTGCTGAGATTTAAGATTAAAGGAGCCCTGTGGTGTTCACAAGTTTTCAGCATCAAGTTTCTGCACTGCGCTATTAGTTTCTTCACCTTGTTTCTGCTGCTCTTTTTTTGTTGCAACATCTTGATACTATAGTCCTACTTCCTTATCTGATAGTAAGGCCTCCTAAAAAGCTTTTGACTCATTCTTGAGATGTTGGAATTACTAGTCAAGAGTTGTTCAGGACAGGCATTGTGATGTGTTGCATTCTTATCTGAGTTTACATTTACCAATGTAATCAACCTCTTGTCTGAAGCTTTCGTGGTCAGCATCGTGTCCTCATCTTGTTAGCAGCTATCCCATTGTGAACAAAACCTTTAAGTTGAAAGATGAAGAAAATCCTGCTTATCAGAAGCTTTGTGGAAGGGTTGCTAATTTCCTATGTAGGCTTACTAGCTCTCAGTCTCTCCTGGGGTAAGAAAGTTTAGGGGAAAAATATTAGGCAAAACTATTGGAGAAAATAATACTGCTGGACATTTCTGGCAATTTACTGTGAAAGAGTAATGAGGAAAAAAAGCCTGGCAATTTAGGGCCAACAGGTAGCACAGATGTCCTTACAGGCTGTGTATGATCATTAAATGCTGCTGCAAGTTTGGTGGTAATCACTTTGACTTTCAGCCATGTATATTAAATGCAATAGAACTTCTTCCTTTTTGAAGACTGATTTGGTTATAATGTTCATTATCTTTTGAGCCCTGTGTAGTCTTGCAATAAAGAACAAATCAAGTGAAGCATGCATCTTAAAGGGATTTGTCCTGTTTCTTGGTTATAGCGGAGACTGTGATTTAGGATTAATTAAATTTTGTAGGCGAAGAAGCCCCTAAGAACTGGTATCTACAAGCAGACTTTTGCTTTAATGATTAGGTGAATTCAGTAAATACCCTTGTCTTATTTGATTTGATTATTTTATAAAAGAAGTCTGACTTGGGAGGAGTGGAAGAATGCTCTTCTAATACTGAGGTTTTGATTCTTGTTTCTTTTCTTTGGGGAAATTTGAAATGCAGATAGTGCTTGCTATAGACCCAAGAAAACTTGTCTTATTCATCAATATGATAATCTTTGGTTCAGGAAATGCATTTCTCTACTTCAGTCCACCAAGCTCATAGAAAATGTCTAGGATTTCAGAGTGGGGATGAAGCAAATGTCACATTTCTGATTGAAAGTCCTACTGTTCATGTTGTGAAGTTTTTCCAAGCTATTGATAAAATGTTTTGTGGCAGTGACTGAGGAATTAATAATGTAAGGAGTACTAGCATGAATGAGGAAGTTTATCTCTGTATGTCAGGGAGCATTCATCATCTGCTCCTCATGTGGAGGAGCTCTGTGCCAGCAGAGAAAAATCTTTGTGGTGCCAAACCAGGACTTCAATGGGTTCTGTGACAGGCTGCAACAGTGTTCTTTCTTCAGACCATATGACACATCTCACAAGTTATAAAACTCTTCTTGTATGTATCTATGCTGTTATCCAAGGTTACTAGGTCTTATTTTTCAGTGTGTGACTTCTTTGTCCTTCAATATGTCATGTTTCTTTTTTGATCTGTGGTTGTCTGATGCTATTATACATGTAATCCTTGTCAATGTTGGTTAAGATGCCTCTAGATACCTTTTTATATCTGACTGTAGATGAAGAAAATTAACTAAAGTACACAATGACTGGAGGGAGCAGTTGATGTGCTGGAGGGTGGGTCTATCATTCAGAAGGACCTCAGCAAGGTAGAGGAAAGTACAAGTAGAAAGCTCCTGAGGTTTAACCAAGACAAATGTGAAGACTTCCTCTGAAAAGGAACGACCCCATGCAGTTGTGCTGGCAGAGAGGGACCTTTGCACCTGGTGAACAGCAAATGGACCATCTGTCAGCAGCATGCCTGTGCAGCAGTGAAAACTGGCAGTGTATTGGGCTGCATTAGCAAGAGCATAGCTGGCAAGTTGAGGGAAGAGATGATTACACTGTATTTAGCTGTCACAAGGCTAAGTCTGGAGTGTTATGACCAATTTGGGGCCCTGCTGATAAAAGAAAGATATTACCAAAATGAGGGAAAGTACTCGTAACTTGTTTTGGGTGGAATAATTTCATCAAATTATTCCACTAAAAAGGGCTTTTGTCATGGCAGCATTATGTTACAAGCTCTTGTAGGTGAAATGTGTGTTGTTCCTTGGGTGTTTTAGTAGAGAGGGCAGATGAGGTAGAGAGGCTTGAAACGTGTCTCAAGTAAAGCTGGCTGTTTACTTGTTTGGTATGGTATTGCTATTTTGTCTTTTCCATGACATTCACAATAGATTTCTATTTAGAGGACTTTGCTGTCAGTGTTGTCTTTCTCTGTACAGTGGCATTAGTCATGGTATGTGTGTTGCCCTGGCCTGATTTTATCCACAGCAGTTAGCCTGTGGCTCTTTCTAAACAAATCTGTAACTAGTTGCTAGGCATGCGAAGTGTGATACCAAGGTACAACTGCTATGTGAGCATGGAGAGAGAGCGAGCAAGTGAGCAGACCAACAGGTGAGCCAGTATAATATCTTGTGTGGTATACCTGCATGTTAATTTGTCTTTGCATCATACTCACACCTTGTAGTCCTCCTCTGATTAATGTCGACTAGCCTTTTTGCTGTCTGTTCCCTGATAGGCTCTGACATAGGGGAGGAGACATTGCTGTATATCATCAGGTGTATATTCTTATCTTGCACTTCTGTATTTTATCTTATATCCAGTTTTTCACATCCAGTAGTACTCTTTTTTTTTGCCCCTAAGTTGTCTTTAAGGTGTTCTGAAGTTGGCTTGCTTTGAAGTCTCTTGTATCAACTGTAAAAACTTACTGACTGATTTACTCCTATTTCCCTCTGTCACTGAGGATGCTGAATGCAGTCACTGTCAGGAGTGGTCTGTAAGCAACTCCATTGTTGATTTAGTTTCAGTCTGATAATTGGGATCAAAATGATTAGAAGTCACTATCTTGCTGTCCTTTTCATCTGAATTTGGGCAGCACAAGTTGAAACCTAAGTCTGATATCACATAAAGCTATAGCATGAGTGCTTGGTAATTTTGATAGGGTTTTTTTTTTTTGGTTGGTGGGTTGTTTGTTTGTTTGCTTTTTTGTTTTTTATCTGCATCTTGAACTGTGGTACCACTGTGGGATGCAAAGATAGCTTGCAGCTAATCTCTACTAGTGTCTATGTGGGGTTTGTGTTTAACACGAGAGTTAGAATGATCAATTGCTTTTACTTCAGCCAGTCATGTACCAGCTTTGTCCAGCTTTAACCTTTGCAATTGGGAAGTTGTGCATATCTTTGTAACTGCTTTTCAGTTTTCCTACTGTCCCTAAATTTTAAAATGAAATGCAATTGAAGAGAACAAAGGGGAGTTAATCACAGTACCATTTGCTTGTTGGGTCATGTTTAGTGTTCTCTGTCCCTCTGAGGCTGGATTGTTCTCCACTGGCAGTGGAGCGTGGTGATGCTTCTTTATGTACTCTTCTGATACACAGGTCTCATGAAAAGATATGGCAGTAAATAAAAGAAAAAGTGAATGTAATCATAGTTGAATATGACTACTCAAATACTTCGCTTTAGCTATTGATGATTTGTGGCTAGTCGTGCACGTCAACTTCATGCCGTTGAACTGCACTAGATTTTAACTGAAAGAACATGTCATCTGCAGTGAAATCTAAGTTGTACGTTAAGGGGCTATTCTTCACAGAATACGTGCAAGTAGGAGTGCTTTGTGTTTCCAAGTTGAAGTCAAGACTTTAACATTATTGAAATTGTGATGGTGAGAATCTGCTACTCCCATTTTATGAGTCCAAATACACGCATGTATTCAGAAGTCCCAGTCTGAATAGCAGTTGATTTTGTGTACTTGGTCCTATTCTTCTGAAAGTATATTCAAGGGATGAATCTAAGATTTAGGCTTGAAATGTTCCTCAATTAAAATAAAAAATAAAAATATTAGAACAATAACAATAACAAAAAAAAAAAAAACCCCAAACAAAACAAACTGGTAAAATACTTTATTAATGGACTTTTATTAGTTTGAATATTTTTTTTTATAGTGGGATATGTTAATTCTAGAATTAACAATAATTAATTGATAATTATCCATATCACATTTGACTTCTCCAATTTGTTGCTTGCCAGCATCTAATTTATAATGACTACTGATTCCAGCCTCCTCACTTTCAGGAACACAGTCTAAACACGCTGAATGAGTGAAAGACTAAAGCCAGGAGGTGGCTTCAATGGCAGTTAGGTAACATTTGAAGAACAGCTGAGCTTAAAAGCATTCACCATTGCCACCTTTTATGCAGACACTTGTCAGTGGCCACAGTATGCTTGGCGTTACGGTCAGCAGTGTGCAGTGGTATAGTCCAGACTAAGTTATTTCCTTAGCATGTGTGTGCAGCTTGTGGCCTAAGAGGGACTGATTCTCTTTCTAGAGGAGAGTTCAGTTGTCACCTTTCTCTTTGGTGCCTGGGATTCTTAAAGCCCCCTAGCACCTTAACCTGGAAGAAAGTCTTTTAGTGGTCTCTTGAGGGGAGTGCTATGATGGACACCAGAGAGTTCAGCTTTCCTTCATTGTATGCTGGGCTAGGTAAATGGTGACATTATCCTCATTTTAAAAGACTACGAAGTCAGGTCTTGAGTTTTCTCCCATCATCTCCTGTATTCCTACTGTGTTGCAGCTGTGGCTCTGCAGGAAGCTGTATCTAGCAAGCTGAAATGTGTTTTAGGAGGGGGCACGCAGGAGAGGATGAGCAGCAGAGGAGGGCAACACATTCCTGAGAGTCCGCATTACGGAGCATGAAGAGTACGGGAGACTGGTCATTTATAAAAGTTGTCCTCCACCCTTAAGCAGCTGTTCTGGTTTTGCGTGTTGCCATGCAGTGTTTGAAAATCTTGGGAAGCCACAGATGTTTGATTCGTGTACTAAGGCAGATTTGATCCTACTCCCAATGCCAGAGCCTCTGGCTAAGATTACCCTGATGCAAACCCTGCTCCCAGCTCCCACTTCACTAAGGAGCAACATTTTTGGTGCATGTCAGGTCTGGACTTGGTCCTCAGCTGTTTTATGACCACTTCCTATGTTTATAGCTGGACATTGGGTCTTGGCTGTAGAAGTGAGATTTACTTGGAATTATGTCAATTTTCTGTGCGCTTTAAGTAATTCCTGACACAGATGTTTTGGAGAAAGAAATGCACTTTTGTATTCTGTGGCTTCAAAAAGTACTAAGGAAAACAAGGATAATGTTAACATAGCACAGCTCAGATCAGCTGTTCCTAATGTGTTCCCTAGCCCAGTATGAAAATAATCTTTGTGACTAGTTGGTGTTAATATATTATTAGATATAGGTATCTAACTGTATTCTGATGATAGTCTGAGGGCATCCTCTCCATTGTTCGTATGCTTGTAATCCAGTGTTGGTCTAATACTGTGAATATGTTTGCATGAGAATAACTTTTCTTCTAGTTTCTAATGGAAATAGTGAAAGGAGACAGTTCTATGCAAAGAAGCAAGGAGTTGAAACAGGATTTGGCTGGAACCTAACAGCTGTTTGATCCATATCCAGCTGTAGGGGCCAGATGTGTCTTCCCTCCATCATGTGGCAGCGGTGAGAAATAGCTTGGAGAACCAGCCTGGTGCTTCAGGGGCCTGTAGTGGTTCAAACATGATCTGTAATGAATCTGGTGGTGGAGGGGCTGTGGCTCCCTTCTCCCATGATACCTCTTTCTGCTTTGCTTTATCCTTCTTTCTTGACCTGCCCCTCATCTTTTCAGTCTTTTGATGTTCTGTTGTTACTTCTCATTCTGTTGATCTTCTGTCTTAAAATTTTCCCCTTGTAACAGAGCTTTAATTAGTGAGCAGATGTGTCATTCTGCCTGCTCTAACTGCCTCTCTCTCTCCTCTTCATCAGGAATCTCGGACTTTTTAGATCATTAATTCCTGTGGAGCTGGAACTCTTTGCTAGTTAAAGACACTAAAAAACCTAATTCTTATCAGGTCTTGCTGCAGTTCTGTAAACAAGCTGCTTAATCATGCTTTTATGTTAATGCCAAAGAAACAAACAAAGCCTGGTTACACTGTGATTAAAAACAAATAAATAAAAACTGCAGTCTGAATATTGAGAGATTTTTCCTTCCTTTGTGTGTTTGTTGGGTTGTGGGGTTTTTTTCTTCTCTGTAATGCTCTCTGGAAAGAAAAAAAAAAAAAGATTTAACTTTAGAGACTTAAATGGAAGTTAATTGAATATGGAAGAAAACAAAGTAAGTAAAAGAGAAATTGATGTTGCCTGAAATCCTTCATCCTTCATGTTCTGAAGCTAGAGAAGAGGCAGAAGCCAAAATGTAACTGCACAGGAATGCGCTTAGATACAAAACGTAGGATGCAACTGTGGGAATGCCTCTAGATACAAAAACTGGAATGCAGCTATGTGTAATGAAATCTGTAAAAGCTGGGAATGTCATGCTTGGTGTTTGAGAACTGCAGGCAATTGGCAGTGTTTTTCAGAACTATTCTTGTAAAAACTGCTTTTCCTGAGTTTGGGACCTGGTCCAGTCTTTTTTTTATTTTTTGTTCTTGGCTTGAACTCATGTGAACTAGAACAGAATTAGCAGGAGACAGTAAAGCTGTGGTTCTGTGTACTCTCTCCTCAGCAGTAAAGCTGGCTTAAGAAATTCCTGCTCCAAATCGTACTTCCCTGCTTGTCTCACTTTTTCCAGGAAGAGTTTTTTGTAGGAGTGAAATGTATCTATCTGATCCAATTTTCCAAAAAGCATTACACAAAACTTCCTATTAGGGTTTTTTTTTCCCCCAAGGTGGACTGCTACTGGTCAACAGTGTGGCTCCCTGAACAGTTATGCTGGAATGACTGAAAGAATGAGGTACCCTGTGACGGGAGCAAGGGCATTTGTTGCCAGAAATTAGTACATTCAAGCTCTCAAGGCAGTGGCCTGATGGAACAGCAGTGTTCATAAATTCCCTGAATAAAGCGTCATCCTTTCTCAGTCTTCCCCTATTTTTTTTCAGGTAGCAAAAAGCAAGGAAGGAGGTGTCACAGGAAACATCAGCTCTCAAGCGAAGAAAGTTATGTTTTAGAAATGCTTCATGAAAGCAACTTTTATACTGGGAAGTAAAATTTGGCCTGAAAGTTGCAACCAATCTAGACTAGAGGCAAATGATATAATCAAGTGTGGCATCTGAACTTACTACTAAGTCAGTTGACTCATGGCAAATGCTGTATTTTTCCATAATCTCATTATAAGGTCATTTCTCAAATAGCTGTAGGTTTTTAGGTTTGCAGTTTTGAGCCAGGAGAGTCACCAAAAGAATTACTTAAGAAAATTCACCCAGACTTTTAGTTTCTTTCCTTTTTTTTATTACCTTCAAACATGCAGACTGTCGGCTATGCAAGAATAGAGGAAAACTATTTCAATGTGACAAACACTAGGATTAATAAAATTTCATCTGAAAGCTTTATGACTAAGCTATTTGTTTTATCAGTGATGTACTTTTCCTTCTTTTTACTATCAAATGTTCTGCAATTCTTGTGGTTCTCTAAAATCTGTGCTGTCTTATAGTTGAAATTTAAGTGAAACTATTATGGCAATATATGGGTTAAATTAACGTGTCCTTGCTCCTTCTCCCCAGTCCCAGACTATTTTTGTGTAAAGTTTTAAAGGAAAACTTTAAAGGAAATTTTTTTATCCATGCAGGGCAGCTTTAGAAGAAGTAGAAGGAGATGTGACAGAACTGGAACTGAAACTTGACAAGGTAAGCTTAATTCAACAATGTCTGTTCTGAAAAATATACAAAGATGTGTTTAGGTTTTGTTTTAAAGTTCACAGCTGGGAAGTGGCAGTGGCCAACCAAACATCCAGCTCTTGGAGAGGAAATGGATCTGGGTCGAGTGCACAGCTGGGCCTCAGAGCGCCAAGCTTCAGTAAGAGCAGCAAGAGCCAGTGTGAATTCACTTTCTCCACCAGCTGAGGCTTAGGATTGTGCAATACCCTCCTGACTTTGTGGCCCCTTTGCAGTCATGTGGTTCAGTCCCTCAGTCCCACAGTGGGAGCTGTATGCAAACTAATTCAGTTTTCATGTGAGTTAAAAGCCAGGGGTTGGCCATCCCTGCACTGAGAGCTTATATTGTATGACGACAGTGGCATACTGCGAGCACATCTGGATACTCTGTGGTTTAGAGATTTAAAGTCAGTGCTTTCTGACTTCAGTATTTTGCAGCACAGTCACAGCAGGATAGGTGTATATATATACACTTCACTTTCGTCTGGAGGACTGAACTACTGTAAAATTCATCCTGCTTTCTGTCATGCTTTGTACATGTATATAAAAGGTTATATGTAGCATCTTTTCAATGCCTTACAATCCATTTACTGGTTCCTGAACCACAGTTTGGAGGCTGTGGTTCTTTCTTTGCTAGTACTTAGAAGGTGGCATTTTTTTGGTTTACATCTGTAGAAAGTCTCTTTTCCTTAGCATTTTATGCTAAGTGTTTAAAATTATTTTTGCCTGTGTTTTTGTGTGGGAGGCAGATGTCATTTGTTTACCTTCTTAGCTACTTTTTGAATACAAGCTTTTGTTCCTGCAGCTGTGAGTTGGCTGCAGAAAGATAGAGACAAAGTCAGTGTCCAGTGCAGTGTTAAGTCTGAAGACTTTTTGTTACTGCTTCTAATAATATTTCTAGCTTTTTGTAGTTAATAATGTAACAATGTACTCTTTAAAAATAAATTTAAGATTCTTTGATTTGGTGTGAATTTTGGTGAAACTGATGGGTTTAAGACACATTTTTACTGTAGGGGTGATGAATCTGTTTTGGTAGATTAAACCATGGAAGTATTTAAAGGATCTGAAAAGTCTGTCTTGGAAGTTTGTGTTTTCCACTAGTCTAAAAGGGTCATTTGTGGGGAAAAGAATTCTCAAATTCCTTAAGGGGTGTTATTCAGCGCCTTGCTCCCAGCCTCTCACAGCAGGCCCGTACCAAATACACCATTTTAGCATGTAAAAGCTGTAATTGTAGTATTACTCTTTGCCCTGAGAGACTACCCTAGTATTCTTTAAAACAAAGTTATCCAAACCCATTTGCTCCCTTGACAAGAAAGCAAATGCACAAGGTAAGTATTTAAGTAGTTTAATTGTAATGTGAAGTATAGGTGATCTAGTTTAATGCTTAAGTTGAAAGCCAGGCTTCATGTGTGAGCTGAAGTAACTGTGGCCTGAGGGTAATGATTTGTCTAGACTTGGTTGGTAACTTTTTGTGCTCAGTTATTCATACTAAACTTCGTTTTATTATCCCACAATTGTGACTTTGGGCTACAGTATCTGCATTTTTTTATTTTTTTTTTTTTCCTCTGGAAGAAAGGACACTGGATTCAGGATTGTGAACTATAAGCAAAAGTGAAGGAAAAAGGATCACATTGGCCATGATTTTTTTTTTTGTGCATTGTTCAATCAACTTGGCCATTCATCAGAGCGTGGGAGATGCTCAGATTTCCTCTTATGTTGACTGAGATTCTCTTAGGAAAAAAAAAATTACTGGGTAAATAAGTCACAATGGTCACTTGGGTGGTTTCTTTGCCCCAACATAGGATCAAGTAATTCAGTGTTGTTCTTAATGAAAGTTTGCCTACATCCTTGAAAAATCCTTCAAAGACAAAGGTTCAATCTTCTGATTTTATTCTCAGTTTGGTTTAGGGGTGGGGAGCTCAGTAATAATGTGCCCTCTCCCAGGAAAGCATCTGGTGTTTGCACTAATCATTCTTTCATTAATGGCCTAGTGCAGAAGTGGTTCAAAAAGTGGGAAAACATCCATTACAAAATACTGATGGCTAAAGTCTGATATGCCAAGGTGCTGACTGAAGCAGTGAGTGGTAACAATGGAAACCCATCACAGAAAGTCTAGTCTGTTGTATGGGTGAAAACACGATTGATTTTACCTTCTGAGATGTAACCATATCTCTTCAGTTGTGCTTTGTGCACAGTGTTTTGCTTTCCTGTGCCTGTGTTCCGAATGAAACAACTGGTAGGGGTTTCTTTTGTTTTGGTTTTTTTCTTGCTCAGAAGCCACATACCACTTATAATTTGCTTGGCATCTAACCAATTATGTTTTAGTTGCTGTGCTCTTTGGCCTCATATAGTCCCCTCTTGAAACATGTGCAATATGTTAACAATAAAACAAATAAAACATAATTAACAAAACCTGAAAAAACGAAAACAAAACAAACAAAAAAAAAACCAAACCCAAAAAACCACCTTCCCCCCCAAAAAAAACCAAACCAAAAACCCGCAAAAAAACCCAAACAAACAAACAAAAAAAAAACCCCAAACCAAAAACCAAACCAGAAAGTAGTAACCTCCTCAGTGGCACAGCAATTGACCTAGAATAGTATTTTTATAGTTATCACTCTACAATATAAAGCTTTTCATGAATGTGGGGCTCTGTAAATCTAGAATTTAACTTTTGAAATCTTTGTTTCTTAGCCTTAACTAAGCTCAGTGTATTTCATGTTTACATGGTGGTGTATAAAACAAAACAAAAAAACCTGCCACTTTGTATTTATTTTATTTTTTTTTTCCTCTTTTTAGCTGGTGAAGCTTTGTATTGCAATGATTGATACCGGGAAAGCATTCTGTACAGCCAACAAGCAGTTCATGAATGGAATTCGAGACCTTGCACAGTATTCCTGTAAAGATGCATTGGTTGAGGTAAATTCTTTGAGAGGTGAAAATGGAAGGAGGAAAGTGTAACTTAAAAGGGGTAAAATATAACAGTTGGCAAGAGAAGTATTTGAAGTTTATACTGTTACTTGCCTTTTTATTCCTTTTTCTTCGTGATGTCTTTTGACTGTGGTGCACTGCAAGTGTCTGTACTGTTTAATTTCAGCTTCAATCTGCGATGGAAGGGTTTTTCCAAATTCCAGAAAACATGTTTTAGGTTACAAATAGTTGTCTTGGGAGGAGTGGAAAAAGGTTGAAGCTATGAACATCTGCCCTGATTTTGCTGAAGTTCTAGTCATGGTTCTCTGCAGTAAAATTTCCCCTTTTCTCTTGGGTTCTGGAACTGGCATATACTAATATATTGAAATTCAGATTTTTAAATGTACAGAGCCCCCTTTGATGGTGTAACCTCAGGCTGATGTGGTTAGGCTAATTTGGAATACCTAATATCATGTCTATTACTTTAAATGAGGTATAAAATTGTATATATTGCAAAATATAATATGCAGGTATAATTACGTGCACGTTTCTGTGTATATAATCTATATTTAATGCATGTTATGCAATAGAACATCAATTGCCTGTATGCATGTTCATGTGCTAGTTGGAATAGATAATGGTGCAAACTTCAGTGTAGTCTGTGTGCAACTGAAACTACTTTTGTCTGGAAATTTACTTGCTAGAAATGTATTTCCAAACGTATTAGGGGTCATTGTTTTCTAACTGCGTTTAAGACATTGATTCTACAGATTGATGTTGCTAAGCACATCAGCTGTGAGGCAGTAGTTCCTACAGTAAAAGTGTGTGTACTGATGATTACAACATGTTAACCAGGTTTCTGGGGTTAGAGTATTAAACATTAATGAATAAGTACTGTAATATTGAATATTTTAAATTAATACATTAAATTATGTGAGTTTCCTGTAGTTTAGTCAACTTAATTTGAATTTTTCCTGTTGTGCTTCCGTTTGGCCCTTTATATATAGGTAAGTTAAAGCTTATAGCTTTAACAGATTTACTTGATATTACCCTCATTTTCTCCTTCTAGCATGATGGTTTTAGTTAACAATCATGCAAAGTTAACAATCATGCTTAGGAATATCAGTTCCCAGGTTCTTTTCAGTAAAGTTGTAAACATCTGAAATACTTCTTTTGTGCCATGTGTTTGGTAGGGTTTAACTTTAACCACTTTGGTTTTCTCTTTACAGACCAGCTTGACAAAGTTCTCTGATACCTTACAGGAAATGATCAATTATCACAATGTAAGTATTTCTAGTTAAAATATGACACTTACTTCCAGTTATATCTGATAACAGAATAATGCAAGAGCATTACTTTTTTGATAGTACTTGCAAAGTCATGGTTTAAGTGGTATTGAGTACCTCTCATTTTATACTTGTAAATATTTTATTTGTATTTTGATTACGAAGTATTTATAAATATCCCCTTTTCTGCAGATTTTTTTCGTTTGGAGTTCATAAGCTTTGCTAAAACCCAGTCCTGTAAGGCAGGGTAAATACTGGGTTGGTTTATCAGTTTTAATCAAACTGATGGGCAGCAGTGACAAACTATGAGCATATTTCTTTGCTGAACTGAAATAATGATTACCTTTTCCATGATTTCTACTTTTTTCTCATCCTTTATGATGCACAAAATGAAGCACCTCTGATCTGTGTGTAGTTTTCTCTTTGGAAATATGACAGATTTAGACAAGTGTAGAGAAAGGAGAAAATGCTAGGGTTTAAGACTAACAGTGGTTTTTAGCTTGTCAGATGTCATCAGAAAGCTCAGTTTTGCCTGGATTGAAAACTAACTTCCCCCCGCCCCCGCTCTAAAGACTTTAGTCTTGTATCCTGAAAGCCAAAGGGATGTGTTTGTTGTTCTGTTTTATTCCTTTCCTTTGGCCCCTACCACTTTTCTTCCATTTTCCAGCAAATTGCTAGAAACCAAATGAAGTGTCTTCAAAATGCTGAAAATATGCAGGGCACTTAACTTTGTTTGCTTATTTTTAATATGTCTCTAGGAGTTTAAAATGTAATGAGTTACAGAGAATGCAGTTCAAACAGCTTCAGCTGAAATTAAGTTTGTTGGCATTAACTTACCTTCTTAGAGCTGTCTTATTAGGCATTTTTTGAAAATGCATGCCCTTAAAAGGAAAGGGAAGCAGGTTAATACTCTTGAGTTGGATTTGCTTTCCATGATATGAGGTGTACATCTATCTACACCTAATGTAATGGAAACTGAAGAGGAGAGTAAATGGACAGTGATATTTTGATGGTAGAGAGAAACTAGTGCAAAGGTTCAAAGCAGCAGTAGTGGGAGAAAGTGTAACTTTCACATTGGGGATTTCTGCAGAGTAGATTGAGCAGATGAATCCACTTGGCAGCATGTGTTTACACTCTTCGTATTTCTTGCTACTGGTATTCTCTTAACCATGTCTTTGCTATATGGTATGCTCTTTGACACATCTGACCTAGGTCCTGCATTCTTGCTGCTGTTATTGTCCTACACAATTGTGGCTTGCAGTACTTAGGTAAAATTTGGCACAGCACAGCGCTCTCACCAGGGCAGTTTGAAGGCAGAAAGCAAAGAATAAACCATATTAAAAGAAGATTTCTTTGCAAATCTGAGTAGGACCATTGTGAGTTCTGTCTTGGTTTGGGTTTTTTTTTTTTTTCCTCTCTCCGCTTCCTCGCTCTGCGCATAGTGAGTAGAACAGTGGCTTTTACCAAAAGGCACAATCATGAGAAATGAGGCATGCTACAGCATTCTGATGAAGAGCTTTGGCAGACACGTTGCAGTCCTGTGTTGTTTTTGTGAGTCTGTTTAGTTCAGCAGGACTTTACTAGCTCAGAGTGTCAGCTCTCTTGTTGGTCAAGTTGGCAGGAGAGCCATCAGAAGAAATTAGAGGAAGAAAGAGGAGAGGCAAGCTTCCTTCAGAGGAAGGTGGGAAGAGGTAGGAGATGGTCCCACTGAGATTTGGATGACTGTCAGCTTTCTCATATAAGGCTCTGATAGACATAAAAAAAAAAAAAGAGGGTGGATTTAGATTAGGTATTAGGAAAAAATTCTTCACTATGAGGGTGGCGAGACACTGGCACAGGTTGCTCAGAGAGGTTGTGGCTGCCCCATCCCTGGAAGTGTCCAAGGCCAGGTTGGACAGGGCTTTGAGTAACCTGGTGGAAATTGTCCCTGCTCGTGGCAGAGGGGTTGGAACTAGATGATCTTTAAGGTTCCTTCCAACCCAAATCATTCTATGATTCTATGAAATAAGGCTAGAAACCAGACTAATGCAGCATCTTCACTGATTCAGCAGTGGGGGAGTAGCTTTGACAACTTATGGCAAATAGCAACTTTCTTAGACTTGGTTTGGAGTACGTGAAAGGTGATGTGTTGGAAAGGCTGTAAATCTAGTCAGATCGTGGTCTGGGCACTTTTTTCTGTTCTCTTGGGAAAAACTGTGTATGTATTTTTCTGCCTAGCACTTTTTTCCTCTTCATTACTGTAAGCAGAATTGCAAGGCTTGTATTTCTGGGAGTCCACTAATAATCTCCCATCTGGTTATATGCTTTTGGTATTGATCTTGATTGGTGTACTCCTCAGGCACTGGCAAGCTTAAATGTCAGCAGTGGGAGTAGTCCCAGCATGACTTCCAGCTTGTCAAGAAGTTCTTTATCTATTCTAGTTGTCTGTTTTTCTGTTTTCCTAAAGTGGGAATACAAACAGGATCTTCCATGTATTTCTATTAGATATGGGACAACTCAGGTTGGAATGGACCTCAGAGTATGTCTGGCTCTACTGTCTGCCTATATCAGGGTCACCTCTGAGGTTGGAGCAGGTTGCTTAGGGGTTTACCCGATTTGGTCTTGAAAACTTCCAAAAATGGAGACTGGATGGAGGATATAGTACCACTGTTAATAGGTGATTTAAACTCAGTCATGTTTTCCTCCATTCAGTGTTTCTCGAAAAGAGAAACAAGCTGGTAAGGGCTTTGCTGTCAGTGCTTGGCGTTGCATGGCTTGTCATTCCCAAATTCTTTAATAGGGAAACTAAGACAGAATGTTTAAAGAAAACGTTGTTTGACCTGAAACTTTAAGTTCTTGACTTGCTCTTTCAATAAAATTATATAACACTTACAATATCTTTACCTTTTGGAAGAGCTTCTGTACAGTTGGGCCAACTGCTACTTACGTATATTCTTTCACCTCTTTGTATTTTTTTTTGTGATCATGCCTTGTGTGTTTCCACAATGCAGAATGGGAGGTGTAGAGGAGTTGGAAATTAAGGCATCATTTGCGGTCTGCCCAATGAGAAGTGGTAAAGGATTTGTCCCATGGCCATTGACCTGTTCCATTCTGTCCTTAAACTCAGAAGGCAGACATGAAGCTGAGGAATGTGCGTTTTCATTCCTCAATTAGAATTTCTGGGGTCATAAGAGAAAATACAAGTTGTCTAACATTCAGGTGTGCTTTGGCCTTGGAAATGTAACAAATTTCTCATGCTTTATGATTTGAATTAGTAGATTATATTCTGTGCTACTTCCCAGCCCCAAGACTCGCCAAATCATAAGAAAATTGAGAAGCACAGTTTAGAACACTTAATCTTAGCAAAAGAAGCAGCCATTCTTCTTACTTCAACAGTGGGTGTTTTGGGGTTTTTTTACAAACTTATTATGTAAAGGAGCTAGTACTAATTACTCATGTATGTTACATTTTCAGCATTAATTTCAGTCTGGGTTTTTTTGCCAGGACTTAAAGGCATATTCTTTCTGTGGTTTCATTTGTCTTTTAGTAGCTGGTTAAATTGTGGAAGTCTGTAAGAATGAGAAAAGTAGTTACTTAACATTCAAATTTGTTGCTTCAAGGCTGTTAGTACAGTAATATTCTTGACTGTTTAATAATCATAATAAACATGTTCTATGAGAATGGGCATGTCTTGCATTGTCAGGATTAGAGAATAAGATGCCAGGAGTTATTTTCTCTGCTTACAACCACAGTCTTTTAAAAAAGACCAGCAAAACTTGTTGGGTTTGTGTTATTTTCCCTATCTTATTCCTTATTTATTTAAAACTACATTGAAGGGTTTTATCTTTTAATATTAGACACACATTGGTTTAATTATAATTCCTATCTAATTCTGCATAGTAACTGTGTATATCTAAAATGGAAAGTTGTGAATAGCCCAAAGTTATTGACCTACATGATAATGCTTTTCTTTCAGATCCTGTTTGACCAAACCCAAAGATCAATTAAAGCACAGCTTCAGACTTTCGTTAAAGAGTAAGTTAATTTGCACTTATAGTGGGAAAATTATAGGTGAAATAGAATTTTAAAACATTTGATTTGAGAGAGTTGGTGAAACATCTTTCCTGACAATGGCTAGCCATAAATTGAGAAGTGCATATTAAGGCTTGTCAAAAACCATCCCAAATCAGTGAGGCTTTAGTTCCAGCTGCAGATATGTTGAAATAGTATGAATTACTGATCTTAATTACATGTTGTCATTGTCTAAGCTTAGCAAAAAAGTGCTTACCAAAGCTTTTCCCCAGCACGCATGAGGTGCATTTATTTAAATTTTTATTTTGTCTTTTCCTCAGAAGAGAAAGACAGTGAAGCTTCAATCACACTTTGTATGGTTTCCATTTGATGCAAGCCTTTATTGAAGGACATGAAAACAGAGAGATAGTTATAACAGTCATGAGCATGGTTTGTCTAGTTTATCTTTAAACGCTTTTTTCATGCTTTAGAATTAATTTGTTACACATCTTTCCTTTCTCTTTAGAGATATTAGGAAATTTAAAGATGCTAAGAAACAGTTTGAAAAAGTTAGTGAAGAAAAAGAGAATGCTCTAGTGAAAAACGCACAAGTTCAAAGGAATAAGCAACACGAAGTAGAGGAAGCAACTAATATTTTGACTGCAACGCGGAAATGTTTTCGACACATAGCTCTGGATTATGTTCTTCAGGTAAGTGCAGCAATAAAAGTTATTTTTCAAAACTATCTGTTACATATAGTTAAGAGATCTGTCCTTTAGAAGTTCTTGCTGTAAGCTTCTCAGAAGCTATGGGGGTTCATTGAAAAAGGAATAACTATGCTTGCAAGTAATTTCTTTTTTTGAATGAAATCTAAGCAAAATTAATTTACATGATGCATTCTTACTGTTTAATGCTTCGTTATTCAGTGCTGTTGCTGTAATGACATAGTTTAATTTTCAACTTGAACATTATTTTTGAAAAAGCAGTTTTTGCCTGATACTTACCTAAATGTATTTCATTGGCTATGCTGTAATTCCTTTTATCTTTGAAGTAAAAATTATAACCTAGCCTAGGAAATACAAATTACTTGAATAATTCTGTTATAGAATGTTGGCTAGTGCTACAATTTCAGCTGTTTGCATTGGGCTTTATTTAACAAATCCTACTTATCTAGATGCCTCAGAGTCTGAAATTGTGCCATAGGGGAAATGAAGAACGCGGCTACTCTTTAGCCTTTTAGTGCATGTCTCCTAGAGAGTGTTGAGAGAGGTGTTCTTTGTCCTGCTACTCTGAATCCTGTGAAATACTAACATATTTTCTGTTGGTACTTGTCATTCATCTATTTCATAGTTACCCACAACTACAGCTAAACAGGATTATTGCAACTTGGATGGTACCAGGGGTTGGGGGCTCCTGAATGGGTCTTGGGTTCTCCTATGATCAAACACGGAACAACCCTTTAAAATTATGTTGATTTTATATTGGACGTTATCATCTTGATTTGTGACAGTCAGGTCAGTTACTTAAAGCTTAGTTAGCTGTTCTTTAAATCATATGTATTACCTGTAAAGTGAAGCAGAATTGATTGTATCAGCCCAGGCACCTGCACAGATATGGTGGTCAGTGGTCAGCATTGAACTCCCCCCTTTTGAACACTAAGGACAAAGTTCATTTTGATGTTTAAGAAGTCATGGGAATTATGTGCTACTTCATTATTTGTACTGACATGAAATAGTAGCAGGGGAGAAGCTGGCGGTCATTACTTTGGACCGGTTCGTTGTGTATGCTTTGAACTGCAAATTGTTTGCCTCCTGGAATTCGTGTGCTCAAAGTATGAGCAGTTCCTGTGATAAAGATGCATTTAAAGTAACAAGGAAAAGTTTCAGCATCTCGTAATTAATGGGGGCTAAAATGAATTCAGCTTTAGGAATTCTTTATACTTGGGTGACTCTTTTGTTCTGGAACAGTGGCTTCACAACTATGGTTTATTTGTAGTTATATCGGCTTTAAACTGTATTTCAAAACTTTTGCTTTCACATTTTTTTTAATTTTTTTTTTTTTTTTTTTTTTGCCTCTCAAGTCCAGGGTTTGTTCTATTCAAACAAATCTTATTTATTTTTGCCACAGAATTTTTCCAAAATACTGACTGTTTTGAAGTGCAGTCTGGTTTTGATTATAGCTTCAGTAAGTTTACTTCTTTTGCTGGAATTTTAAACTGATGCAGAGGTGTTAAATTACACCACCATGCGTGTTTCTGCTAAATAGGGCTTTTAAAGTGAAATCTGTAGTTCTGGATAACCTTAAAGATTAGGGAGCAAACAGGATAGAGGAACTAGCTAAATGCAAAATATCACTTATTTTTTTCTGTATAATGCAAAATTATTTGAGTTCTAGGACAAAACCATTGGTCAGTGACTTCAGTTAGCTTAAAAGTGCAAGTATGTATGAGAAGTTACTTATTGAAGCTGTTATGATCTTGCTTATTTCAGAGGCTGGGGCTGTATCCCAGTTGTGGGACACTTTAGAAAATGTCAGTGTAGGGGAAAAATAAACATGTCCCTGTCCTTTCTTCTCCCCTGGCAGGAGATGGCAATCCTGTGGAGTACAGCTTCTTTAAGAAATTGGTAGGCTGGGTTAGCTCATACTGTCAGAAAGGGTATTTCAAAAATGTTGAATTCAATCTCTTAAAAGGTGTATTATATTACTTCTAGCTAGCATGTGATGTCTTTTATTTTTCCTTCTAATATATGAAAGTAAGTTGTGACTTCTGCTGTGAAATTCTAGCTTTGCAAGCTTTTTCTGATTGCATCACTTTAATATCATGAGAAAACCAGCATGCATCATTTTCTAAATGTGTTTGTGAGGTCTGATATGGAGGTATGTTCTTCCAGTGTTCTGAGCTTTGATATGATTGTTTGAAAGTAATTTGAAGTTTACTTCTGTGGGGAGAATTTAAAAGTAGAATAAAATAAGTTGCTTGGTTGGTTGGTTTTTTTGTTGTTGTTGGTTTTTTTTTTTTTTCCCAGATCAATGTTCTTCAGTCTAAAAGGAGAGCAGAAATCTTGAAATCGGTAAGACATACTTTGTTTTCTGTGTAGAAAATATTTAAATACATCTGAAATGAAAAATGTGATTGAAAAGCAGTATATTAAATATCTAGTCCTTTGACCCATCAAAACATTATCAGTACATTTGGCATCCAGTCAGTTTGGCCTTTACTACAAATGCTTTACTGTTTTTGGTAGTCCTTTTGGTTCAGATTTGAGCACTTGAGGGTTTTCACTGCTGTTGACTCTTTGATATGTGTTCTGTGGTTAAAATCGAACTTTGGCAAGAATTCTGTTGTTTAGGTCTGCTATATTCACTTATGAACAGTAAGTACTACTTAGAATCTATTTGAAGATGGATTCAGCTCTTTCTACAAGAATGGTATTTCTTTATGTTCATAAAGGCTATGGCTTTGGGTCATTAGTAAATACATTCTGTAGCCCCCCTCTAGTTAAACAGGAGATGATAAAAGTTTCAGGAGACTCAAATTAGAAGTAATTTTCTGCCCTTAAGTAGATTTATTTTGTTTTGTTAATGGGGTTAATCCTGTTAACTAACTTCTGAGATTTTTGGCTTGGTTCTTTGCTGCCTTTACCTTGCATGCTTGTTTAAAACATTAGAAGCTCTGTGAGGTGTTGACGTAAAATTGCCAGGACACAAGAAAGAAGAAATTAAGCCTGGAACTGTATTTTAAGTTTGTTTATGTGGACTAGTTAAGCAATATATTTATGTGATAGCTTATAAACATTTACCCTTTTAAAAAACATACTTTTTTTCTTTCTAGATGTTGTCATTTATGTATGCCCATCTGGCTTTTTTCCATCAAGGCTATGATCTTTTTAGTGAACTTGAGCCTTACATGAAAGATCTTGGTGCACAGGTAACCAACGACTTTAAAAATTCATAACTGCATGCTGGAATGGATGAAAACTTGATATATGAGTATATCGGGTATATTATAGATCTATTCAACAAAAAGTGGACTGTGGTTTGGTAAAGGCAAAGATTTAAAAATACATTGTGGTTTAAATGAATGTAGTTAGAAACTGAAAGTTGTTTCGTAAAATTAATACTATGTTTAGGTAGTACGTACTTAAACATAGCCATGTAGTGCCATTTGAGGTACTCTGTGGTATTCAGGACATTGGATTATTTTGTTTTAAAAAGTTTTGTATGTGACATGTTGTAAATATATTTAATGATAAAAAGTAGATTAGTTTTTTTCCTTCTAACTATATACATTATTTACTGTATAAGTTAGGCAATATGCCAAAATAACGTTGATGTTAGCAACTTAGACCATAAAACAGAAGTCTCATTTTAATAAGTAGTGCAAAACGAGTTCATACATTGAATCCTTCTTGCTCAGTTTTGTTGTTTAAGAACACACAGTTTCAGCTTTTGGGTGTTCAGTGACGGGCTCATGAAAAGGTTGAACCCCAGCCAACTGCACACGGGAGACATTGAAAATAGTTATGCAAAATAGATCAAGAACGTGTATTCAACTGAAGATCTGTCTGTGGTGCAGGAAGAAGACTCAGTAGTGTCTTGACTTGTTTTCAGTGCAAGTTGAATGGGCCTGGAAATACTTGTACAACACTCCTTTTTTTTTTTTTTTTTTTTTTCCCCTCCTCTTTTGCATCTATCCAAAGGCTTGCAACAATTGCACTGATGCAAACCCCTCTTTTGACACTTCTGAACCTGATCCACAGAACAAAGCCAACCCAAACTCTGTCTCCAGATATGAAAGGAAATAAATGACAGCAAATGTTTGTTTGCATTCATCTCAAGTAGATCTGTCATTGAATGTCTAAGAAATGACATTGTTCTGAGCTGGTTATTCCCGACACAGCGCTGTTGTCATCTGTGCCCCTCAGTCTTCTTCTGTGCCTGTGCAGTGAAGCAGATCGGGAGCTGTAGGAAATAACTCCAACAATCAAATGTTTAAATAGTTATTTTTCAGCTAGACTAGTCCCCAGTCAGGTTACTGTGGGTCTTAATTAGTTGTACAAACACATGTCAGGGAGATGTGTGCTTGTGTGTGTGTGCATGCATGTGGCAAGCATTTGAGCTGAGAAGAGAGACAGGCTGCTTGAGCTGGCACTGCCATCAAGAAGGGAAGTGACTGTACAGCTACAGACCTCTGTGTTTGGTGTAATAGTGGCACTTGAAAGGTTCAGTTGCTCACGATTCTGTCCTTAGTTGTGCTTTTTATTCTTTCACATCCTTCCATTTTGGGTTGTAATTCTTGAACTGCTAGTGTTTTGATAGTATAGAATGTGTGTCCTGTACCTCTGCGGAAGAGGGGATGGGGAAAGAAGACAAAACCTGTGGAGCTGGTGGTGGTTTATGCTACCAGCTACACTTTAATGTTATTTAAGCAAGGAACAAAAGGTTATTTTTGAATAGCTGGGCATCCTTTTGCTTGATCTGGAAAGGAGCATTGTGTAACATGTTTTGGTGCTGGTATCATAGCAACTGGAGGAGTTAAATTTAGAAAATCCAAAGCTGAGAAGGTTTAAAATATTTTACAATTGGAACAAAGGTAGACTGAAGACCCTAGAGTTGTACATCTTGCTGAATTACTCTTTTGTGGCAGACCTTGGCATTTAAGCAGTGGATATTTTTCATGACAGAAGCAGACTTGGAAATAGCTTATGGAAGTTTAACAGTTAATGGCTTTGCAGTTTGCACTGGTTGAAGCTTCTGTCTTTAACAGGTCAGAGAGAAGGTATGTTGGGACATAAAACAGGGTTTTGCTAGATTTTTCTGAAAATGCAGTCAGATTGTTTCTGCTGGTGAGTTTTCATTCACAGGTAAATTTTGTGGATGATCTTAATTACAAGGTTTAATGGCACCCAAAGTATTAAAACTGAAGTGATTTTTAAAGAGTATAGTTATTTTGTAGTTCTTCTGGTTTGCATTTTCAAACTCTAACTGGTTTACATGATGAAATAGGATTGAGCAATTTTTGCTTTCTGGATATTTTAGGTCAGGGTAGGATTACTTGTGAATCAGATCATTGTAGGGGAATCTTTAATGGCACACAAGTGTAATACAAGCTTTTGCATGGAAACTGTGGTATTTGGCACTTTTCATGTGAAATGTGGTATTAGTTTAAAAAGAAAACCTACTTGAATTTTCATTCCGAGATGACTATTCAAAAAGCTAAACATTTGCTAAACAGACAGCTAAACTAAGTCTGACTTACTTCTCTACAGAATACCACTTATAGCACTATATGTTTATAAAAAATTACATTTACAAGAGCATGTAGTGATAGGACAAGGGGAAGTGGCTTTAAGCTGACAGACAGGAGATTTAGATTAGACATTAGAAAGAAATTCTTTGCTGTGAGGGTGCTGAGGCACTGGCACAGGTTGCCCAGAGAAGCTGTGGCTGCCCCATCCCTGGCAGTGTTCAAGGCCAGGTTGGACGGGGCTTTGAGCAACCTGGGCTAGTGGAAGGTGTCCTTGCTCATGGCAGGGGGGTTAGAACTGGATGAATCCAAATCATTCCATGATTTTGTGATATATCAGTAAACGCAGTATTTTGAAATATAAAATATTCTTGGAGACTACCCAGTAGTGGTATAATGACAGTGATTTTGATTGCTCAGTTATGTGATTGGCCACGGCTCTTGGCAGTTGGATGCTGTTGGTCATTTTTGTTTAAGGCAGTTGATGTGCTGCTCACTTTGGAAGAGGAAATTCTGGTCTGAGCTTGGAAACTGGAATGATGCAATGCTGTCTTGATAGCAAAAGTAAATGACGAAGCAAGCTGCTGTGAAGAACTTTGTTTTGGCACTTATGCTGTAGTATATGTATCCTCAAACATTTTTGTTTAAGATAAATTAGAGGTCATTACCCTCATTACCCTAATCTGAACGTGGCCATCTTGTTTGATCTAGCAAGGTAGGAGGAAGAATTTCTTGGGGGCTGTGTGCAGATTCCTGAATCTGAGGTTTTAGTAAGCAATTTGATTCCTATAAAGTCTTGAACAGCCCTCAGACTAGTTCTCGCTTTTACCATAAAAGAATGGGTTTCCCAGGGTTCTTGGTGCAAAACTTTGAGCGCAGTGGCAGCACAGCCTGTTTTAGAGGCTCTTCTATAATATTTAAGTCATGTACTTGCATAAATATGATGGCCGGATACCTCAGTCTTTAACGTGTCTGTGTTCACAAATACCTGTAAGGTGCGAAAGTGCTGGTAATGGCCATTTAAGCCAGAGAAGAAATCAGAGAGAGATTAAGAAAAGTGTCAGAGTATGGAATTGGATCCAGATGTCCTGACTATCTGATGGCTCTGTAATTGTTGGAGACTGTCTAGCACAAGGGTGTAAGAGCCAGTTATTGTCCCTTTTTAGTCTCATAGGTATCATTGCTCACTAGAGTTCATGGAGTGTATGGACAATTCTCTTAGTCACATGGTTTAATTTTAGGTAGTCCCACGAGGAGCAGGGAGTTGGACTCGATGATTCATGTGGGTCCCTTCCAACTCGAGATTTTCTATGATTCTGTTCTGTGATTTCAAGCAGGAGAAATTCAACACAGGAGAATGACCAGAGTTGGCAGGGGTTCTCGCTTGCGGTTATGAGAGTGGGTGGAGACGATGCTATTTGTGTGCGAATTAGAGGTTCTGTTAGTCATCCTGTGCCCTCTGCCACGTGACTCACTTCAGCTGGAAAACGGCTGTTGTGCTCTTCCTGGTTTCCTTGTTCCAGGCTGGGAGTGAGGCGCGGTCTGTCCCATGGATGTAAAGTTTCAGGCTGTATTGCTGTGTTCAGGATTGCGTCTACATCGTTATTCAGTAAGATGCTGTGACTGGGGTTAATGGCAGTCTTGTATTACAGGCTGGATAAAGGAGGAGTTAATCTGATTCCACAGCATGTCACATAAGTACCAAGATAACTGGTCTTTGGGGCAGCATCTGCTCCTCCACTTGACTATATTTCTTATTTAAACACCAAAGTCTGAAAAAAAACCAAACCCAAAACCCAACCAACCACCAACAAAAATACCTACAAAAACAAACAAAAAACACCCCCCAAAGAAAAGTCAAACACCCCCCCCCAACACAAACCAAACCAAAACCAAACCAACCACCAAAAAAAAAAAACCACCAAACACAACCAAACTTGCTCTCTTAAAGGATATCTTAAATTTCCTGCCTTTTTTTTCCATTCTGGTATTAAAAGGAAAAAGTTTATATGGTAGCGCTATAGACATGCTCGCAGCAAGTTTTCGGTAGTGGGGTAGGGGTTTTTTTAATCATCACAGACTTTGTAAGGATGCTAACTGAAATCCTCTCTGTTGTGACAGTCTCTTCTGTGCAAAATCATATTACTGTTATTTCTGAAACTAGAAACAGTTTGAGTGGCTTTACCTAAGATTTCAAGGAGTCTTGCTCGACTTCTGCAGGTGACCTGATCAAAACTATCAGTACAAAAGGCTGGTTGAGGCAGTCCCTCCACTTTGTGGAGGGGAAAAATCACTAGCTTTTGCTGCTAATGCCAGCGCTGCTGCATAGGCCAGCCAGCCAGAGCAGCTAAAGCATGAGTCATTCTCCTCAGAGTCTGAGCACCAATGCGGTATAGAGTCGCATATGCTTGGCACCATGCTGTTCTTTGAAACATTTCTTCTAAGGCTTACAAGAAATGTACACCTTTCGTAGAGGTTAATTCAGGATGGTAGTGCAGTGCGTTGTTAAACAAGGCTTCAGTGGTTATTCAAGGTAAACACTTTCTGACCAGAGAAGTAATTATACTATGCAAATAAACCAAAAGTCATTCAGTGTCTAGACATAATATGTTCTTTTTTTGTCAGCATTATGAAATCTACTGAGCCAAATTTCTCTTGATATCTAAAGATCCAATTTTCTGTTTCTCTTTACAGCTGGATCAGTTGGCTGTAGATGCTGCAAAGGAGAAGAGAGATATGGAGCAAAAGCACTCCACTATTCAACAAAAGGTACTTGAGAGAATGTAAAAGGCAGACTGCACACACATTTTTGTTTCTAGCATTTCTCCCAAGCAGTGCATCTTTGCATCAGTACTCTGAGGGATGGTATCTTTAGTGCAGAGAAATAGACTTATGCATCATTAAGCTTAAGATTGGATTGCAGATACTAATTTTGTATTACAGAACAGAAGATTGTTTAGTTATGAAACATATATAGAACAGTGGAATATATTTGAATGCTGGGACTCTAACATTTCAATAGAACTCTTTATTCAATCCAAGATGTAATAGGAATTTAGTTGTAAAAGTTGCTATCTTTCCGTCCTGTGTGTCTGTAGAAGAGATATATATACTGCACAGTCCTTCAGTCATGTATTGCTTTCTGGACTGTGCCAAATAAGAATGCAGCACTTTGAGGTAGTGTGACAGCTGCTGTTGCACAGAAAGAGCAAAAGTAAACTTTTGTAAAGACTGTCTAATGTATGGTGTTTGACTGTGTACAAAAAAGAAAGTGATAACAATAAATTGTTGTTTTGAGAAGATTCGTATGTGCAATATTTTTGCTTATTGAGAACAATTTAGGTAATTCATGTTGTGGGGGGAATGATTTCTGTTGTTTGGATGTTTCAGAAGCTCTAGATCAGTATTGGTTTTTCAGGTATAATGCTAGAAGTTAAAAATATTTCCAGTGAACTCTCTGGTAGTGAGCTAATACTGCAGGTACTTTTGAAAGAGATTAGATACCAGTTTAAAGATAATGCGACACTTCTTACTCTCAATCAAGTATATTCTGTATCCATTCAGGTGGCATTAAAAAAAAGCGTAATGTAAATGAAATCTGATGAGTAAATTCAGGAATGAGAACTTTTTAAGAGTATAACTTAGGTAGCCTTAGTAAAAATCAGTATTAATACTAATGGGAAAAGGTAACGCTTTTGGTTGCTAAAAATGTATTTTCACTTCATCCCATCATGCCTGCTGGAGTTGGTGGGAAGTATTAGGATTGCTGTAACTGTGAAACTGAGCAGATACGATGATGGGTTTTAGGGCAGTGCTGATGTGCTGTGCTTGCAGGCAGATGGGAGGTAACAACAGGCAAGGAAGGGGAAGAAAGAGGGGAAATAGGAAAGAGATGGAACTGGAGACTTAACATTGATGTTCAAATTTTAATTTGTTTGGGCTGAATAGGCCTTGTTTCAGGAGTGGGCAGTAGTTGAGGATTTTACTGTTGGAGAACAGCGGTGCCTGGTGAAGGGTATACGTTATGCGCAATTTTCTTTTAATTTGCCATAGCAATAATAACTTATTACTGTGAATTATCGTAATTGCTGTTGCCAGTGGTGTTTACAGTCTTTGTTTTTTCTTCAAATGCTGCTTAAGGCTGCTTTACAGGTAAAATATTCCTATTAGTATCAATGGTTATTGAAACTTTTAAGCTTCATGAAATTTGATAAGCTCTATCTTTGCTTAGTACAAATATTCTTGCTTTCTAGTACAAATTGCAATCACAGTGAGGTTATTTCTATATTGTTCCTTATTTTAAGTGAATGACAATTTTACACTGTCTCTAAAATTATAATCAGGGCAGTCAGATTGTATTGTATGTTGTCCTCTGAAGTTCTGTGTTTCAAGTTACATGTTGTCTCTTGTCCTTATCAGTGAAGTCACTGATGCATTTTTGTGATGACAATGCCTAGATGAATGTATCTAGGCTTTGGAGGGCATGCTCTATTGCAGATTCCTCTTACAGCTTGTGAAATAATTTTCTTGGTTTCTTATTCAAATCATGTTGTCTGCTTTTTGTCTCCTCCTCCTTGCTTTTCCCAACCGTACTGCCAAGTTTGCTTCCAGCTCATCAGGATTTCAGAATCTTGAACTGCTTTAGACCTTGGATCTTGTTCTTTATTTGTCATCTGGTCAACCTGACCAGGATGGCAACCTTGTTTTCTGTTCTCTTCTCACGGCCTGTCATGTTGCTTTCCAGTGGGCTGCCTCTTAGGCATGTGTTCCCAAATCTTCCAGTGCCAAATCCTTCTATGTTTTATAACTAGTGAAACTTCTGCTTCTTGTCTTGAATATTCCATGAGGTATATATGCATTTAATATACTGAAGTTTTAATCTAATGCTTCAGAATGATGCCTTTTCTTCATTGTGTGGATAAAGAACAGTTCCTTTTCTGAAATGTATAGGTAAGTGCACGTGTGCACACACCTACCCACACACTACCTGTGTTTGCATATATGTGCATATGCATGCAGAATAGTTGCACTAATTAACTCATCTCACTTTTCTGCATAATCATCATCCTATTTAATTAGACTGTTGTCTGAGAGGCTAATGCAAAAGTCATGGAAGGGCTTGGTCACCACTATAGTCTGATTCCAATTTTCAGAGAATTGGTATCTCATTTTTTTTGTTTAACTTTTGTGGTCTGTTTACTCAGCAAATATGCAGAAAACTTCTTAGTGTAAGAAATTATATTTTTCTGTATTAATCTGGAGCAATACATACTATGAATTAATCTAGAAATGTCATGATCATTCTGGGAACATTTTGCAATCTATTTTCATAGGGAAAGATTTATATCTAAAGAGTGGCGTCACAGTGTCAGTATCACTTAAGACTTACAACTCTTGTTTTCTGAGCAGTTTGCAGCCCATTGCTGTAGTAACATGTTGAATTAAGAAATAATTTAAAAATCAGTTGGACCTGTAAACAGCATTACGGCTTTTGCTTTGGGGACAAAGCTGATATTTCTAAAATGAGGGAAGTGAAACAGGAAAAATGTTTGCATTGAACTTGAAATAGTTTTTGTTGTATTCAAATCCCTTTGTCATTTAAAAAAAAAAAAAGGTCTGCTTCCAAAGAACTGCTCAGGAAACAGCTGGAGTGAGAGAAAATTTTTAACATCTTGAATAAACAAGGTGATAGGAAACCAGATGCTACTGCAGTCAGAAAGCAGGCATAAACCAGAGCTGCTGTTGAGAAGTAATGCAAACTAAATCTTCTCTCAAAAAGTAAGGATGTGCCAGTATGTCAAGTGACTTGTATGCTCAGTGACTATCTTGCGTTCTTTCACTTGGTCTTGGACTGTAAGCCTTGTTACTTGTGCGTGTTGTTGTTTTAAGCCCTTTCTCAAGGGACTTTCAACTTAAGCATGACATTCTTTCGCTGATGGGAAGGGAATGGAAGCAACTTTCTAAATGGGAGGGTCACACAGTGTCTTCTGTTTAGCATGTGCTGGAGTAACTTTTCAGAGTAGTGTTTTCTTTGGTACTTATGCACCCCCATTTACTGACTTTTAAAAATTTAAACATCTGTTTCTCTAAAATAAAACCCATATTGAATATATTTTCAATATTAAAATGCTAATACTCACACTCCCTAAGATTTAGTGGTAAAATGGTTTGAATAGCTTTCATGACTTGCTAGCAGCCTTCATATTGAAAGTAAATTGAAAACTGCTGCCACTGAAAAAGTATGGGGGTTTATGTTTTGGTAACAAGAAAATTATATGTAGAGAAACAGAAAACATGCAAGCTATGAAATTAATCCAATATGTGTGATGAATTGGTAAGTTTCTATGAAAATGCATTCACTGGAAGACCATCAAGAATAGTAAGTATTCTGTGACCCACCAGATTAGTATTAATTGTGGAAGTGAAAGTTGTTTTTCCATTGCCAGCTAGTTTGCTATGCCTCATGGACATTTAAAGAAAAAGAAGAAAACACCAGGCATGAAAGCATGCTGTATGCTTCACTTACATAGCCCACTTCTATGTGTTTCTGTTCCAGTAGCTGGCCAACCTTGAAAAATGACTGTCAGAATAGAAGCCATAGATATTCCTTCCTTCAAATCTGAATGAAATGTGCGATACAGCACTTCAGTGTAACTTTAATAACATTGGCTTAATTTTCTTAGTTCTGATTAGGTGAAATGTACTTTACTCCTAACTGACATCTAATTAGTAAATGAACGATGTTTAAAATTTGGTCTTTATCATGCGTTTTAGGTCAAGGAATACCAAATTTCTGAATCGCATAAAGTGACTGGGTTTATTAACATGTGACTCTCTTATGCAGGATACTGGAAAGATATGGATGTATTTTTCTCCACCCCCTGATTATTTTTCACGACTCACTAAACTTTTCCATGTGCCAATATAAAAATAAACTATAATGTGACTGCTTTTTTCCTACTCTTTGATTACAAAATAGCAGAGACCATAAGATCAGACATAGCTTATCTAGTTCCTTTTTCTAGTTTTATCCTTTTAATTGAAATTAAGTGTGGGGTTGTTTGTTTCTTTTTTAGTTCATCTTTTTCCTGACCACAACTTTATCAATATATGGAAGTTTTACCACCCCACTCCCTTGGTAGTCTGCTATGTATAGTTAGGAAAATATTAAACATCTGTCTGTATACTCTTGTGTCTTTATCTGCTGTATAAAGGTAGAAGTCAATCAGGGAAGCCATTAAAAATGACACTGAGTGCACTTCAGCAGGAAGGCTCAGTGTTTTAGACAATATGGACTGAGAGCGTGGCATGATAAACCTTCCAAAGGAGTTTTCCTGTCATGCTTGTGTATGTCTTCAAAATGTAAATCTAGATACATTGGAAAAAGACAGTTCGGTTTTCTGCAGCAGTTCTCCAAACCAGGAGGAAAATGTGATTACACAGTAGTTTAGACAGAAAAGACTCTGGGAATGTAAGTTGTCTTTCACTAGACAAGGAGTTGCAGGCATCACTGAGGCAGGAAGATGCAAGTTTTTAGCAGGTTTCATTATGTTTGGGAGCTGGTAAGTTAGATTAATTTATCAAGTTTTGGGGGAGGGAGGGAGTGTGACATCAGCATGTCTAAGTCTGTGCTTATAGGGTTCCCCCCCCCCTTCTTTTTTTGAGAGGGTAAGAAAAAAACCAGGACTTTTAACACTTTGATGTTTGTGTATGTCATAAGTAGTGAAATACTGAGTTAAAATTGTACTGTGATACATGATTGATTGTGCTTACATGAAGTCTTTAATATTCAGCCTGTTCTGATCTAGAAAACAGGCAGAAAATCAAAGTTGTTAAATGCTGACTAGTAAATGCACAAATCTGTAATTTTTGAGAAGCTTTTATTTGCAACCTGTATGTTTATTCAGATCACTACATGATAACGATACCGTAGTTCGTTTTCTTCCGGAACTCTTACTTTTGCATTGATCTTCTGCCAGTGAATTAATAAAAATCTAGGTTTAACATTTCAAATTTAGTTAATCTATTCAGATATTAGTAATGGCTGAAAACACTAAATTTATGGAATTTGGTGCTGTGCTGGCCTGGGAGTGTAAAGGGCCTGTTCTGATATTTGTAACCATTTCACTGTCTTGTTTAATTGACCTTGGATTGGACCTATCTGCATGTATAAGGGTAAACATTGTGCATAGAAGAAAAGTTGTGTGTGGGCTGGACTATTACGTAGGGCTAATTGCATTGGTTTTGAAACCAAACTTTTTTTTTTTAGTATAGCGTCTTTTCCCCTAGTATAGACAAATTCCTAAGGAGCAAAGTACAAAACACAGATTTACTTTTCATGCAAAGCTAATATTTCAATTTACAAAAAACACCTGCAGAAGGTGTGGCAGAGTGACATTATGAAATGTCCTGCATCTTCAGTATTTAATCTGGTGGAGTTTGGGAGCTTTTTTTGTTCTGAAATTTAATTTTCAGTGATGTGTCTCTTCTGCTCTAATTAAGGGGAAGAAGCCATATGTTACTAGTTTACTTTAAGGATACATTTTACTAACAGTGAAATTAAATAATAACACATATATTATTTTGACCTCTGGACATAGGTTATGATAAATGATGTTGCTCCATGTGTGGTTTTTCATGCACCCCTAGTAGCTGTTAGCCTCCCACTCACCGAATACTTGAGCTCTGCAGCTCCCCAGGAAGAGTCTGTGCTATTTCAGACAAGATAGGAAAGCAGCTTATCACCACATACGTTATTAGCTGATATTAGCTGTTATTGTTACTAGATTGATTGATATGTGTATTCCCTTGTCCTACTTCTAGGTTCATATTCTCGTCAAAGATCATGGAAAAAAAACCCAAACCAGCCCCTACTGCTGAGTTCTTGTTATCATTGTCAGCAGCCTGACCACTTTAATTCAGAGATAACTGATACCATCATCTTTATTTACTTATCTTTTAAGTTCCAATCATGCTCACTTGTCCAGATCACAGAACTGAAGAAAATGCTAAAGCATGACTGGCTCCATACAGTTGTCTGCAACAGGCTGCAATTGCTTTTCAGTTTTGACTCCTAACTCCCATTACCCCCTTTCCTCTACCTTACTCTCCCCTTTCTTTGGAATATATGTGAGACTATTTGAGCAGACAGTTGAAGCATCAGATGCTCTGTCAGTAATATTTGCCCTCTACTTGGCCATAGAGGTCACCATACCTGAGCAAGAAATTCCCCTTGTGTGCAGGTAAAGTAAAAATCTTCAGCATTCTGATCTCCTAAAAATGCTTAAAACCCAAGTGTTGGGGCTCAGAGTCATGGCTTGACTAATGAGTTGCAAGCAGACATTATTCCTAGATGTTTACTGGTTTTGACACTAATACTGTCCATATTTGAAGTTTCATTTAAAACTGCAATGTCTCTTTCTTGTCTTGTTCCTTTGTACTAGGATTATTCCAGTGATGATACTAAACTAGAATACAATGTAGATGCAGCCAATGGTATTGTTATGGAAGGCTATCTATTTAAGCGAGCCAGCAATGCCTTCAAGACTTGGAACAGGTAATTATTCAGAACCTCTATTTACTAGTTTATTAAGATATTGCTTGTTAAGCACAATTCTGGTCTGACTTATAACCTGTGCAACTCACTGGTTTCACCGTTTTGACAGAACACTTGGACGACTGTTAATTAATGTAGAGATGATGCTTCAAAGATGTTTTTCCCTTGTTCTCTGTCCTAGTTGTTTGCAAGCATTTTTCTAAGAGTGTTATCTTAATCTGGAGAAGTCCAATGTATGGAAAGCTTGTTTCCTTGTGCACAGTCCGGCTCTCTAATGGCATTTTGGCCTTACTTTGAGATTGAAACAGAGCAATCCCTATGATTGTATGCAATAAGCTATGCAAATTTATATGCTAGGAAAATAAGCAGTAGAGGACAAAGTAAAATGGAAGTTGTATAGTCATTGGAAGCAGGGAAAGCTGGTGAAAGACTCAAGACTCAAGTTCTTTTTCCTGAAAGATAAGCATGTAACTGTTATTCTTTACAATTCTTGTCCTGTGCAGTGACTTCTGCTTAGTAGTTTTGAATGTCCAGTTGGGAATTCAAAATATATTGTTAGTCATGTCTCTTTAACGATGTATATTTTATGATTATTTATGTGTTTTTCTCCCTGAACAGGATTTCTTTTGTATTTCCAAGGGTATAAGTTTTTTTTCAAGGAAATATTATGTGTATGCAGGAGCATTTACAGTATAGTTGGATACAGTTCTTGAATTTTAAAGTTAATTTATTGTGATATAGAGCTCTTTTTACTATCTTATTCTCTGTAATTTTTGCAGCAGTGCTTCTGTTTAAACTACATGCTGTATTTCAAAGGCCAGAATGTGCATTTGGGTATGTGGTCCCTTCCAATCTTAATTAATCTATAATTCCTTGAGCATCTTGGAACACCACAAGTCTATGACAAATTGGGCTTGCTTCACTTAAACCCAAAGACTGATGCAAGGGTCACTGGTGTCAATAAGACGGTATCTGTATTACCAAGTTATGTGCAACTAGGATAAGGGATTTTGCTTTGGACTACTTCTAGTCTGGTCCTGTGGTCTGATTATCCATCTGCAATGTACTTTCTGGGTTAATTTCATCCAAGCAGAATTCAGAGTTTCCAAAAACAGATCTGCCAAGCATCAAAGGATGGTGAAGGGAAAAAACTGGGAGATATGCTTCCTATGTTCCTGGTGTGAATGGACACAAAATAAATATGGGGAAGTCATAATTAAGATATGCAATGACACCTTTTCAGGTTAAGTTATGAGTTTAAACATATATAATAAAAACATATCCAAACAATATTTGAGAGCCAAGGTAAACAGCTCAGTAATGAGTCAGAGTTATCTACTTTTACTATATAATTTATATTTGCATATAGTTTTTTCTTCTGCTTGTCACAGGAGTATTCAATCAAACTAAACCTTTAATGTTTTTTTTAAACTTAAAATCTTGATAATTTATCTCACTGTAGTAGGCTAGCGGGATGCTTCAGTATTAGGCAGAGAATAGCTATCTATAAACACAGTTTAGAATTAGAGTCAATCATTTTAATTTTGTACTCCACATTCACAAACCGTTTCTAGTTGTTACAAAATTACTATTATCATACATAAAATACATGTTTAAGACCTTCTTATGAAGACAAGTTATATTAGTTTCTGAATCTAGCCCCATTTTAATGAAAATAGACATGTATTTTTATCTTATTTTTATTTCTGAATACATTTGTAGTTGCTTGCTACATGGTAGGCACTGAAATGGTCATTGCCACATTCCACTGCCTGTTTCCACTGACAGAATGCATTACTGAGGTACTACTGCAGTTTCAGCTGCAGGAAGATAATACTGATTAAAGTTTACCATATATTAGAGGTGAGTGTTTTTTCCAGTCACTAGGCAGAGTACAAGAAAGGACTGTGTCATTGCATTAACTGTTTTGTGATTAAAAATTTACTATGACGTACCAAAGGAGGAAACATTTAGAGAATTACATATTTTATGTGAGAGAATTCAGAGCTGAAGTGAAACGCCCCAAGACAGACAAGATATTTTCAGTGTTCTTATTGGATAGGTAGGTTGCTGCTTCATTTTATGCCCCATCTTTTTGGGAAGTGGGTGGAAAATCAACCAGCTGGAACAAAACCAGCCTAGAAAGATATACTGGAATTTCTTGATGTTCTGAACCAAGAGTGATGGCACTGATCTTATAGAATCATAGAATCGTAAGGGTTGGAAAGGACCTTAAGATCATCTAATTCCAACCCCCCTGCCACGGGCAGGGACACCTTGCCCTAAACCACGTGGTCCAAGGCTCTGTCCAACCTGGCCTTGAACACCTCCAGGGATGGAGCATCCACAACCTCCCTGGGCAACCCATTCCAGTGCTTCACCACCCTCACTGTAAAGAACTTCTTCCTTATATCTAATCTAAACTTCCCCTGTTTAAGTTTGAACCCATTACCCCTTGTCCTACCACTACAGTCCCTAAGGAAGAGTCCCTCCCCAGCATCCTTGTAGACCCCCTTCAGATACTGGAAGGCTGCTATGAGGTCACCACGCAGCCTTCTCTTCTCCAGGCTGAACAGCCCCAACTCTCTCAGCCTGTCTTCATACGGGAGGTGCTCCAGCCCTCTTATCATCCTTGTGGCCCTCCTCTGGACTCGCTCCAACAGCTCCATGTCCTTTTTATGTTGAGGACACCAGAACTGTACGCAGTACTCCAAGTGAGGTCTCACAAGAGCAGAGTAGAGGGGCAGGATCACCTCCCTCGACCTGCTGGTCACGCTTCTTTTGATGCAGCCCAGGATACGGTTGGCTTTCTGGGCTGCAAGTGCACACTGCTGGCTCATGTTAAGCTTCTCATCAACCAACACCCCCAAGTCCTTTTCTGCAGGGCTGCTCTGAATCTCTTCTCTACCCAACCTGTAGCAGTGCCTGGGATTGCCCTGACCCAGGTGGAGGACCTTACACTTGGCTTGGTTAAACTTCATAAGCTTGGCATCGGCCCACCTCACAAACGTGTCAGGGTCCCTCTGGATGGCATCCCTTCCCTCCAGCGTATCAACCGAACCACACAGCTTGGTGTCGTTGGCAAACTTGCTGAGGGCGCACTCAATCCCACTGTCCATGTCACCGACAAAGATGTTGAACAGGACTGGTCCCAACACCGATCCCCAAGGGACACCACTCGTTACAGGTTTCCAACTGGACATCGAGCCATTTACCACAACTCTTTGCGTGCGGCCATCGAGCCAGTTTTTTATCCACCGAGTGGTCCATCTATCAAATTGATGTCTCTCCAATTTAGAGACAAGGATGTCATGCGGGACAGTGTCGAACGCTTTGCACAAGTCCAGGTAGATGACATCAACTGCTCTGTCTCTGTCCATCAGTTCTGTGGCTCCATCATAGAAGGCCACCAAATTGGTCAGGCAGGATTTCCCCTTAGTGAAGCCATGTTGGCTGTCACCAACCACCTCGTTGTTTTTCATGTGCCTTAGCATGTTTTCCAGGAGAAACTGTTCCAAGATTTTGCCAGGCACAGAGGTGAGACGGACTGGTCTGTAGTTCCCTGGGTCTTCCACCTTCCCTTTCTTGAAAATAGGGGTTATATTACCCTTCTTCCAGTCATCGGGAACTTCACCTGACTGACAGGATTTTTCGAATATGATGGACAGTGGTTTAGCAACTTCATTCGCCAGCTCCTTCAGGACCCGTGGATGGATTTCATCAGGTCTCATGGACTTGTGCACGTTCAGGTTCTTAAGATGGTCTTGAACCTGATCCTCTCCTACAGTGGGCCTAAGGTCTTCATTCTCACAGTCCCTGCATTTGCTTTCCAAGACTTGGGTGGTGTGGTCAGAGCATTTGCTGGTGAAGACTGAGGCAAAGAAGTCATTAAGAACCTCAGCCTTCTCCAAATCCATGGTAGCCAGTTCTCCTGATAGCTTCCGGAGAGGGCCCACATTGTCCCTAGTCTATCTTTTATTTGCTACATATCTGTAGAATCCTTTCCTGTTATCTTTTACATCCCTTGCCAAACTTAATTCTAGCTGGGCCTTAGCTTTCCTAACCTGGTCCCTAGCTTCCCGGGCAATGCTCCTATATTCTTCCCAGGCCGCCTGTCCTCGCTTCCACCTTCTATAAGCTTTTTTTTTCCCTCTAAGTTTCCTCAGCAGCTCCTTGTCCATCCATGGAGGTCTCCTAGCCCTCCTGCTGCACTTTCTTCTAGTCGGGATGCAACACTCTTGAGCACGTAGCAGGTGATCCTTGAATATCGACCAGCAGTCTTGGGCCCCCCTGCCCTCTAGGACTGTATCCCATGAAACCTTACTAAGGAGGTTCCTGAAGAGGCCAAAGTCTGCTTTCTTGAAGTCCAGGGCAGTGAGCTTGCTGCATGCTCTTCTCACTGTCCCGAGGATCTCAAACTCAACCATCTCGTGATCACTAGAGCCAAGGCTGCCCTGGAGCGTCACATTTCCAACCAGTCCCTCCCTGTTGGTGAGCACAAGGTCCAGCATGGCACCTCTCCTCGTTGGCTCCTCTACTGCTTGAAAGAGGAAGTTGTCTTCCACACAATCGAGGAACCTCCTGGATTGCTTGTGCCGGGCCGTACCGTCCCTCCAACAGATGTCAGGATGGTTGAAGTCCCCCATGAGGACAAGGGCCTGCGAGCGTGAGGCTGCTCCTATCTGTCTGTAGAGCGCTTCATCCACAGAGTCCTCTTGATCAGGCGGCCTGTAACAGATCCCCACCGTAATGTCCCCCATTGCTGTTTTCCCTTTGATCCTGACCCACAAACACTCTGTTACCTCATCCCCCGTCCCCAGACAGAGTTCCATACTCTCCAGCCTATCACTGACATAGATAGCAACGCCCCCTCCCCGTCTGCCTGGCCTGTCTTTTCTAAACAGCCTGTAACCTTCCATTCCGACACTCCAGTCATAGGAGCCATCCCACCATGTTTCTGTGATACCAATGACATCATATTCCCGTAGCCTTGCACACATCTCTAATTCCTCTTGCTTGTTCCCCATACTACGGGCGTTTGTATAGAGGCACCTTAGCCGAGCTCCAAATGCAGCCGACTCAATGGCTGGGGCAGCTGGAACATCTCTGCATCGCTCCAAGCACTTATTACAGGTGCTGGCAACTGACCAGGAGTGTTGGGATGGATCAGTGCTCCCCTCCCCCAACACATCTAGTTTAAAGCTTTCTTGACCAGCCTGGCAAGCCTCCTACCAAAACAGCTCTTCCCCTTCTTTGTCAGACCAGCTCCACCAGCCTCCAGTAGGTCTGGCCTCCCAAATGGAGCCCCATGTTCTAAATAGCCAAACCCCTGACTATGGCACCACCATTCTAACCATTTATTAACCTGCCAAACGCGCCTAGCTTTTTTAAGGTCCTCCCCTTTGTCCTGGAGAATCGATGAAAAAACTATCTGAGCTCCAGAGCCCCTAACCACCTCTCCCAGGGCTCTGTAGTCCTTCTTAATGTTCTCCCGGCTACTGCTATCTGTATCTCTAGCACCCACATGGACCACTAGGAGGGGGTAATAGTCAGCAGGACTTACTAGAGCAGGCAGCCTCTCAGCAACATCCCTGATCCGAGCCCCTGGCAGGCAACACACCTCTCTCGAGACTGGGTCAGGCCGGCAGATGAGTGCCTCTGTGCCTTTCAAAGTAGAGTCCCCTACTACTATGACCCTGGAGGCACCAGTAGTGATCCTCTTTACTGGTGCATCAGCAGGATACTCATTAGGTGTGGTGTGTGCTTTCTCATTAGCCCCCTGCAGAACTGTGAAGCGGTTCTGGGTGGGGACATCAGATTTAGGAGGAAGCCCCTTGTCGTTAATTGTCCTCTTCCTCCTTTTTTTGTTAGTTTTTCTCGTGACTAATTCCCAGCTTCCTGGGTTGCTGCCCTCCTTCTTTCCTATATGAGCAGTGCTGGACGTTTGCGGCCCCTGCGCAGTTTTGGGCCTGGAGCAAGCAGCCCAGCTTCCTTTCAGCTTCCTTGGCATCTTTTAGCTGTCCAACAGCCTCCCGCAGCTCAGCCACCTGCTGCAGGAGGACCTCCACCAGGGCGCACCGAGTGCAGCCCTGCCCATTGTGCACCCTCGCCTCAAGAGACCAGTCGAGGCACTCTCTACACTCCGAGGTCTGCGCCGCAGCCTCCCCTCTCATCGGCTCTGTCTGGGTGCCTACGCTGGCCACCGCCGGGGCAGAGCGCCCAGCGCGGGCCCTGGTCCTGAGGCGAGTGCTCACCATGCCGCTCGCTGCCCGCTCGCCCTGCCTGCGCCAGCTGCCGCGCCACGCCCTGACTGACGTGCCACGCCCTGGTCGCCGCGCTCCTGGTCGCTCGCGCTCCCTGGGATGGGTTTTTCCCCACTGAGGGCTGGTGCCGTCACTCCTGGCGCCGCCCCCTGTGAGTCAGCTGCTCGCGTGAGCGGAGCTGCCGGCTCCTGGGCAAGTCCTGTCGAGGACTTGGGGCTCTCTCGGTCGCTCTCGCCGCTCCGAACTGAGGCTCCTGGACGCTGTGCTTCCCCCCGCTCCGGTGTTAAAGGCGTCCTCTCTGGAGATACTCACCTCGGCAATTCTTCCTTGCAATTCTTCTCGGCAAATCTTCCTTGCTAACTCCTTATTGCGCTGTCAGTAGTAATGTGTATGGGAAATGATAGCTTCTCTTTTTCCTCTGTTGGTATCAGTTGGTATTTTGTTGGTTCTAAACCTTTTCAAGTACTCTTTTAAGACTGAATTAAGGGCACTAAAATTCATTGCAAGTACCACTATTAGTATATACTTGCCAGCATTAAAAACATAAGATAAAAGGAAATGTTACAATGGATTTTGTCTGGGTTTGGCACACATCAGTATGGTTCTAGCTAACAAATTAAAGAATTGTGATGCCTCTGTGTGCATGTCTTGGTCAGTGGATCTATGGACACCATAGTGGATTATTCTGGGAAAAGTCTGGTTGCTGGGGGAGAAATTAAAAACAAAACCATGTAATGCAGCCCATTGAAGGGAGGGAAATCTGTCCTAATGAATGAAGACTTGGTTTGTTTCCAATCCAAGCTAATTTCTTGCTAGGATGATGTAGTTTCTTCTTGGGTCAGCTGGCATCTTGGGTTTCATTGTCTCAAGACTTTATAGTTATTTGGGTTATTGCATCAAATTTCCTGTTCTCGGAATTGTTCTGCATGACACTGGCTTGAGAAACAAATAGTGTTTGAGCAGGTTACAAAGTAAACTACAAGCTATTTGCAATTCAGTGTTGCTGTGTCTTGAAAGAGCTGAAGATTTGGCGAACTCGTTTTGTTGTGGCTAAATGGATAGCCTATAATGTACATGAATATTTCAGATAATACACTTCAGTGGAATCAAAATTATGTCTTTATACTGCAAAGTCTTACAGTAACAGGAATGGAGATCTGTTTTTTGGAAATATGTCTGTTTGTAAATGATATCTTTTATTGTACACCATTTTTCTTAAGGCATCGGGAGCTGAAATCAGGTGCATTTATTACTGTGGAGCAGTAGGTGGAAAGCTGTTTTAGTTCCTAGAAATTAAAGTGAAAAACAAATCTGTATAATGGAAAAAAATAGACATAAATGTCTGTAGGGAGAAGTACATTTATCAAGCACTGGTATAATCTGCATAGTTTTTAGGTTGGATGCATTAAATGTTTTCCTTTTTAATTCTGCTGTATTTTCAGATCATGCTAATTCTTTGCTTATTTTGCTCATTTTGCATTTTTCATTCCTTCTCCTTCTTTCCCTTATGTTTTAATCCTACCCCATTTTTTCACATGACAGGAAAAAGCCAGATCACATCAGGTACCAACCAGCTTCTTTTATACCTTCCCGATGTTTCTTTGGCACGCAAAAAGCTCTTCATTAACCCTGCATTTAATTTTGATTACTTGCAATGGATGTATAAATGGCTCAGTCTAAGAAAATAACAGAAGGATTCTGCCTGGGATGCCAGTATACCTGCTGCTCAACAACTTTAAAAGAATTAGAAAGATTGAGCTAGATTTAGCTAAAAAGGAATTAAAGTTTCTGCACTCAAACTTGTGAGCATTATAAGATCAGTGTTTTGACTTTTATCCAGTTGAAGTTGGTGAGATTTTTCTTATCAATTGCATTGGAAAAAAAGATGTGACTTTTAAATGTTGTGCATTCTTAATCATTCTCATTTATTTGCATGCTAATAGCAACTAGTGAAGAAAATGGTTTCCTTTTGAGAATCAATAAGCATGATTCACTAATTGTAAAACTGAATTTAAATTTTATGTTTCTTTTTGGTGTTACTCTCAGTTCTTAAAAATTGGAAATTTTTTCAATGAATGTTGTATTGTTTCTGATTTGATTTCAATTTTTGAGTTGTGTAGGTATAAATGTTGGAAAACATTCAGTTTCTAAACCCAAACAGCTATATTTAAGCACCACTGAGGCAGTGCAAATTACTCAAAGATTCCCTAAGTATGTTTTCTCCTTCGCCGTGCTCCTCTCCTGTTACTGACAGAATGACACGTTTAAAGAAACTTTGGCAATGGTCGGTACTTACTGCGCACGTGTTGCCTAAAGGTTTATGAACATTAATTTTAGAACAGGATAGAGGTTGCATACTCTATAATAGCACCTTCTGTGCATTTATTGTACCTGAAAACTTCCTGACTGTTACTGCTGTAGACTCCCAGCAGTCTATTTCCTACAGTAATGAATAGAATTTATTGATGGTACATAGTTACTATGAAATAACTCAAAGTTTTTGGCCTGAATAAAACTGCTGTGGTGCTCATGTGTTGGAGGGCAGTCTGCCACTTTTATTTTTTCAAGCATACAATAAAATGTATTAACTTTCTTTTCTCTTGACATCTAATTCAAAAGTGATCTTCAAGTTATACTACATTCTGAATTGTTGATCTCATTCAATATGTTTCCTTAAAAAAAATAAATACCAACTCCCCCCACCCCTTTTTGGTCAGACTGGAAAGTTCTCTTAAACAGATTCAATTTCTCTACTAGGGAAAAAAGGGCCTGAAATACTGTGAAAATTTCTAGATTAGGGTTTAAAGCTGGCACAAATTTATTTTACAATTTGCGTGCTCACTTACATCCAGTTGATCAGATTGGAGCTTTCTTACTTTAGTAACTCACTGAATATTTAGCTGTAGAATATATGAAGCATTGCATTAATGAAGTTAATGACACCACCTAATGCTGTTGTTAAGGATTTGCTCTGTTGCATGTTATCTTGGGGCAAGGCTTAATTTTATTTTATTTTTTTCCTGTATCACTTAAGCACCGCTTTCCATGCTTTTCTGTTTGGTGTTACATTTGAAAAAAGCACATAAAAAAGCTGGAGTTTATTTTCTAGTCTGTTTTTTGTTAAGTTACCTTTTTAAATATTAACAATAACCCACCTTATGCTTGTATTTGAGGCTTAGTTAGTGCATCTGTAGGGGTTTTTTTAAATAGATGGTAAAGGTGATACCTTTTAAATAGCAGTGACCAAAACTACTGCTGTTAATAAATTGAAAAAGTAATCAACTTTTTCATTATCTGAACCCAGAAGGATGTCTGTTGTTATGTTTGAAATCCAGTATTAAAAGAAGATCCTGTTGTTGCTTTTTAAATTACTTTTAAAATTAAATATATCTGCACAACATTTGAAAAGATTCTTAAAAGGTAGAATCTCATCTGTCTATGATGTACTAACTTTTCTAACAAATACTAGAATTTCTGATTTGAATCTAACTTCGTTTATCTTAATTTTTCTTAATCTTTGCTTCTTTTAATGAATGGCTTGTGGTGGTTGAAAAAATATATGGAGCCCTCTTGTTACTAATTGTAGTAAACTGTAGCTTCAAGTTCAACAGCCTGTGGAGAATAACAAGATATGTTGCATTCAATATTTTGTATAGCGTTGCCATTCAAACTATTTGCAGCGCAGGAGGAAGTGAAATGTGGTATAAGTGGAGTATTTGAGGTATTTAGGAATTATGCTGTGATAAACACAGGTTCACATTATAAACCTGAACAAAACCAGGAAGTGTACATTTCTCTGCAGGATTGAATTGTATTTTACATTCCCTTCATTTTTTGTCAGTTCAAAACCAGTGATGATTGGTTAGCTTTTATTTTGTTCATCCCCAGAAGAGCTAGACAGGTATGTTTATGTTTGTTGCTTTTTTATATTTAGGGGTCTGATAAAATGCCCTTGTAAGAGACCTGAGGCACTTGTAATTTTTTCCAAACCATGAACGATATTTCCATTCTTTATGAACTGTATCCTATCTGGACAGTGAGTTTGACAAGGAATGATAGAGTTCAGAGAGGTTTGTAAGTGTTACATTATCTTTTGGATTTTATAGGATGCCTTCATTAGATCTTTTATTTGATATTTTCCTACAAAGCTGAGGCTTAAGTTAGGATCCTACTTAAAAGGTTTTCCTTGGTTTTCCTTTGGTTTTGTATGCAATCTTTTTATTTCAGCACCTAAAATTTTAAGAAATGCTAACTATAGACAGATGTAAAACCTGCATGGGATAGCAACTGTAGGAATTTTAGTGCCTTAGTAAGCTATTTATTAGTTATACTCAAAAATAGTTCAGGAGTGAGTAGTTCACATAGTTCAAGTATTTTTGTTATTCAAACTATCTGAATTTGTCTTACCAAACAATTACTTTAAAATGTAGTTAGCTGCTGAAATACAGAAGTACATGTTCTTTGAAATGAAAATGTTTTGTGTGATATCTTAACTAATGTCATAACATGAATGTATTTGTTTAGGACTCAAATTATCTGAACCTTGCTCTCTTTTCTGTTTTGTCTCTGCTTTACCTTTTTTCATTATTCTCTTGAAATACTTGCCAAAACTGACTGCGGCATTAATTTTGTGAATTCTTTTAGGCAGTCTCTCTGCAGACTGTATGTTAGCACATTTTGGTCAAATAAGCACTGTAAAATTAGTTACGTATTCTCTGGATGTCTCTTCATTTGAATAGGCGCTGGTTCTCAATACAAAATAACCAACTTGTGTACCAGAAGAAATTTAAGGTAGGTATCAAAAACTGGGATAGTTTGGGGCATGGGTGCTGGTTTTCCTGATTGATTGGGGAAGGAGAAACAGTGCTGACGTTGGCATCCTGTGTAGTCTTCAACAGCCTACTGCTCTTTCTAAATTATTTCCCCTTTATAAGATTAGATTAATATCTACACTTACAGATTTTGAGATTCCTGTGTAGTGACTTGTAAGCACGTAATTATTTTCTGTGGGGTTTGTTACCTTGTTGCAGAGAAGGTTTATGAAGAGCCTTCAAAGTTGTTGGTCCCAAAAGGCTTGTACTCACTTGCTGGCAGGGAAATACTCTATCCTGTTCTTTGAGCAGTTGTGTTTAACTCTTTCAGGACTTGCTCCCTCCAGTTACTTACTGGGTTCACATACCCAATTTAGCAGCTGGGGAGAAAATAGCATGAAAGCATTTGTCATGAAACAGTCAGGAATGCTGTGTACATGTATTTAATACTGAAAATGTAGGATGGTTCAGCAGTGAATTATCTGTCTTTTTGCTGGTGAGAAAGTGCAGCTGTATATTACAGCAGCAAGTACAGCTCTGCCCCAAGCTGTAAAGCCAGCCTTTTCAATTAATATTTGGGCCTGTGCTCCTTTGTTCACTGTTTTAGAATCTCCTTTTGCACCACATAGCTGTAACTGTTCTCCATGTTGGAAAAAAGTAGAGAACTCTATGGTTGGGGGGAGAAAGGAAGAGCTTATGACAGTTAATTTCTCTTCAGTGTTAACAGACCAGGTTCAGAGGCTGTCCCTTGTTACCTGGTGGTAACAAATGAAAGATCTTAATTTTTGTAGTCAGAAAGGAAACAGTTGAGTTTGCGTGAGCACATTTGAGTTGGACATTCTGCATTTGTGAATTCCAGTTACTTTTTTTTTTAATGCACCTTTGAAATGCTGTTAGATTAGAACAGGATTTTTATGAATTGAATCAAATTTTCAAAACCACTGCATCCAGCTTCTGGGTTTTGTGCTTTTCACTTACAATGCTGCTGATTTAGGTATAATATTTGTGATTTATTTGTGAGTTAATTGTATCTCTTAGAAAGTATCTTTGAACTCTTTTGAATACTGTTTAAATATAAGGTGTTGATTATTTAGTGGAGTGGATTGTAGGCAAAAAGGAATTCACGAAGTTTGTAGTAAATTTTCATTAAATATAACTAAGCATTGAAATGTATCTAAATATTTCCTGCTAAGTATCTCTGATTTCACCTAATTAAAATTTTATTTTGGAGGAAAAAGTTGTGTAAACAAGAATTAAATGGTAGATAATATGGGATTGTTAGCAACTTTAGCTTTCCTCTGTGACTTTTTTGTTAATTTTTGTCTCTCAGGATAATCCCACAGTAGTTGTTGAAGACTTGCGGCTTTGCACAGTTAAGCACTGTGAAGACATAGAAAGACGTTTCTGTTTTGAGGTGGTTTCTCCAACCAAGTAAGGAGAAGAGATGGAGCATGTTTATTTAAAAAAAAAAAAAAAATTGTTACATTCGGTTGTCTTGAAATGCAAGATTAACATTTCTCTTGGGACAGATCAAAACAGGAAAAGTATCTGAACAATTCTGTTCTCTGAAATTTTGGCTAACAGTAAGTGATGCTGTGAGAAGTGTTCCTAGTGTTTAGTTTACTTTTGGCATTAAAATAAACATGCATTCTTGTGCTTTATGCAGAAATGGCTTCTGGTTGTGGAGCTGTTGTGGCTTAGTAGTTGCTGATACTATCAGGCTGCTCAGTAATATAAAAACGGATATCAGTTTCTCCAGATTTGATTGGTGTAATGAGAGAGAAGCATATTAATAAGTTGTTGTCTCAATAGTGTTAAATTACATTTCAGAATGCACTAATTGAGACTACCAAACAAAAATATCTTTTAGCTTTATCAATGCAGTGTATCAGTTGTATTTGGAGAAGTACAGCAGTCCTGCTGCATACAGCATAGTCACACAGCAAGGGCAGGATGTGGATTTCTCATTAATGATTTTGAGATGTGACCATATTTACATTCTTGATATAAGATCAGTCTGCTTTTAGGTTTGGATGTTATCTACACTCCTCACTACTACTTAACATTTTTCTTCTAAATAGATTGCTGTCCTAATATTTGTATCCTTTAACGTGCCTTTTGTTCCTGCTTGCCTATACTTTTTCAACCCATAAGTGTTGGCACAGTTTTGTACTTGATGACCTGTTTCCTCTGACTGTTGGTGTGAAAGGTAGTTCATTGTCAGAGAATTTAAAATAACTTTTTCTTGATCTCAGGGAATTAAACTGTGTTTTCAAGGATTGATACCTGTGTCTTGTGTAATGAGTCATGGAGGTAAAATGCATGTGAGCATATAAAAATGAAAAAATTTGAATAAGAAAGGGAATAGGAAGCTAGCTAGAACTAGCTATTTGAAACTAGCTATTTGGGTTATTTGAAAAGTCATATCTATGTTTTATCATTACCTGCAAATAGTTTTGAAAAAAGGAGTTTGTAATTTATAAAGGGTTAGCTGCTTTGTTATCTCAAAATAAACGGGTGTATTAGATGATGCCTACTAAACAATAGACTTGTGATAGAAGAAACTTTCTCTGTATTTTATTGAACAGTGTGTTGTTTGATGTTAGCTGCTTGGTCAGTCTCTGAAACTGAGTACACATGATTTTTCACAGAAGCTGCATGCTTCAGGCTGACTCGGAAAAGCTGCGGCAGGCATGGATTAAAGCTGTTCAGACCAGTATTGCTACAGCATATAGAGAGAAAGGGGATGAATCTGAGGTAAGTTTAAAAAACAACCAAACAATAACCACCCCTTTAGATCCTGGGTATTAAAAATAGAGAAATCATCTTTTCACAAGTGGAGAGGAACAGAAAGAATCCACTCTTTGTCTTCCAGTGGAAATGCAGTGAAACTTTGAAGGCTGTGATTTATATCTAATATATCTTTCACTCCATTTTACTAATGTTACTTTGGCCTGTATGTTTTGATGAGATTTTTCTGTAGCGTGATTAAAATTCATAGGATACTCCTATATTCAGTTCTGTATTTCTTCTAAAAAGCTAAATATTTTTTCAGTTCTATGGCTATCCTTGGCATTAAATGCAGAAGTTACTTTTCTAAGATTCTAGTGCACAGTCACTATCTGTAGGATTTTTATTTCTTTAATTTAGTGTGTGTCTCCTTTTTCGTTTGTTTCTTTTTTTAGAAACAGGAAAAGAAATCATCCCCTTCTGCTGGAAGCCTAGAATCTGGGAGTGAGACAAAAGAGAAGTTGTTGAAGGGAGAAAGTGCTCTGCAGCGAGTTCAATGTATTCCTGGTAATGCTGCCTGCTGTGATTGTGGTTTGGCAGATCCTCGCTGGGCCAGTATCAACTTGGGAATCACGCTGTGCATTGAGTGCTCTGGGATACACAGGTTGGGGAACACTTTGGAACTGTATTTGATTTATGCATTGGCTTAATTAGGAAGGGTGGTGGTTGCCTCTTCAAATGTATATTGAAGCAAGGTTAGAGACCCCTGTTTGTAAACACAATAAAGGTAACTACTTTATTTGCATAAATTAATAGTAAAGCTGTCTGAGGTAAGACATAGCATATAGTTACAGGTTAGTATTTTTCTCATGCTGTTTAGGAGCTTGGGAGTCCACTTTTCAAAAGTAAGATCTTTAACACTGGATTCATGGGAACCTGAACTTCTAAAGGTATGATAGTTTTGAAACAAGTTTCTATTTGGTATTTAAATTGTTGTTCTAAAGCTTCTGCATCAGAAAGTTCAATGCAGGAAATGCTTGCATTTTTTCCCAGTGCATATTTGTGCTTTTGAGTAGAAAATGTTTATAGTTGGTTTTTTTGTTCACACTTTCTTATAATACATGTGGTAGCAGTAGTCATTCCTGGTACAAATTTGCAAGTCAGAAGAACTTGTGACACCTTCAGGTTTGCAAATGCACTTCGAGTAGTAAGTGTCATCTGATACTTCAATATATAAAAAGGGAAATCTGTTTACAGACCAATAACGTAGTGGGCTGAAAAATTTTGCAAGTGTTATATCAGCCTAAAGCATGATCATACTTGAAAATTCAAATGCCAGTTCTTACAGTGAAATCTTGATATTGTACTGTCCTGGCTTATAGGAGAACACCTGTGCGACTGCTCATGTGCATTTGTGTGCCAAATTCTAGCTTGAAATACATAGTTATGAAAATCAGGTAACCTTGAAATACCAAAATAGGAACTCATGCATGGATGCTTGTGTGCAATTGGATAACTAATGCAAAGCATTTGTTTCTAGCTGTGATGTTCTGGTACTTAGGTATTGCTTCTCCATTCTGAACAATCAAAAGACAATGTAAGTAGGGGTGTTTGTCTTGTGGTTTAACATTAAATATTTTTAGTATCAATGTGTTCATGCTGAGGAAACAACAACAAAAAACCCAAACCCAAAACTACACCCCTTCTCCTGTTGATATAAATACCAGAGCTGAATGTTCTACCTGATACTGGAAGCAAGAAGTCTGTTCATTGCCATCACTAAGTTGGACTTCTTGGGCCAGATTCTCCTGAAAGTAGTGTTTGCAGGCTTACTTACTGCCTTTGGTCTTTTTCTATAGACATAACAGATTATGCTTTAGCAAAAATGTCTGTGGGACAAGATGGAATGGAATTGATTGAATTGTCTCTTGCTGATGGGATAAGAATAGGTACTGGCAAAGCTGGTGGAAAAGAGTATCTTTGTTAATGAGGCCTGAAGATGTCATTCTGATTGCACAAAAAAGAATCTTCAGTGACAGATGGTAATTTTTGCAGTCCTTTTTCAGAAGGGAATGGCAATTTAAGAGTGACCATGTTTTTTGTCTTACTCAGAATTTAGGCTCTCTATTCACTGATTGTTTCATTATCATGATGTAAACCCATACTTGGTTTTGTAAGTGTACTTTTAATAGTGAAAAAACTAAATTGTAAAAATAGGCTGAGTGAGGTTAAAACCAACTAAATAAGTAGATGAAGCCTTTTGCAACTGTATTTGAATTTATTTATTTTGCTTCATAGCTTATGTGTGAATTGGGAAATGATGTTATAAATAGAATTTATGAAGCCAAGTTGGAAAAAGTGGGAATAAAGAAGCCACAACATGGAAGCCAAAGGTAGGAATTTACTAGCAGTGCCTCTTCCTTTTCATGTTGCTTCGTTCAGCCTCCAGCTTTAAAAGACACTGCCAGTTAACTGTGTTTAACTGTTAACTGTGATTTATACTCTTTGTTTCCCCCTATCACCAGTATGTTTTGCTCTCCCCCTTTTTCTCACTTTCTGTCTTTACTGGGTATTCCTTCTGTTGGTCCCTTTCTGCTTCATGTTCTGTTTATGTTTCTGTTCATGTGGGGGTTTTTTTCCAATCTCACTCTCTCCTTTTGATGACAACTCTATAGCATCCTGTTCTGTCTCACCAATGTGGGCATGTTGCTTTTGTTTCCTGTCTATTTTGTGCCATCTCAGCCAGCTGTACTTGGCTGTGAGTGCTCCTGGAAGGAGCCTGTGGCTGTACCTTTTGTTTACAGTGACTTGAGTTTAACTTTTGTTCCCTGATCCCCAGAATGCTCTCTCTTTCTGTCTACATTGTACATGAGTGCTGCTGCTTTACATCAACCTTCTAATGATTGTACTGCTGTCTTCCCTTTCTCTCTGAAGCTAATTTGTGTTTGAAGGTGGTTTCCTAATGTTTTGTTCTGCTGCATATGATTTCTTTTAAAACTTTGGTTTTTACCAGCTTTCCAGTTTTGTGCTTCTTCCTATCAGGCAGTTTTGTGATATAGAAAACAGCAGCTTATAAAGTGTTGGCAATTAGGAGACAATGATAATATAAATAGTGTAGGAGATGTGCTACATATTCTTTCTAGGGGTAACTGCTTATCAGCAGTTTCTATAATAATACTTGTATAGCCCCTTTCATCGGTTTGTCACAACTGATGTGTGTGTTTTAAGATAATAACCTCAGGTTACAAGAAAAAAATATTTCAGTATGCATTACGGAACTGGTGGCTGGAGCAGGATTATTATTGCTATTGTTCTCTTGTGCAATCTTGATGTTCCTTTAACAAATGTTGCAATTTATATTTACCTAAATGTATGCTGTATTAATTGCTTATTAACAATGTAACACATGTATAAAAGATTAATACTGAGAAATAATATACAGTAATTAATGCTTATTTCTTCCACATACCACTTTATAAGGTCTCTACCTAAAAAAAACCCAGAACAAAACCAACATATATGAACTTAACAAAACTACTTTCTTTTGAGCCTTATGCAAAATTTAATCAAGAATCCAGAAGGAGTTATACAGCGTGCTTTTCGTCTTTCTGAAAATGTGCTGTGTGTCTTATGTGCAATGCCAAACTACAGTTTTGGTTACTGGCTTTAGTATGAAGTGGACATTGTTTTAATACCTGAAAATACTAAAATATTAGCTTATGAGCTCCAGTGTTTTTCTCTATGACAGGCAGGAGAAGGAGGCATATATCAGAGCAAAATATGTGGAAAGAAAGTTTGTAGAGAAGCAGCCTGCATCAGTATCTCTGCTTGAATCTGGAACAAAAGTTTTGCCTCAAAGTAAGGAAGAGAAAAGGCACAGTGGCCCTGAAAAATCCCTTTTGGCAGGGGAACAGGTTGTGGCATCCCAAAAAGGTATTTACACACTTCTCTCCTTAGCTATATTACTCACATTCTTTTTAAAGTAACATATTTTTGTATTAATTGATTTCCTGCCTCCTGCAGAGAAACCAGAATCTAACTTAAAATAGGTCATAGCCTAGTTCAGAAGTATGGGGGAGAAAAGGTTTATTCAGAGATGTGCATTTTTAGGTGGGGAAAAGTTTGGAGTGGGAATGCTTATTCAGAAACATATTAACCACCTTCTTTCCTCCATATTTTCATTCTTCTTATTTTTTCCAATAACGTTCTTTCCTGCCCTATCCCCTCCTTACTGCCTGCTTTGTGCTTTGCTAACTTGCATGTCCCAGCGGTTGCTGTAAGTAGCGACGAGGCGAGGCGGGAGTCTCTGTTCTGTCCTGATGAACTAGATTCACTCTTCTCCTACTTTGATACCTCTTCAAAACTACGTAGTAGTAAGTACTACAGCTATGGCGTGTTCAGTATTCGCACTAGTGATCCATTTGTGTTGTGGTCATCTCCCTGCCTTTAATCTGTTGCCTCCAGGCTACTGCATTGCTTAGTGTTTTCATGAAATAATTTAAGCTTTTTTACTTATCCTGATCTTTTCCTTTCTAATAATCTTTGACTATTTATTATTACAAATGTTATGGTTGCAATATGTGACTTCATATTTTTCTATGGATGCACTATTGAATAATTACTAGTCATTAAAAAAAACCCCTATGTGTTCAGGACCAAGTATAAGAGCTTGCTTTATTATCATGGTATCTGTGAGGAGCAGGTAACCTGCAGTCTGCATAGTAATCACAATTTCTCCCCAAAACAGTGCAAAGCAGTGACAGTGGGATCCAGCAGAGTGTTGATGACAGCAGAGAACACCTTGCCTCTACTATATCAGCCAACAGCTTGTATGAACCAGGTGCGTTCAGCTTTGTACTTTAAGATGAAAATCTAATTACTTCTTGGTAGCATGTTCTTGTAAAAGAGATTAGTACTTGGTAATACGATTCATGTCTCTTCCACCTGGTGGGCTGAAACATTTTTAACAATGGTAATAATTGCTTGAGTGACCTTTCTGTCCTCTGGGCTTGGTAGCAACAATGACTTTGAATCCTTCTAAATGATATCAGAGAGTTACTATTTTTCCAGTCAGGTGATACTGAGCCAGAACTGTGTTTTTCACAGATAAAGCAATGCTGCATTTTGATAGACAAGCCTCCACAGAAATGCATAATCCTTTTATAAATAGTTAAATCTTTGGACATAGAGTTGCTGTTGAATCACAGATAACAGGCTTTTATGTGTTCTTTGAGTATTCTTGCATAATTGTTCTGTTTTCTGCTTATGTGGAATCGACCATGTCTTTAAGCATTACTCTCTCTTTACTGAATGTTTTAGAAATTTATTGACGAAATTATTTGCTATCTAATATTAGCATCCTTGTCTGACAGAGGTATTGAGTATGATTTGTCAAAATACCCAGAACATTTATTTGTAAAGCAAACTTGCTCTTCTACATCAAAGCACTCTTCTGAGGTATGTTTTTAAATCCAGTAGTTCACAGTTGTGGTTTGTAGGCAAGCAGCATGAGGCTTGGATCTTTTCTTGACTGCATTGTAGAAACGCTTAGGATGCTGTACCTCATGAAAGCTTATATATGACAAAGTCTTTATCTCCCAGACTTCATTCTGTATAACTTACAGAGATGATAGAAAGATTATGCTTTAGTCCAAAAGATTACAGCTGCACAAGTAATTGGTAGATGACAATGCTATCTCTTAACAAAAATCAGGTCAGAACAGTATTAGCCTCATATTCAAGTCTATCCAGCTGTTGCAGATGAAGGTATGTTTGTATGACTATCTCAGCAGGAAATTAGTTCTATTCATATCTTGCTGTATAGGGTAAACCACACTGCTAACCTGAAATCATTTCTTAAAAATTATATGGAATATATAGATTGAAGGATATTCACACATGCCAGTACTGTAGTAGATAATGTTTTCTGGGCAGTAATAATTCTGTGAAGTGGCCATGCCTGAATGCTGGAACAACCTAAAGGCATCTGTGACTTGCCCTGGCAGCATGAGGCAACAATGCACAGTGTTCTGCAAAACCTGAGCTACCTTACACCAGAGAAATGACATTTTTGCTAAGAATTCCAGGAGGTACCTTATAAAAACAGAGATTTTTTTTTTTTTTTTTTTCCCCTCCAGAAGGAGACAAACAAGAGTCTTCTGTGTTCTGTGACTCCAAACAGCCTAGTCCAGGATTGCAGCTATATCGAGCTGCCTTTGAGAAGAATCTTCCTGATATGGCAGAAGCATTGGCTCATGGAGCTGAAGTAAACTGGGTCAATGTAGAAGAAAACAAAGCAACACCACTCATTCAGGCAGTGCGAGGGGTATGTGATGTACAGCACCAACTGATGTGGGAGGAGGGGAAGTGGAATAGCAGGGATATTTCTGTGTCACTGTTTCTTTTGAACTGCCTGCTTCGCTAATGAATGATAATGGCGTGCTGAAGTGGTCTTTACAGTGTTCTCTCAAAGTTGTTTCTGAACTATTTTTTTCCGTTTAATGCTTTGTTTGGAATTATATAACCTAGCAGTGTTTAAATTTGATATGGAAGCAAATTCCTTTTGTTTCCTTTGCCGCATGACTCAGTGGTGAGAAGGCAGAGCAGGTTTGGCGCTTATTCTAGAGATCTGGTGCTGAATTGTTTCTTTGCTTTTATTCCATAGGGTTCATTGGTTACTTGTGAATTTTTGCTGCAGAATGGGGCCAATGTGAACATCAGGGACATGAAGGGAAGGGGACCTCTGCACCATGCCACAGTACTAGGACACACTGGGTAACTTTCTGCTCCAGGATTTGTACATGGCTATCCTTTACTATAGTTGTTAATATGAAGCGTCTTAATTTCCCCAAATATTCTGGCGTTTTAGTATATTTGAGGTGATCTAGGTTTTCCTTCTGTGAAGAGAGAGGAAATAACATTTTGAATTAGCAGTCCCACTGCTAGCAAAGCACACCTTTAGACACGCTCTAGTCTAATTTAAAAAAACATGTATTTGATAATGCTTTGAAATAGCGTGAACTTCTGGTGAAGACTCATGAGATTTTTCTTGGTTTCTTAAGAAATATGATACAAATAGGAGAAACGGTGTGTGACAGCCAAGGCTTTTGCTGACTCATCCCACTTGTGTGTTGCATTGAGAGTCTATCTCATTTCAAAATGTACTGCATTACATCTTGAGTTTTGGAATCATGGCTTTTAACTGAAACCCTGTAACAGGCTCATCTTAAATGAGGACATTACAATCTGGTTGGTAGTGCCTGAACTGCATGCATAAATTCTAGGTACAGTACAACAACTTGGGACAGTTGAAGATGTAAGCTTGTTCAGTTTGCCCTGTTTATAAACATGGAGAATTATAACAGCAGAGAAACATTAAATCAGTTTCTGTTGGGTAAATCGGGCACCTGTGAGCTGTATTCTTTTGTGTATTGAGTTATCCTGCTCAGTGCTCCTTGTCTGTTGTGGTGAAAAGAATAAGACTTTTTGGTGCTCCAACCCGAGGTGATACAGGAGAGTAGAGTCTTGCTTCTGAAGGGTTCAGCTCCTTGCCACGATAGCGTGGTTTGAGTTAGGCTCTTTCTTACGTGGATTAAATAAGTAAAGATTTTGCTTACTACTGTCTTAACATCTTAGTTGTTCTAGATGAACAGCGCTGTTTTGATATGTTCACTTTAAATCACTGGTGATTTAAGCCAGATATGTTGCATCCAGCTTGAATTTATTTGTTTTTCTTCCTTTATTGTTGTGGAAATTATTCTTAAATGCTTTTTCTAAACAGACAAGTGTGTTTATTCCTAAAACGAGGAGCAAACCAGCATGCCACTGATGAAGATGGGAAAGATCCATTGAGTATAGCAGTAGAAGCTGCCAACGCAGATATTGTAACATTGTAAGTTGTACCTTCTGGTTTTGACTCTGTAACTAGGGTTTCTTATTCTGTTTCAACTTTAAAAATATAAGAAATGTCAGAATTCCTTCACACAAAAACAGGCAGAGCAAAAGAAAAATCAAAGAGAGTGCAGTATCCACAGATGGCCTCACTGGTGTGAGGTTCAGAAGTGCCTTGTAGGTCTTGAATTGCAATCTCTTAGTGCTTCAAATATGACACTGTTCTCTGTTTTCTGAATCACAGGTTGCGTTTAGCAAGGATGAATGAAGAAATGCGTGAATCAGAAGGACTCTATGGACAGCCAGGTCAATACTCTACTAATAACCATACTGAAATGCAGTATAAGAAGTGTATTCAGGAATTTATCAGTTTACAATTAGATTCTTAGAGTCTAAGGGAAATTTAAAATAGCTTCATACAGTAATGTTTTTTATAAACAACTGACACATGTTAAAGCTTCATTGAAATTTGCTGGTGTGACTTTGTCAGAGTATTTAGGGGACGTAAAAGGAGAGTGTTTCAAGTACATTATTATAGTAGTGTATGTTACTACAGCCATTACCAACCTGTTTGCTGGTAGTTGTCTACAGTTTTCTCCTATTGATGTTCCATTGAAACTCATGTCATGTTAGGATTTACCTGACATTATTCATCAGCAGCCTTCTGACCCAGGTTGCTCAGAGACAGTTGAGGAGTTCATCTTATTACAGGATACCATTTTCCTTCCTGTGGAATGCTCCTCTTTTTCTTTTTGTAAGAAAAAAAAAAAATGCTTGCACACCAATGTAAAAATGTACATCAAATATTTCAAAACAACTCCAAACAGAAATAGGAAAGTATTATTTCCTCAGATTTTATTTTTAAATATTTTTTGTTAAGATACAAATAAGAAACAAAACAGTCATTCTTAAGTATGTATTTTTGTATGCATAGTATGTTACCATTTGATTAAATAAAAATTGGCAGACGGTTGAGCCAACTGTTACAAGAAAGTAACAAACTATATTTAATGGATATGTGCAACTGTATTCTCAGGCACTCAGTCCCAATTTACACTATGTTCTAATGCGATATTTATGCAAACCATTTCTTCCGTTGCGCTATGCTTCCATAGGAACCTAATTTCATCTCCTACAAATGTCAGTAATGAAAGCACACTTACTGTTAAGTTAGACAGCTAAAAACACACTGCTGTACCTGGCAGTAGTGAAAGGCAAACCTTATTTTTAAGGTTGAATGCTCAGTACTCTTGGCTCACTCCTATAAAGCCCTTATGTATTTCCCATCGATTCACAAGGATTGTGTGCGCTTATGTCTTTTACCAGATTGGGGCTGGAGTATACTCAAGGGGCAACATTGAGTGTCATGTCGATATCCCAGATGAACTCTATTAAGTAAACCAAATTTATTTAGTTTCTCAAGAATAGATATTTTTCAAATTTATTTTTAAACAGATCGTCTAGGAAATGCAAATTAAAACAGTAGAAGTTCTATAGATACTCAGACATTCAAATGCTTTCTTTGACAAAGCCACAGATAATTTAAAAGTATACACTTGATTATGAGCTTAAATGAGGAAAGATTCCACACTCAAGAAAAGTGCAGCAGGCTATGTATATGAAAGAGGCTTTTGCCAATTTGGCCATTTTGAATGTAAAGCTGTTTTCTGATATGATGCATATTACTTCACTGACAGGCCAAACATAACAAATACTGAAGTATTTTTGAGTCTCTTCATTTTTATTTTAAGAGAGAGAACTAATAACTATCAGTTTCAAAAAGTAAGATGCCTTTGTTTTAAGGGAGGTAGGTATTTTGATTCAAAAGCTCTGTGCTAAATCATAAATTAATATTTTAGATCACTTAATTGACCTGTCACAAATACAAAATTATTATAAGCCAGAAAATGTGTTACTATAGTCTGTACAAAAAGCCTTAGTTGGTTGTTAAACATTACAAATATTTAGTAAAATGTTTCATTCATAACAAATATGGGCAATACTTACATGAAAATATGAATGTGTTTAAACTGGATGTGGTGGAGACTATTTTCCCTGACATCTTGCTTAAGATGTTTTTTAGACAGATTCTTCAATTAGATAGGAGAAATAAAAACCTGCATAAGTCTGTTTGTTACTCAAAACTTTGTTAACTTTTTATCAGTCTGTATTACAGTAGACTCTAGAGGCTGCAGCTGACACAATCTGATCCAGGTATTTTACAGATAGTATCTGATCCTTGTAAACAGGCGACATTGACAAAGGCGAGTACAGCTGCCACAATGGGTAAAGCTTGCCCAAAATCAGGGGGAGGGTATCATTAGAGTAATTGTTACATTCAGGCCACAAGCTGTAGCACAGTGTTCCAGCCAGGACATCTTGCTGTATCTTTGAACAGCATATCTCTTCCTCTGCTCGATTCTTTACTTGCTGAAGTCTCTTTTGAAAGTTGAAGTAAATATTTGAGCATTTGAAATGTTAATGTCTGCTAGCCTGCTATTGAAGGGTTGTGTCAATGTGTAAGTGTAAGCACAAAACCTGTCTCTGCTCTTGTGAGGTATGATACCTTTACGTGGTTGTAGAGGAGGCAGGTCTTTTTTCACTGCATATACATGTTAAGTTGCACTGCCCTTATTTTAGAACTCCTCTTTTCCAAAATTATGATTCTAGATGAAAATAAGGATTTTTCAAGACAATTGTATGTTTGCTGGAAGTTATGTAAGGGTAAATATCAGTGTATGAGTTTGTTGTCATCAAAGTGAAGCCAACTGCCTGTTTCTCCAGTTTAGTAATGCAGCTGAGAAACAATTACTAATGTAGGTAGTGGCATCAACATATCTAATTTAAATATACCAATCTGGCGTGAGCTACTGAGAGAGTGTGTATATATTGCTTTGCAAGGTACAGTTGGTCTTCCAAAATATTCCTAGAATGGGAGCTAGCTGAAACCAGCTTGTTCCACAAAAAAGTTCATTTCTGGTGGTAGAAGCCATATGCACCATTGTACTGTTTCTTCTATTATAGTGGAGTGCTCATCTTCTGGTGCTACGGTATGTCTGCTAACTATTTGATATTAGTATTGCCAGTTTTTCTTCCTATCTTTTCTTGAATGTATGATGTGTGCCTTTTGAGTTACTCTGGTGTTACATGGTAAAAGCAGTGTTATAGTATTTTTGTACATAAAATCTGCACTTTGGGGAAAACATTGCTTGGAAAGAGAATTTCCAGATTTCAATTTTAAAGTAGGATTTTAAAATAATTATAAGGTTTACAGTATGAAGTATTTTAATGCAGCATACAAAGTAAAGGGGCACTTTATTTTAGTCTATTTTTGTATGTAATATTTTTGTTATGTAATAGAGCTAAAACCAGAGACACTGTATCTTGCAGTTGCTTTTTCTTTCAACTTAATTTGAAAACCAAATATGGCAACTTGACCTACAGTACTAGTTCACCAGTGGAACCCACTTCTGTATTAAAAGCATAATTGCTTTTACCATGCAAGCTTGATTATGGTTTGTGCTCTTCGTAGCTGTTCTCTTGCTGAATGTTACAGCTCCATTCTGCGCTTACTCCCAGTGCAAGCAGTTTGCAGAAACTCTTAAGATAAAACGTGTCCTGCGCCTGCTTCATCTCTAGAACATACTTGAAACTAAATCTGAAAACCAAAAGGGAGTTTCACTAGGACTGACTTTTCCTAGTAAAGCAGTATGGAATGAATTTTATCTTTTGAAGTCTGGGAAGAATTGTGTCGTTACACTTTGATACAAACCCACATGCCATGCACATTAAATATTTCTGAAAGGCCAGTTATCGTTTCTGAAAGTGTTTTCAAATGAATGATTCTCATCTCCAAAAGAATAATAGTTCTATTGTTGGAAATGTGCATTAAAAGATGGAAAAACCTGAACAGTGTAGCTTTTCACTGTAGTGCAAACTTTTAAACATAAAAATATCATTTTTAAAACTGCCATTTGGGAAAAAAGTGGTGGAATAATACTTCTGCAGTCATATGGGGAGGGGAGCAGATAAAATCTTTATGTTCAAATACATGATGAGAGAGATTTTTAGGTTAGTTTCTTTGTCATGCTATTAATCAAGCTGTCAGCAAGAAACAGTAGTACTGGGATCTTATGTCCTCTGTGGTTATCTGCGTTGGGAAGACAGTAAAATTTGGATAGCTGCACAGTTCCTGACCAGACCAAATGTTTTACGCATTTAATTCCCTCTGAAGGGCAATAGGGTATGGTTAATGTTCTTAAATGAAACCTGAACTCAAGGCCCAAAATGCCGCAGCAGATAAATGTAAAAATGTCCTTTTTAAAGTGGCAAAAGAATGAGTTGGCAATGGCTCAAGAAGTAATCATTCCTGAATGTGTTTTCCTGTGTAGACAGGGAGGGGGAGGGAGACGGGCCTGGTGGAAATTGCTGCCATCCCTCATTTTGGGATATGCCCTGGTAGTCAAGTTGTGTTTAAGCACAAAGGGTAAAGACGTTTAAGGAAAGTATCATGTCTCTTTTAGATAAAACTAAAAGATGTAATGAATGTTCAGTAATACATCTAAAAATTTATATTTGCTGAAGACCAAAAGGAGATAGGAAGAATAATTTCTATGCTTAGGATTGCTTTTTATTTTTTATAGTGTTGCTTGCTGATTTGTTTCTTTCATAGAGAGTTCTGTCTGTAAGACTTCTGACCTTTGTTTCCAAGTAAATCTTATTTACATTACAAATTATGCTATAATTCAACTTTTCTGAAGAGAATCTTGGTTAGCACCTCCTTGCAGAAAGGATTTTATTCTTTAGTAGCTAATAAACATTTTTCTTTTTCCGTTGCTTTAAAATGCTTTCATTTTTTCCTTTCTAACTCTGAACTTTCCTCTGTGTGGCTGCCTGTGAGGTACAATTTCAGGTATTGTTTGGCTTTGTTTAATTTGCTTCTACAGAACATGCATGCAAGTAAAAACAGTCCCAAAGAGTTCACATCAGCATCATTCCATCTTTAAGTAATCTTTAAACATGAATAAGAGTTACACAGTAATTGGTAGTACAGTAGGGCATTTGTGTAATGGTGGGTGATGTTAACTAACACAAATGTTTAAAACTCTTTCCCTTTTCTTTTTCTACCTAGGAGATGAAATTTATCAGGACATTTTCCGTGACTTTTCTCAAATGGCATCAAATAACCCAGAGAAGCTAAACCGTTTCCAGCAGTCAGATTCCCAGAAGTCTTAAGTGTCAAGAAGAAAAAGAACCTGATCCTTGTAGTGCAAGTCTTTTTTTACTTTAACAGAATGAATTATATGTGTTGTGTTAGTTTGGATAAAATGACCACTCCAATGTAGCTTTAGATTGTGGTAGCTGGGGGAAAGTATGAGTTGTTTTATGTTCTACAGTATGTATACCTCAGCAGCTGAAGAAAATGTTTATAAAAAGGAATACCTGCTAGCTCAGTATAAAAACAGTACCTGTTAGCCAGTACAAAGTTTGTCTGTGATTCGTACCATAAGGTAGCGGAGCAAAGCTGTGTGCATTGCAGACTCCGGGTGGCAGGATGATCAGACCAGCTTTGCTATTTAGTCTGCCTACTGTCATCTGTCTCCCTGTTGCCGTAAAGAATGTGCCTCTGACAAGAAGGTCTGGATTGCATTTTCTGGGACTGTTTGGAAGGGAAATCGGGTAATGACTGACTTGGCTGTCCTTCTGTTTGTGAGTCTGTAACTTAACAGATTCTCTTGTTCCTATGCTGACCCTGGTTAGAGGTAGGCTGTTAATAACAAGATGTGGTAACTCCTGCTCTTTTGCAAGCTCTTTCACAGTGGAAACTTTTACACCAGGCTGGCCTTTATGGTAGTGACTGCAGGTCAGTCACAATAGGTATATATCCTGGAGGACCAAACTTTTAAGAGTGGTCTGTTTTCCTTTTGTCTCTTAAATGAAGCTTTCTGTGCAGCAAGTATACTTTTAAATAAGTATGTGGAACCTTTCATGAAAAATAAACTTAATCCTCTGGACATGATGTGAGATTTCTAGTATTTTGACATCAAGACTTGAAATTTGAGACATGAAAGTAAATATTGAGCCAATGGAGCTTGTGTAGAACAAACTTAGGAAGCCTAGGAAGGCTGTTTGTTACTTCTTCTTTTTGATGTCTTCGCCACTAGCCCTAAGCTGAATATATAAAATTTTATATGTAATGCAACCACTGTATATCAGGAATCAGTATACTTTATATAATCTGCAAAGATGTGTATGTATACCTGTTGTCTAAACTAAAATATGCACAAGAAAACCTAGGAGTTTCACTGCACATTATTGTAAAGTAATGATGAACATGGTCTCCAGCTGTGTTCCAAGGGCAGCAACACAATTTGCTTTATTCAGTAGTGAGCGCCACTCTGACAATGTGCATGCATAAATGGTGTCTCTAGATACATGTTTGTGTCAAGTTATTTAATACCTAGATAGTAATCACCTGAAGCCCAAAACCAGCAAATGCAGTTCTTTATGCTCTATCTGCCCTGTGGACAACTCCAAGAGAATTTTTAGGCAACATAGCATCAATGTGAGGTTTTAATAATCCTAACAGCCATGGCATTATGCTAACCTGCTATTTAAATATAGTCTGGAAATGAATTTATTTTTTTTTTCTCAAAGTTGGATGAGATAAGCAAAATTGGGTAAAAAAAATTCTGTAACCTACGGTAAAATTAAACTTTCTGACATGTTAAATTTTAACAAGATACTTCAAATATTTATAATTTTGCATCGAATGTATAATAATGCATCAAATCTGGATGATTATTGCTGCAAAGTTAATAGCGTTTTAGAATTGCCCAATAGATTCTTTTTCCAAGCAGAAGAATGTTACAAACCACTTGTTGCTTCGTGTGTGGCCTAATTGTGCTAGGGAAAGCAGATTCTGCCCATTTAAACAGTCCATATAATCTGAATAATAAGCAATTTAGGAATATCACCTGTAAGTAGTAATTTCAAGTAAGTTAAATAGCTATCTGAAATAATAATATACTTCCTAATCCGCAATATTTAGCAGCAGTGGATGTTTTAGTAGACCTTAGAGAAAGTAAAATTCCTGGTGTACAGATGGGACGATGTAAGATATGAGTATGTATAGTATACACTTTAGACATAGGTTTTTCTACAGATTTGACTTTTGCAGCCTACATGACAGGCAGTATGTAGTGTGATTGGCTGTAATGTAAAGCTTAATGGCATAATCGCTGTCTCAGTCCATGCTGCTGGAAAATGTTTGAGACACTTATTTCAAATCTCCACCGGTATTTTCCTTCTTAGCCACAAAAATCTGTGACAAATTTTGCAGGACAACTTCCTGTAGACAAAAAAGATTCTTCCCTGTAGCTCTGCAGATCAATGTGCTGCATTCCCAAATCCCACCTGTCTGGGAAGCAGTGTTGGTCTATTTATGCTAAAGGACTAATAACATACCTGACCCACAGGCTGTATTACTTCTTGTCAGGAGCTCTGCAGTTTTAATGGTTCAAGGAGTAGGTGTGTTACTTCTGATCCTGCAGCCTTGTTCCCCAGTCCTCATAGGAACGCTAGGATGTCCTGTTTACATTCCATCAAAGTTTTTTTTTATTTTTTTTATTTTTTTCCTGGTCAGGTGCAACACGTGTTAGTATGTTGCTCATCAGCAAAAATGCCATTAAGTTACATGAAATGTGTTGAGGGCTTAATCCTACCAGACACGGGCCAGCTCAGTGCTCTGGAGCCTCTGTAACTCACAAGACTTAGACCTCAGTAATAGTACAAAGTATGATTATCACCAGGGTGCTGAAGATTTGGATTCCATATCAAGTTCTCAGGTGCTAATCTTCTGCTCAGTAACATTAGGAAACTTTGATTTTTATTACAATATAAATCTAGAATAGTAGACGGTAAGGCTCTATTGTGGGTTAACATTCACTCTGTACCTGATATTGAAAGCTTCAGTTCATGTTTCTCTGTAGGTATGAAATACAGTAGGTCATAATTGGTGAGGTACAGAGCAGTAGATGTGTGACACCATTTAAAATCAGCTTTCACGTGGATTTTTAGTGATTTACTAGATAGCCCATTGAAAGATTTTTTTATATTTTTCCCAGCCAGAGTTAGATCATGTGTTCCAAAAGTCTCTTGGAAAGACAGATGTCCATAAGCTTAACGTATATTCTAATGTACCTTGATTTCAGAGGCGTAATTTACTTTTGTTGCATGTTGGTGTCTGTGGCATCTCCTTAGTGTTCTGCATTATTTTGATTGTTCATAAGGTTTCATATTTTATGTTAATGTCAGTACAGTTATCATACTGAATTACGCCACTGAATTATATTAGACATGGTGAAATTTGTTCCCATAAAGTTGGGTGAAGGTGTTAGCTGGTACAAGTCTGTCTTTGCTTTCACAAGCTGCAGATGTTGCAGTCTGAACGCCTGTTTTGGTTGTTCTTTAGCACATTGTGGACTTCAGCCTCCTTTCCAATTGGGACCTAATCCAAGAAGTCACTGAAATCAGTGGCAGTCCTCCCACTGGTTTCAGCAGCTCTGCACTTTACCTTTTGTGGCTTCTACTGTCAGTGCTTTAAAGGACCTGTATTAATACTGCATTTTTCACTCTGGGGTTTTATGTTTTACCTGTTTTTATACTGAGCTGAAACAGTTCTAGAAAATGCAACCAGACCTTCCAACTGCTGCCAGCAAACCCCCATACAAGAGGAAGTTTCTCTTGTTTTGCAGTATGCCATCAGTACACAAATGTTGTCCAAATTATGAGAGTTCTCTTGGATGGAGCAAAAACTTTGTAGCACTGAAGAAAGAAAGGTGAGAGCTAGACTAAGGATAGGATTGGCTGTGATGTCTCCAGGACCTCGGTGCTTTTCTGCAGCCATCTGTTTTAAAGTGTGGATGTTAACTCTGCTGCTTCATCATGAAAATCTCAAGTGACACAGTGTCTATAAAAGGACGGTTTGATAGAATTACAAACGATGTGCAAGTTCTAAGGATGTTGTATTTTTACACTGTCAAAAGGACCGAGTGCATTATTCTGATTACTTAATATACTGAAAATATTTTGAGAGTCAGTTCTGCAAATTACTCTCTGCCCATTCACAGGTGCATGCTTTTTTCCCAAGTTAGAGTTTATGCCACTTGTTTGTGCAGCCTGAGAGCCATCAAGGTCTTGCACCGAAGTACGTTTTTAAAACAGGGACAGTTCCACAAAGGCAATACTGAGGAAAAGGATCAATGTACCACTGTGGTATATCCCCTTTCATATGCTTGCTTTACCTTTCTGCATACATTATTTTCTTGTTTCTCTTCCCATGGAAGGAGATGACAGAGGAGGAAAAAAATCCCACTCCCTTTTCTGTTAAGATGCCAGATTTTCCATGTTTTGATAGAAATCATTGAGCAGAGAGGTTATTCTATCTGAAATAATGTTTTTTTTCTTTTTTTTCCCTCTTTATCTATGACTCCCTCTGTATTTGGTGTTTCTTAAGCATTCCAGCAGTAAAATGCTTGTGGTCTCCTATGCACTCCTCCCCTTTAGGGTGTAGCTGTGAAGAACGTATAACCATTCAGTACGGCTGTAGACTTTGTATTTAGAACTTGAATGTAGTTTTCTGTAGCCGGTCGTTGTAAATGAGAGCAGACGCATTTATTACCTTTGTAGCCACTCGACTGTACATCCTGTAACGATTGTAAATACCGGACTTGATTAAACCTTTGTATGCTGTGACCGGCCTCACCGGGGGGGCGGGGTCGGATCGGGGGGGCGGGGTCGGGCCGGGGGGGGCCGTGTCTCGCCGCGGCGGCCCCGCCCCGTGATGGCGGCGCTGTCCCGCGCGGCGCGGGGCTGGGGCCGCTGGCAGCCGTGCGCGCTGGCGGCGGCGGCCGCTCTGGCCGTCTGCGCCTTCTACTACCTGGGCGGCGGCGGCGAGACCTTCTCCAGCGCCACCCGCCGCCTGCGCGCCACGCCGCCCGCGCCCGCGCACCGGCACCCGCCGCGCGGCGGCGAGGCGGCGGGCCGCGATCTGCACCTCCTCATGATGTTCACCAAGGCGGAGCGGAGTCCCGCGCTGCGCGACAAGGGGCGGGCGGCGCTGCGGTCGCTGCTGCGGCACGGGCGGCTGGGCGGCGGGGACGCGCTGCACATCCACCTCGTCACCGAGGGCGCCAGCCGCGACATCGGCTTCGGGCTGCTGCGGGACATGCTGCGCGGCGCCGCCTTCCGGCACAAGGTGCGGGGGGAAGGCGGGCGGGGGGGCGCGGCCGTGGCATACCTCAGTGTGCAGCGTCCTCTGGGCTCCGGCTGAGCCGCCTTCCTGCCAGCAGTCATCGTGAGGGGTTTCTGGGCAGCGCTTGTGCTCCGGTTAGGTGAAGGGAGCAGCACTAGCAGCTCCCCACAGAGAACCTTCCTCGCTGACAGCCCTTGCTCCAGTTCCGCACAGAGGGTGTTTGCTTCCTGCTGTGCTGGAGAAGGCTGCGGCTGTCCCCAGACACCCCCCCCAGTGAATCCTTTGGCGGGTTTGTTCTGTGCGAGCAGAGACCCCGCGTTCCTGCCGCTCCCGGCGCAGAGGTGTCCTGGTGCAGCTCCGGGGTTCTCTTACCCAGGACTCGGTGGGTGCGTGGCCTGGGAGCATCTCTGGTAAAACACTTCTGCAGAGGAGCAGTGGCTATGAGCAGTGCGGCTCCTCTCCCAGAGACCCTGTCGTCAGCCCTAGTTCAGCCCCTCAGGACAGCACCACGTGTGCTTGTGTGTCAGTGGCTTCCCAAGTGCTCCTGTGGGACTGTGATGGGAAAAGGCGTTCGCCCTGCTGCTAGAGGTTCTCGAAAAAGGGAGAGCCTGCAAAGGCTGGAGGGTTTCCATCTGCTACCTGCCGGACATACGGTTCTGCCTCCCAAAAATATAGTCGGTGCAGTCCATGCAAAGTCAGGTTTTCCTTCAGGTTAAGCAAGTGTCTGAAAGCTGGAGGAGCATAAAGTTCAGAGACTCAGGTAACTTGACTCCTGTCCTGATGTGCTGCTGCAGAGTGTTGCTTGGAACTGTTCTCTTCTTCTGCTGTAACTTTTAATTTCTCATCTTTCAGATATTTAATATTAGCTGAACTTTGCTGAGATGTAACTAGAGATGGAAACTTCATGTTGTTCATACTAGATTGGTTGTTGTTGGTAAATAATCCCACCTCTTCTTTTCCTTAAGCAGCGCTTTAGCAGTGCTGCTGCGCGGTCAGGTCCCATATCATGGTGGGTGACCAGCATGGTGCCAGCTGTGCTCAGCGGTCTGCAGGGAGGGGATGTGCACAGCAGCCTTCAGGAGGGTTCCTCTGTGCCTGCTGCAGCAGGTGGACTCATGCTGCCTCATGATGGTGCAGTGCAAATGCGGGGTGTGATGCCCTCACTCAGGGTTGTGATATTGTATCCCCATGGAGTAGGACATGGGCCCACCATGGTGTGCACATTCCTCACAGACACCCCTTGGTGCGTGTGGCTGCCTTGCTGCTGTCTGCTTTTCTCAGAAACCACATTACTCCTCTGCGGGCAGCCTTGCCAGCACGGCTTCTCCAGGGGGACACGGGCCTGTGAGCTGAATGTGCATGGGGTGGGACATGCAGCAATGTGGCTGTTCCAGGGCGGAACTGTTTGGTGCTGTGGTCTCGCAGCAAAGCGTAGCTGACGGCTTGGTGAGTAGGTCTTGGGCCAGAGCTGATCTCCTGGGTGTAAGCAAGCAAGCAGTATGGTCTGCAGGGCTTAGGTGAGATCTCACGGGGATTTACTCAGTGAGACAGCTTCTTCCCTCTCTCTGGGCAGAGCCTGCCGTGCCCTGGTTTCAGTAGCTAGCTGTGGTGGGCAGGATGCTTCATCCCCTTACCTGTTTGTGGGTAGAGTTCCTAGTGCAGAGCAGACGCTGTTCCCTGGTGCTCGAGCATACAGCCTTGCCCCTAACACTGCATCAGTTTCTGGCGGGCCAGTGGGCAACAGTGGCCTCATTATTTTTGCTGTAGCCTACCCCATTGCTATTTATCAGCAGGAAACATCACCCTAGCTTGGACCTTTGGTGCCACTAAAATGTTGAATGCTCAGGTAGAATCATAGCTCCAGTAGCAACACATTTCCATCCTGAGACCTCTCATTTCCTGGTTCTCCGGGTGTCCCTAGAACACTCTCATGGTTCTTACGTTGTTTTCCTAGAGCAGGCCCAGAGATGAGGCTTGATAAAGTGCTCAGAGGGCAGCTTGAGCTGCTGAGGCAGGATTGATAAAAACCCTCAAATTTTCCTCATGAGCTTGTGATTTGGGCTCTCCCTTTGGAGAGCCTTGCCCTTGTCTCCCCTCCCAACAGAGCTGGGATCAGTAGGGTCCCCTGTTGGAGTGAAGCCCAGGAATCAGACCTGGATCCCAACCCTTGGGGAAGGTCATAGGCCAGCTGCGCTCTTTCCCTAAGGAAGTTCAGGAATCTTCAAAATCTCCTGGAGATGGAAGCAGCCGGCTGCCTGCCAGGGAGAGAGCAGAGGGGCTTTGGGGTGCACGGCGGTAGGGTGTGTGGAGCAGCTCGGGCCCAGAACCCTCCTTGCTGGGCAGGACAGGGCAGAGCTGGGTGGTCATGACACGGCGTCACCGGTCCCACAGCGCCTGTACAGCTGTGTCCCAGGTGCGGAGCTGCGAGCGCAGCGTGACAGCGGCGAGCGGCAGATGGAGCTCTTGCTCTGCGATGTGGTGCCTGCGCGGCTCTTCGGTGTGGGGTGGAGAGCGGTGTGGATGGAGGAAGTTGGCCGGGAAGCACCGCGAGCAGCGGTGCCAGAGGAAGGACTTGCCGCACGCCGGCGCCCAGCCAGGACCTGGCCTTCCTGCCCATGCCTTGTCCTCAGAGAGCCTGGGCTTTTACCAGGGCTTCTACACTCGCAGTTGCAGAGAGCGTGTCCTACCCCGTGGGCTGCAGGGTGATCCTGCAGCCTTTCCTGCTTCCCAGAGAGCGGGAGGCGCCCGGGGGCGAGCACGGGCATGTCCCACTGACCGATACTGTGCTCACAAAGAGCCCCGGCTCGCCCTGTTTCCTGCAGCTCTGGGCTGCGTGCTCCTGACTCCTTGTGCTGATTCATATCGCTTATTTATTCCGTTCCCCTGCGAGAATAAAATTAACTCTGTGCTCTGCTCGCTGCTCTTCCCAGTTGCTTGTGTAGGTCAGCCCTGCGGAGGATGCTGCCAAATGCTGACTCCTCTACGGGTCTGGTGCTGTGCGAAGAGATGCTGGGGTGAATGTAGCTGAGCTGCTGTGGCTCCGCGCTTACAAAAGAGAGCTGCAGAGATACCTGGCGTGGGAAGGAGGGAAAGTTGAAGAGAAACAAAATGTGGATTGTTTTTTCCTAGTGAATTAATTGTAAAGGTCTTTTCTCAGTGTGGGACGTGTGTTTATAAAACTGTGCTTGCGGAGGAAACTCCTAGAACTTACTTTCCTTAATGCCCTCAGCAAACGTGGTTGGATTTAGCCACAGGGATTTACCGAAAGCTGCTACACAAATAAATAACAAAGTACAAAATTAGCAGCAGATCAACAAGCTGTGCCGAAGTCAGCAGCGGGGAGAGGAGAAGCCTTCCTGGAGAGGCTGGCCTGTGGCTGCGGAAGGAAAATTCAGCTGCTCAGGAGTTTGCTTTGCAGAAGTGCCTAACCAAAGGGTGGGCAAAAGGCGCAAATTTTCCTGTTTTCGTTGGCAGGGAATGGGAGGCAGATGATGCTATGTCTGGAGTTTCAGGAGTTTCAGGAGTATTTTTCCCATGATTTTTGTCCATTGGTGTTTGGCACTGCTCATTTCAGAGGTGACTGGTGTTGGTTTGACTTTATTTTCCCCCTGCTCAGCTGTTTCCTATGTGCTGTGCAGACCTCAGGCTGCCTTTCCTGGATGCAGAAGGGCGGTTGCAGGTGCTGTGTTTCTCCTCCGTGCTTCTCCAGTCTGGCCAGGCCCTGAGGCTGTCCCTGCCGAGCTGGGCTGGGAGCAGAGCATCGTGCATCCCAGTGGCGGCGGTACTAGTGGTGCTCAGCTCCGTGCATAGGCGAGTACCTTTGCCCTTGGGCAGTGGTGTTGTTTTGCTGTATTTGGTCACCTGGGGTTGCTTGTGCTTCTGTGCTGCTCTCCCGCCTGTTCCTGCAGCGCTGCTGGTGCTAACTGCGATGGCGATGCCGGCGCGCAGCTTGGCATGGCTGCTGTAACGTTACCAGTAATGGAGTTTCCTCCCCCGTGGTGTCTTGGGGAATATGCTGTGCTGTCCAAAGCCAGGTGTGGCTGCTGATGAGCTCTCCAATGCATTTTCCTGGTACATGTTGTTCTGTGTTTTTCCTCCTGCAGGCACTTGGCCCCGGGCCCAGCAGCCGGGACGCTAGCAGCGCGGCCGTCCCGCTGAGGGACGTGCTGGCCACGGAGCCTGTGTGAGGGCTCTCGTACAGCGCCCGGCTGACAGCGCATGTTTGGGGTGCCCTCCCCAGGACGGGGGGCTGTGGGGACTCTGCTGTGACTGTATCCCACCGTGAGCTTGGCCGTCGCGCCCAGAATCAGGATGGGCCCATCTCCTTGCCTTGTTCAGTGTACTGCAGGTCCCACGAGCAGCTCCCTGCCTCCAGTGAGCTCTGCTCTCATGCAAGAGTGCTTTTATCTGAGTAATGTTTTCTGCAAGAAGGTGGGGGGAGGAAGCTCCAGGCTGCTCGCTGCCTCCATCTCTGTGCCAGCCTTGCTGACCATCACAGCAGCCCCTGGTGCATCCCATAGAGAGGATGGTCATTGCCCCAGCTCAGAGCCACCTTTTCCTCTGAAGCACTTGATCTGGTTTAGTTGTTGGTTTGTTTGGGTTTTTTAAGGCAAATGCTCTGTCCTGCATGCTTAAGTGTATAATGTAGGGCTCCTTGCTCTTAAGCAGTTAAAGTTTTAGTAGGGAAAAGGAGTGAAACCATAGAATCATTGAATAGTTTAATTTGGAAGGGACCTATGGAGATCGTGGGGTTGAGTTTCCTGCTGAAGGCTGGGCCAGCTTGGGGAAGTGTCTCGGTATCCCTCAGACAAGAGGTATAGGCTCCCCTTTCCACAATTCAAGTACTGCTGCGAAGTCAAGTCCTCGCTGGCCTTCAGTTCCAGCAGGGCTCTTCCTGCTTTCCCTGGCCTGGAGAAAGCAGCGTGACCTCGAGGCTCCACATTTGAGTTCCTGCACTCCCCCTTATCCGCACCGGGGTCGTGTCCCTCATGTCTCTTAATAACCCTGACAATCCCTTTGGTTATCTTGCGTGATTCAGTGACCTGTGTCCTCCTGTGTGTACAATGAGCATCAGGCTGCATCAAAGTTCCTGTTCATTGGAATTTGACCAAATTAATTCTAAGCTCGCAACATTTCAGTAGCTGACAGGGTATGTCTGCAGTTGCTCCTGTTTGTGGCCCATAGCCATGACCTGCGCAGGCGTGCCAGGGCTCTTGGTAGTCCATGGGCTCCAGCAGGGCTGAGGAGTGCAGAGCAAAAGCCCCAGCACAAGCGGGCTGAGAGCCATCCAGAGAAGTTTCTCGGCTCTGCTGTAACTCCCGGTGCTTGGATTTTCCTCGGCGTGCTGTGGCCCGTCCTCCCTTTCCCCCTCCAGCCATGGCGGGACGTGCTGCAAAGCTTGCCTCCATGCTGGGCTGAGGCTCAGGAAATCCGGGCTGCGTCCCTGGCCCTGTCACAGCCTGCCTCTGGAGCAGGGAGCAAGTCTTAGTCCTCAGGATAAGTGATGTGGTCTGGCTTGCCTCAGAACAGCAGGATGCCAGAGCCTGGAGCAAACTGTGGCCTCTTTTGATAGACTCCATATGGGAGACCAGATACATGGTTGCAATAGGCAGTGGGAACAGACCAGAAAAAAACCACAAGACATTGAACACGCTTGATTGTGTGAATGGATTCGAGCCTCTGCCCATCTCACAGTTATGAAATGGCTGTAAAAATCCTTCCCTCCTTTCCCTGCTGCACTTGGCTGGCTCTCATGGCAGGGGGACCTGCAGGGGCCGGGGGAGTTGGGCCCCTTTGTGCAGCTGCAGTGCCACCAGCAGTATTTGTGCTTTAACAACCTCCCCCCTCGCCCCGTGCTGGTGCAGGCTGAGCAAAGGCTGCAGAGCTGGGCCCATCCCCAGAGGCAGCAGCTCAGTGGTGTTTCTGGTGTCTTTCCCAGGTAATTGTCCATGATGTGAATGAGCTGACGGCAAAGCTGTTTCCAATCGTCGAAGCCATGCAGAAACACTTCAGTGCTGGATCAGGGACCTACTACAGCGACTCCATCTTCTTCTTGTCAGTGGCAATGCATCGCATCATGCCCAAAGGTAAGGCACTGCTGAGCTGCTGCAGCAGCTGCCTGTGGCAACACAGGCTCTCCTTTTCTTCTGCATGGAGATGTTATCCAGTGCTATTTGAAGTGCAAAGAGAGTTAATAAACTTTGGGGATGGGCTCCTGGGGTTCTGCTCCTTCCTGTTAGTGTAACAGATCCTTCAGTCCAAGACTGCCCACATCCAGGTCTCCATTGGGGTGAGTGGCAGGAGGTTATCTGTGCCACACCGCAGCTGGCCCTGGTGTCTCAGCCTGAGATGGCAGGGGAGGTGAGACAGGAGCAAGCGCGCTTGCCCTTGTGTGTTTACAGCCCCCTTTCCCCTTGGGGTGTCAGCAGAAAGAGTTGCCACATGCTTGTGGTGCGGCATCAGCAGAGAGTGGTTGTTGAGCCTTTCCTCTTGGCTTCGGTGAGCTCTTGGAAAGCTTTGCTGATTAGCAGCCACTGATTGCTTAAGTTTCCTTATTGTGCCTTTGCTCTGCTGTTTTTGAGTGTGGGGACAACAATAAATTGCAGGAAAACAAGGCAGCTGGCAGCAGGAGCTTGGCTCAGTTGATGCCATATTTGCCTTTGCCAGCTGTGCCGCTGGTGCTTCTCCTGGGACCAGCATACTCTCTAGCCTTGGACCGGTCACACAAGGAGGGTGTTTCACCCCTGGGCTTCAAACCTTTCCCTGAGCTCCCCCAGCCCTGCCTGTTGCTTCCTGGCACTGGTCCCTGGTTTCTCCCAGCTGGCTGCCTTGCTGGCCTGACACACCAGTGCTGGCAGCATCCCCTCCTGGGCTGGCCAGGTGCCCTTCCTGTGCTGCAGCAGGGCACGGGTGGCAGTGGCAGCAGGGAGCCCTGGGGTCCTGCCTGGCCATACACCCACCGCAGGAGGAGGTGACCAGCCTCTCAGAGCTGTTTGTGGATGGCATGTGGTGGTGGCTCATTTCCACCTGTGTGTGTTGCTGAAATAGCTGTTCCCATGGCTAGCACCGCTGGCATCAGCAGCTTCCTCGGCATCTGTAGCCTCTGCCCAGCCATAATATTCCCTGCAGGCTTCCCACCATGGGTCTCTGGCACAGTCTTGCTTTTGCTGAGACACGAGTGGTGGGTGTGACTCTCTTGTACCCCTGCTGAGCCCTGTCCCATTTGGGTCTGCCCAGTAGCTCCTGCCTCTGCACTGGTTTGTAAGGCTTCCTCTGGACTTACCCTTGCCCTCCTGGCACAGCTATCCCATGCTAGCTCGTGAAACCGTGGGGCAGTGGTGTTCAGTTTGTGCAGGCAGGCATTAGGGAAGAGCAGGCAGGGAGGTGGTCTCAGGGGCGAGGTGGCCCCGAGGGTCCAGTCCGGCCCCCACTGATGATTGCTGTGTGGGCTCCAGCAAATGTGCTGTACTGTGCCCTCCATTAGACTTGGGGCGGTTTTTTTGGTGTCAGGTGATGTCTGCATTTCGGGTGGCTTGAAGTACATTGAATACAAACGATGGCATTAATGCCAGCTAATTCACTCCTCATGATTCCCTGCCCTGTCGTTACTGTGTGCTAAAGATATCCATGTCGCACCGCCTCGTCAGCAAGAAGCTGCTCAGTCTGAAATGCCTTTTCTCCGTTTGACAACCCGTGAGTTGCCTCATCTCTTGGAAAGCTTGTTTGCTCTCCCTTGGCCTGATGGGGCTTTCAATGGCCTGTTCAGGGCACACGATGTTTAAAGAGGCATTTTTACAGTCGAATGAGCTTTGGTTTTGTTTCAGAAGCTGCTAGTAAAGCTGATTTATGTTTCCTTTGCAAGGGCGGCCAGGTTTACTGCACTGGGTGCCTGGTGATTTATGGAGCTGGTGGGGCTCCCCGGCCTCTTCCCTGCGCAGCCAGCACCGGATAGGAGGCAGTAGGAGAGGCTGCGGCTCTGCTGCCCGCTTGCAGGCTGCAGGCAGCGTGGGAAGGGCACTGGGCTCCTGCCGCTCTCCTGCCCCTGACAAACCAGCCTCTGCTGGCGTGAAGAAGCCACTTTGCTAAGTTGGAAGAGAAAGGACCAAACCTTCTTTTTCAGGCGATATGAGCATGTTTCCTGGTGCGTTTCTGTGCCATTTCCCCTGCCCTGAGTGCTGCATCTTCTTGCGCACTTCTGCACACATATCTGGCTCCATGCTGTTAGCACCATTCTTTTGTGGAAGCCAGATTTGATTGGAAGCCTAAGCATCCTCCAGCAGAAATGAAGGCCCTGATTTGAATATTAAACTGTCTTGTGTGTGTGTTTGCATTTGTATTAATCAGTCTATAGGGTTTTTTCAATAGCTAGTGACCTTTGCATTAAAGTTGCCTGGCTTTTGTTTCCCAGATTTATCATTTTTGGAAGGGAGGCATTTCCATGGTATCATGACTTAGGGATTTGTGTGGAGCCTCGGGGTTGTGACGGGCACTGACTTTGCAGACCAGAAACTGAACACCAGCATTAGTTTTACTTTTTTCTAAAGACTTTTGTGGAACACATGCTGGCTGTGAGCATATTGCACTGAGAATAAATGGGTTTTGCCACTCAGCTGCTGTCTTTCACTGTTGTTTGGGATCCTTGCCCAAAATACTTCAGATCTAAAACCTGCAGCTGCCAAACTATAATGTAACAGCTTCTTGGCTGGTGTAAATCATGGAACGCTCTTGCCTTAAATGTCTTACATCAGTGGAGTTAATCTGATTTAAACCAGCTGGGGACTTGGTATGCAGCATGCAGAAGTGCAGACTGCATAACTCGTGTCTGCTTGAGGCTCATAAATCCTGTTTTAATGTGGTGTGGCCAGGCCCGAGGAGCTGGAGGAGAAGGGTTGATGCATCACAATGGTTCTACAAGAGAGAAGTGATGGGAAAGTTACACAGGGAGAGGACGAGCAGGGTTGAGGCTTAAGAGGTGCTGCCAGGATGAGGATGATGCCAGCATGAAATGATCTGGGGACTTGCAGAGCAGTGCTAGGAGAAGGAAGGAGGACAAGGACTCAAACCTTTTCACTTTTCAGTATGCCCCTCCAGAAGTGAACTCTCACTTCCCAACAGGCTTCGATCCCTCTAATCGCTTGTCGTTTTAGTCATGTAACTTAAGAGGACCCGGCAAGCTTTTCATCACCCTCCCTATGGACTTGCGAAGGAGAGAGAGTGCCAGCAGGGATGGCCCCCTGCTCGGGCTAATGTGGCTCAGGCTAACGTCTTCATGCAGGCAGTGGAGGGATGAGTGCAGAGCAGGAGGGCTGTGACTGCAATTCTGCTAACGGGATCTCTTACAAGCATATGTATGAAGTTAGTTGTGGAGATCTCCAGGAAAGGAGCTCAACAGGATGGCTCCTCCTTGTGCCCAGCCTCTCTTGTGCTTTGATGCCTGCTGCATCCCAGAGATGACCTCTGTGCTTGCAGAAGGGTCTGAGAGCAGACAGCGAGAGCCATCAGAAGGTGTCTAGCTAACATCCAGGGAGAGAGGCAAATGCTGTTCACACTCAGGCTGTTCTAAATACTTTGAAAGCATAGGACTGAGAAGGGGAAGAGAGCCAATTCCTTGTCTGGTTTATTCTGGTGTTAGGAATCCGGGTAAGAAAGTAGATGTATTGAAAAATATTTGGGAGAAAACATTTGGTGAGGAAATACTGGATCACTATTGAAATTGGTGAGGTTGACATGTGATTAAATTATTAAGATCACTGGGTGCAGTGCTTATGAGAGGTGATGGATAAGAGCAGTAGGAGCTGGGTGGGAGAAGTGGCTGAGTTTTTGTTTGACTGAACACAGATGAGAAGCTACAAGGAAGGAGAATGGAGCAGGACTGATCATTATGTGTTGCTGAAATTTATGGCCGCCAGCAGGGAGCTGTGCCATTGGCTTCACAGTGGGTGTCTGAACTTAACATCTGTGACACACCAGGACCCAATGGGATGTCCAGCGGTCTTCCTGGGCTCAGACTCTGAATGGGGCAATTCCTGCAGCTCATTGTCAATGTCTGCACTGATTATGAAGCGTAGACCAGATTATAAGGATGTTTGTCCAAGCTGCCTGTTAACGACCAAGCCTCAGGCCGCTTGGGGTTTGGTGCTGCTTGCAGCAGACTCCAGCTGCTGGCTCTGGCTTGGTCTCCCACGAAACTGATATCAGCCTTTGCCTGCTCTGGAGTCCTGGCCTGGAGACAGCGGCCTTTGTGAGCATCAGTTTACGCCTTTCCCACGGAGCGGAGCTGGAGGGAGGGCAAAGGCCAGGGAGGGGACGTGTTGGAGCAAGTGCTGAGCCGTGCTCTGCCTTCTCAGGGGCTGGGCACTCGGAGCACTCCTGCTGGCCATAGAGGTGGAGAGCCTGGGAGCCAGGGGAACGGGTTAAGCAGAAAAGGTATCGGGAAAATAGTCTGTTTGCTGGTACATTGCCTTGGCAAGTAACTGTCTTCTGCTAGTGCCCTCTGTAAAAGCAGGTAGGCAGCGTCCTGAAAACATTGTCTGTTGCATTTGTAGGTGCTTGCATGTGAGGGTTTGCCATTGCAGCTGCAGCATTTGAATCTGTAATATGGGATTGCCCAGGTTGTGCTCTGTTTGCCCACAGGGTACCAGGTGACTACACGTGATGTTTCCCCTCAACAGCATCTGTGTGCAGTGGGTTATGGTGCACTAATCCTGTGTCACACAGTGAACAAGGAAATGTGCATCAGAGGTCTGTAAGGTGGAGCCTGGCAGAGGGAGGTGGGGAAGCATCACCTCCATTTCTTCCTCCTGTCAGCTGCAGAGCAGTTCTTGGTGCTCAGTACAGCTACCCACAAAACTCAGTGACTTACACTGTAATAAATGAGCATTTGAGTGCGTCACTCCTGATCATTTCCTGCTGGCTGAACATTGCCGTCATTGCTGAGCCCCACCATGTTGGGGGTTTGCAGAAATGCAGCAGGTTGGGAGAGTGCTAGGAGGAGAGCGCCTGTCCCCCAGATGCTCAAGGCCTGATCATGCATCGTTGAAGTGGAGATGTTGTGAAAAGACACAGAAAATGGGGGTCTGTAGTAGAGTCATGGGAGATGGCCCCAGAGCCACGTCCTCCCAAGCCACAGTTCCCACAGGATGCTGCAGTAGCTGAAGGGTTTATTTTCTGGCAAAAGCATTCCCATCTTTACAGGGATGGGGGGAGTGTTAATAGTTTCTGCTGTGCTCTCATAACCTCCCTCCCTGCTTCACACCACAGCCACAGCTGCCAGATTCCTTCCCCAGCGTGTCTCTGGGCTGCACGCACTCATGTCAGATCCTGTGATGAGAAGAGGCTGGAGTGATGGATTTACGAGCAATAGGGAGGGTGGTGCCAGTCATTGTTCCTTGCTGGGGTGAGCCTGTTGTGCCGGGGGAGTTGCTTTTGTGGTGCTTTTTGGGAGCAGACAACAGCAAACCTCTAAATAAGGCCACCCTAGGTAAAGGCCGGAGGCTGTGGCCTTTTAGGGGGGTTCTCACCTGCCAAAATGAGACACTAACCCCATCCAGCTGTCTGCAGGACATGTCTCTCCTGGAAGGAGAGCCCCTCAGGAAGGGCTGCTGTGATGAAGGGGGTGCAGATGCTGCTCGGCAGGTGCCTGGCAGCTCCGTGGGTGCTTCAGCACGACGGAGGCCCCTTCCCTGCAGCCCTGCTGCTGCTGGGGGCCGGTGCGACCCGCAGCCCCTGGGGGTGGTGTCACTCCTCATTGTTTCCGCTGGCCGCCCCTCGCTGCGGTGCCACCATCGATTGCTTTTTGGATGTCCTAGATCTGTCAGGCGGGGGCAGGCGCGTGTGGCTGTTCCCCCCTCCCTGCAGAGCGGCAGGGTCCTGGCACCCAGTGCTGCGGTGGCTGCTGCTCCCCTCCCTCCCCAGCCAGCCCCGCTCCCCTGGCATTGAAGGGTGAAGCTGCTGGGGGTCACCCAGCGTTGATGCTGGGGCTGCTCTCCCCACGGCCTTGCTTCCTGCTCTGCCGTAGCTCATTAGAGCTTAGCAGGAAGAGACAAGGAAAAATCTGCCTGCAGCCCCTTCCCCCACCGTGTGCAGTTAATCGGGATGTGAGCTCATCTACCTTAATGCATTTATTTTCCTGTATCTCTTTTCAGTTTCCCTTTCCGTCTCACCCACTCGATACTTCACAGCTTTCCATCCACACTGCCTTGTAATTTATGGCAATCTGGAATTAAACCTTATTTTTTCTGATTAAAAGGTTTCCTGCTGCTCTTCCTCCAGCTCCAAAAAGTGTCTTCACACTCCTCCCCCAGCGGCACTGTATATTAAATACATAGCAAGCAACACCTTCAGCTCCATCCTGAAAGCTGTCGTGTGCTCAGCGGTGTCTCTGCCTTGGAGTCCGGTTAAGAGCCAAGGTGTTGAGCACTGTTAAATATTAGTCCCTCAGACCTTGATGGATTACAAGGAGACACTTGGATGCACAGGAAAAATTAATTTCCTGGAACAAAACACATCCATCTCCTGCCGAGTCTTTCCCGTCCCTCTGGAGATGGCTGCGGGGTGTGGAGCAAGGCAAGCAGAGAGATGCTGCTGTCAGTACCCAGGACCATTGGTGCTGCACCAGACCCCTGAGCTCAGCCGGGTGCTGCCCAGTGTGGGTGGCAGTGATGATTTGTCATCTGTCTCTGGCAGGCAGCCTAATTTTGTAATTAGCTGATAGGCTGGGATTGCTGTGCAGCAGCACTGCTCTGCTCTGCTGGGTGCCTCATCACTGCTGCAGAAACCTGGTTAGCGGTCGGGGTGCTCGGGCACATCCCCTCTCGCCTCCTGCCCTCCCCTGGTGCCCTGCTTGCAGGGAGGGGAGGCTGCCAGGCTGCCCCAAGGGGGCCCTTGGCCACCCGGCAGAGGCAAGGACCGGTGTTTAAGCGGGCAGCTGGAAGGTAAGCTGTCTGCCCTGCTGGTGCAGGGCTCTGTAGGATCATCTTCTCTTCCAAGGGTGGGCTCTGGAGGAGCACCAGGCCCTGGGAAGGGGGCTGCAGCCCCCACCCCAGTCGCCAGCCTTCTGGCAGCAGGCTCTGTGGAGCGCATGTTGTGCTTGCACACGTGTGAACGCCCCTGCCTCAGCTGCCTTCCTGTGGGTGAGGCTCTCCGGTGCTGTCAGGGCAGCAGTGATTAATTCTGGAAGCAGAGGAGGAGACTTTATCTGTGGAGAAAATAAGGCCTGGCAGGGGGAGCACACAGCCGGAGAGGAAGCTGCTCACAGCTCTGCTGACAGCAGGAGGGAGAGCGGCTGGGGGGCAGCTGGCAGCACAGGGGTTGGTGAGCCAAACACAGGGAGCCTCTAATGAAGGGCAGGATGGAGAACCCAGCGTGTTTGTGTAAATAAGCCATGTGTACCCGCACTGGGCTGCTTGGGGCGCAGGCATCTCCACCCAGCACTGCAGCTCCACTCGTGCTCTGCTCCCCACTGCACCCAAGGCTTTCAGGGGTGGCTGGCTGCTGCTGCTGAGCAGCCCCCTTTGGGTTGCACAGGGACCCTCCGGACCCTGTCACCCCCCACATCCATGCCCAGCCCCGGTGCTGGGTGTGGGAGTGGTGTTTTTCTTGGCCACACGTCCCTCTCGAGGGTGGAGGATCCTGGTTTCACAACCAGCACGGGCGGCTTTGCAGCGCCCAGCATTGCTGCTGGCAGGCACGCTGCCTGCTGGAGCACGGCTGCTGCCACCCTGATCCAGGAGCTTCATTGCCCAGGGCAGTGATCAGAAAGTTGCTGCTGGTCCTTCACAGCTCCTGCTTTCCTCAGGATCCAGCCCTGTTGTGACGGGGACAGCTACGAAACCTGGCCAAAGTCAGGTAGTCAGAGCTAAACACAAAGCAATGGAGGGGAAGCTGTCCAGGTATGCTCAGCATTTGCAGACCAGTGGACCTGAGCTCTCCAGTCATGCTGACCCCAGCTTGGAGAGCCCGGGCCACCCGGCCCTCTTCCTTCTGGCAGTTCAAATCAAGTGGCAAAATGCACAGCCACCCCCTGACCCCTCCAAGACCCCTGCAGCATCCCCACAGCACCCAGAGCTGCAGCCAGCAGGGTCGCTCCCGTCCCTTCGCTGGGCAGTGTCACTCAGCTGGCTGCACCTACTGCTGTTCCTGCAGAAGGGTCTCTGAGCCACTCCGCATCGGCAGCTGTCTGTCCCTTCCCACCGAGGCCATTGCCCCCCGTGCCATCTCAAGGGGGACGGAGGGGACTCCTGCTTCCTTGTGCTGCAGGACTTGCTGCTGTGGTTCCATGGGGAGGGGTCCACAGCACCCAAGGTCAGCAATCCCAGCGGTGTCCTCCTTGATCTCGCCTCTTCTGCTCTGCATGGGCACAAGGTGCAAGCCTGGACACAGTCAGAAGTCGCTGCTGTGATGCAGGGAAAGGACAAAATACATGCCAAGAGCCAGGTTAACTTTTGGACGTGATCTTAAAGGTCTTTTCCAACCTAAATGATTGGATGTCGGGGTGTCTCTCCTCATTGGCATGGTGCATCAGGGTGCTTAGGTCCTTAAAAAGAGTTTGTTGGGACAGATATGGAGATGCCAGTGCAGAGGATGGTGGAAGCGGAGCCAAATCACTACTAGCATTGGTGACAGGCGGCTGCCTCAGGAATGTGTTGAGATTTGGGCGCAGAGCAGGCTGGCAGGGTGGTGGCCTGTCCTCTCCTGCCATCCTACCATTGCCTGCAGTGTCTCTGCTGCTAGACCAGCTGTAGGCAGATTTTGTACTCTGAGGAGGGAACTGAACTTGTCAATGGGCTGGTGAGCTACACCTCCTCCAGGAGGTTTCAATTCTTGCTGCTTCTACTCTAAAGCTGTTAAACCACTGCTCGATCAACAGTGATTTAAGACCACACCATTTGCGGGACAGCTTCTGCCCTTTGTGTTGTGATGGCAGCTCTCCATCTTGCTATTTGTTCCTGGACACAAGTTGTTACTTTCACTCTTTTCCCCTCTCCACAGCGCGACGGTGGCTGCCGGTGGTGGCGTGCCTCTGCCCCAGATCTGACGAGGTTTGTATGGGAGAAGAGGGTTTGGAGCTGAGGCCAGTGCTTACACCCCAGCCCTGAGAAGGACAGTTTGTTCCTAAGGGTCACACCACACGTTGATGGGGTGGGCCTGCTCCCGTACCGCCCTGTCCCCACTGCGCCTCCTGGGAAGGACCATCAGACTTGCTGCAGAAGCTGTCCCCTGCCAGAGGGGCTCCTGAGTGCCGCTCACAGCATCCGGACAACCCGCCGGGCCCCTCAGAACACCGCTGGGGAGCCTGCTCGCTCTGCCGGGCCCTGGCACAGGATGCTGGGCAGCAGGGCACAGGGAAGTGAGTGCCTGCACACGAGGGGATCTGCACTGGCATCTCTCTCTTTGGGATAACCTTGGTTCTCTCTCTCTCTTTGGCAGCGGTGCCCAATGTGGCTTGGGCACTGGTGGTGCCCTTCTCTCTTGGTTTTCAGTGCCGCAGACCCTGCTGCAGGATTGTGCATCCCTGAAGCTGGTCTTTCTGCTCTGGATGTGGCTGGAGGGAGGGTTTGAGGCAAGCCCGGAGAGCAGCCCTGCTGTGGCTACTGGTACGAGGCTGCAGTAAAACATTACGAGCTTTAAACGGGGCCAGCCTGTGCCATAAAGCTGTCACTGCTAATGGAGATCATCTCTGCTTTGAGTGGTGTAACTCCACTTTACACACCATGGCTGGAAGAGCCAGAGTTGGAAGGAGCAGAGGAGCAGAGGGTAATACGTAGCATGGCTAAGTTAGAAAAATTCCTTGCCAAGCAAAACACTCTCAGCCTTTTCCCACATTTCCAGCTGGACCCCTCCAAGCAGTTTGTGCCTAAGATAGCGCGCGATTCCTCCATCCCCACATGGCAGCCAGGACAAAGTGCTTGGTAGAAGGGCGAAAAGACATGACATATCATAAATATTAGTGCCTGGCCTCTTGCCAGTCCCAGGCAGAAATCATCTTGGCCATTAATCTATCCGTGCAAGCTGCATCTGGCGAAGTGGCGCTTAATGTCACCCATGCTCATTTTTGTCTCAGTGCTGCAGTTCATGCTTGAAGGAAAAAGTACTTTGTGTTATCTGGGTCTAATTTGTCAGTGAGCTTTTCCTGGGGGGCTCTGCCAGCACAGCAAGGGACCAGTGCACAGGGAGGGCGAGCCAAGCACAGGGAGCCTCTAATGAAGGGCAGGATGGAGAACCCAGCGTGTTTGTGTAAATAAGCCTTGTGTATCCACACTGGGCTTGCTGTGGCACCGGCATCTCCGCCCGGCACTGCAGCTGCACTTGTGCTCTGCTCCCCGCTGCACCCGAGGCTCCCAGCAGCTGCACCGGCACCCTCCGGAGCATGTTGCCCGCTGGGGTGCTGAAGCATTCTCCGCTGTGATTAATTGTAGTTAGCGCTCATCTGCAATGTTAGAGAACAATTGGATGACGTGTCGTGGTTGATTTAATTCAAACCTGATGAGGCGTCAGAAGGCTGCTGTGCACCGGGGTGAGCCCTCCTGGGAACCCCATCCCCTCTCCCCGTCCTTGGTAGCGCCTCAGAAGGTTCAGGCTCCCCCCAGTCCTGTTTCTCTTGAGCTGAGCTTGTGCTGTAGATCCGGGGTCTCCTCACCCTGGAGTTTTGTGACAGGTCTGGATGTTCTCAAGTGCAATAGCATTAAGGATTTGGGATTTTGCACCACTGTTGTATGGACCACTGGGGAGGTTTGGGGTATTTGCAATACATGTCTTTTTCCTCGTTGCATGAAGCCTTCACTTTGCCTGTTCATCTGCTTGAGTTGTGCTAGCTATTTCTAAGGCAGCTAGGAAGGCTGAGGGAAATTGCTTTCAGGTCAAGACCTGCTTTAGCCTCTAGTGAATTACTATGCCTGGGTTTTAAATCTTTGCAAACAGAGGATTATGGTGGTGGTAAATACTAGGTAGGCCTGGGGATTGCTGTACTGCTGGCTGTGAAGGAAGTGTGGCCTTTCCCTTAGCAGATAGGGAGTGATGTATGTTAAAAAAAATAAATTGAGATACAGCCTGGGTTGTAGCTTAGATACTCTTTCTCCTTGATTTATATTTCTGCTTGGATGCTTCACAGAGTAAGCAGTATATTTCTTGCTTAACCTCACAGAGCTTTTTCCTTCTAAATGAGGACAGTGTGGTAGATACAACCAATTGCCAAGAGCCCCAGATTAGTGCAGGATCTGCAAAAAATTTGGAGCTGCTGTACAGCCCAGCAACTGCTTGATACACAACCACCAGGTGATGAACACACTTGAAATGGCAAAGCTACATTCCTGTGCTGGAGGAGAGCAGCCCGTGCTTGGCTGCTCTCAGTGCCTCTGGGTCGCTAGTCCTGACGGTGGCTTTGGGGCTGAAAACTGAGTGATTGCAGACTGGGGGTGGCCAGCAGCCCGTCCCGAGCACAGCGGTGGTGTGAAGGCTGGGGGGTGAGACCAGCCTGATGGGAAGCCCTGCCCATAGCTACGGAGGATGCAGGCAGCAGAGGGTGAGGGCAGGCTGGTCTCATCCTCCTACCTGCATGTACTGGGCAGGAGGAAGGATGAGGGCCTGGTCTGCTGTGAAAGCAGAGGTGACTTGCACATCCAGCCTGCTGGAAGTTGTAGCGGCACCTGTGGATGATGAATGGGGCTGAAACAGGTTGACAGTCCTCCTAATCCAGTTAGTGCCGAGGGCTAAGCAACCTGGCCAGCTTGCTCTTGGCTGTTACCACCACATAAATAGTGTGGCATTACGTAATGCTATGGGGGATGGCTCTGCTCTGCTCATGGTCCCCGAGGAGGGCTGAGTGTGGCTGGCCAGGAGGTGACCATGGCTTTGTCTAGGGTTGGGGGAACCCATCTGATGGTCTGATCTCTTGTAGTGTTTCTGTTTGCTGCATCCCGCTTGGCCTGCTGCAATCTGTACAACATCCCCAGATCCGCCTGGGACAAACAGTCTCGATGAGACACATCTCCTGCACCCTCTCCCAATCAACATCTCCATCAGTTGGTCTCATGTGCTGCAGAGAAGACTGACAAATGCAGGCAGGAGCCTGACCTGTTAATGAGATCAGGCCTGGCCTTCATAATGATGCCCTCAAGCCTCCCCTTGCTCTTGACTTTCCCCTGGCAAGTGGAAAATGCTTCCATGTCTGCCTGACCCTCCTTGTCTCCGACAGTACCGTCGGCAATAATAAAGTTTTCCAGGCTGCTGCAGACCATCAGCAGTTCTGTGCAGGCAGGGGGATGTTATCTCTGCCCTCAGGGAAGCCCGTGTCATGCTGCTGGCAGCTAATGAGCTTGTGCAGGTGTTACCAAAGGTGTCATGTGGCTGACTGAATTACTGATGTTGTCTGTGATAGGAATCAGTCTGGTACTTCAAGCCAGGGATGGATGCTGTAGGCCGGAGCTGGGAAACACTATAGAGTTGGTAGCTTTTCCCAGAAGTATGTAGCAGAATGTGAGCATGGGGTTTTGTATGGCTGCTCCTGCAGAAGCACTTTCAGAAAGGGAGAGGAAGCAGGGTTAAAGCTACCTCATGCTTTTGTCGGTCATATGGAAAACCAGTCTTCGGGAAGGAAGGAAGGAGTTAATAGAAGCAGAAGGTCACCAAAAATCGTTTCTGAAATAAATAATTCCTAAAATATGCAGTGGTAAATGCTGTCATGATGGTTAAAGGTTGGTAGCTTCATGTAGAGGTTGCAGCTGGATTGTATTTGTCCACGGGGCTGATGGCACCAAATCCTCACTGCGTGTAATTCGTCAAGTAGCCGTTGGTAATTGCTGGTTACAATTTTGGCTTATGTAGCTGATTTTTCTCCTCTTTTTGCTTTCAGAGATAACACAGATCATCCAGGTAGACTTGGACCTGAAGTACAAGACCAACATCCGAGACCTGTTTGATGAGTTTGACAACTTCCCAGAAGGAGCAGTCATTGGGATTGCCAGGGAAATGCAGCCAGTGTACAGGTACAGCCCCCTCCCTGTGGGGAGCAGTGGGAGGGCAGCGGGCAGAGGCAGAGAGAAGTTCACCAGCAGGGAACTGGTGGTCGTTAATCACCACCAATCGCTTCCTAGAAGCCAAAGCCAACTGAGAGCATGCTCCCAAGAGCATTTCTGGTTGCTCAAACTGCAGAAGTCGCCACTGTTCCCAAGCTGGAAAAAGACATCTCTGTGCCTGTGGCAGAAGTGTCACCTGCCTTCCTGGCTTGTGCTCTTCGCAGAGAGAGCTGGGTCCAGAGGAACATGGGTGCTGAGGTCTCATCTCCATAGGGCAGCCCTGCGGTCAGAGCATAGAGGACTCCTGTATCTGCTTTGGGTGTCCTGGAGGGATTTTGGTGCCCAGAATGGTAAATCCAGCCCTAGTTTATCATATCCAATTGTTAGAGCTTAAAGCAGTGTGGAGGGAGCAGCAACAGCTGAGTGTGGCCACAGGGCTGTGTCGGACTGTCAGCATCAGTCAGTGCTGCCCAGCAGGGCATATCCCACTGATTAGCAGTGCAGCCTGTAACAGGATAAATTGAGCATTTGTTTGCCTGCAATTAGTCCATGTTGGAATCGCTCTGTGTTTCTGTCTCTGCAGGGATCAGTTTTGCATTATTTCCACACGTAGCTAGGGTGCAGGGGTGGTGTTCCACTGCCTGGATGTTATTTGTGGGACTGGGCATGCCTGGAGGGGACCAAGTTAAGCTTTGGGGTGCTCAGCTGGAGGGAGAGCTCTCTGGCACGGCAGGGGACAAGGCAGAGGACTGTAGGGCTGAGCACAGAATATTTGACCCGAGCTGAAGCCGTGCTCTGCCCCTTCCTGCTGCCCGTGGTGGAGACAAACAAGGCAAGCAGCAACGGTCCTCACAGGCTGCGTTTTTGGGCTGAACTTTCTGTTGTTGCAGTTTTGACATTCTGGGTCACTTTGGGCTATGTTGTGCTTCTTTTCTTGTGTTGTTTTGATCTTCGTGTGAAAACAAGTTCCTGATACTTCTTGCTGCCAAGTCATCCGGTGCAGGGCGAGCTGTGCAAACGCCAGCCTGCCCTCCCGCCAAGCCTGCGCCCCGCGGGGCTCACACCTCGCCGCTAAAAGAGTTTCCAGATGAAAACACGAGCTGACAAAGCATGAGCGTCCTTGTAAAAAAATATATATATAAATATTTGCTATTTTTATAATTTCAGCAACACAAAAACGTGTCGTAGGTGTGAATATGAGGTGCCAGCTCCAAATGTGTGATCTGCCACGTGTGCAGGCTTGAAGCATCACTTGGGAGAGTGTCTGTGGGGGTAGAGGAGGGTTATGGAGTGGTGGTGAGTTCTCCCCATTGGCACTCAGATTGTCCTCCCCACTTCACACAGCTCTCTGCAGTACCAACTTTGCCCCAGAGGCTTGGGGTGAGCCAGCAGAGCTTTCTTGAGCTTGCTCGTGGAGCTGTGGCACCCTCAGGGCAAGGCAAGCTGGTGGCTGGGAAATGCCTGGGTGCCATGTTCCCCTCTCTGTAGCAATGGAGAAGATAGATGGAGATCAATCTACTTGGCTGTGTTGGATCCCTGTTACCTACTTGGTACATCAGAGAAGGTAAATTAGTGCAGAACAGCAAATTTTGTAGACGATGCACTGTTTTCTGTGAGGCAGTGCTGTCCTCACCAGAAGCCTGCTGGCTGGCTGGCTCTAGGCTACGCTTTCCAGGCACAGGCTGGGACTGCACAAGGCTCATGCTGCTGCACTGGTGCAGTGCTGAGCACAGATGCTTACAGGAAATGAAGGAGTAAGAGAACAGCAAATAGGAAACATCCCGGAGCCTGCTTGCACATCCTGAAGGTAGAGGGAAACCTCCAAACAGCAAAACAGGATGGCAAGGGAGCATTTCCACTCATTTGACTCATGCTGAAACAATGCCCGGCCACTGTTTGTCTTGGACAAATGCATTTCTCTGAGCAACAGGATCTCCTGGCCCTCCAGCAAGGCAAATGCTGGGGTTTAACTGTTGCACAGCCTGTGGGGTTGCTTGGGGTTGGTTGGAGTGGCCTGTGGAGAGCGGTAGCTCCTGCTGAAGCTGTACGTGGATCGCCCTGTGGATCCACCGCCTGGCCATGTCCCGCAGGGTGATGTCTGGCAGGGGTCCTGGGTGTGGAGGGGAAGGTTGCAGGAGCCCATGTCAGGTGCAGGAGGTGGTCTGAGGCCTGAAGCCCTTGGCGTCAGGTTTGCTTCTCTCCAGCTGCAGTGGGGGAAGCGGCACTCTGTCCGTGGGTCAGGCATGTTGTCCTTGCTGCAGCTTCTGAATGCAGTGTGTGACACCGGGTATGGTCAACACCTCTGTGGATGGGGCACAGGCAGAGCTTTGCCCCACTGCCAGGGTTGTTTGGGTTACTGATACTATGCACTAGGCTCATAGATGCTTATGGGCTTTCCATGGCAGCACTGGATGCCTCCTGCCAGGTTGATGTTTGCATGTTGGCCTGCAGGCACAGCCTCTTCCCAGCACTGACATATGCTTGCTCATGTGTCTGCCTGCACAAGATCCACACATGGCCAAGACTGGAAGCTCCTGCTTCAGTGAGAATTATTTTGATGGAAAGATTAAAAGCTGTGTCCAAGTTTGCCTGGTCCAAAAGGCTTTCCATGCTATGAAGTGCTTCTGCAGAGTCATAACCTTAATTAAAAATCCTGTTGTCCCCTGCAGCATTTCAACTACTCAAGAGTGCTGGCAGTGTCCTGCTCACCAGGCTACAGAGGGTGAGTGATGATGCTCTGTGTAAATATTTATGTTGCACTGGACCTTCCATGCCAGATCCTGGCCAAATGGAGATGTCCAGGCCCTCCTGTGCAATTAGCCCTGCTAAGAAACATGCACTGCAGATGCAGCCTGCCAGCCTGTTAGCAGGCGAGCAGGCAGGTCACTGTCCTGGCTGTGCATACAGGTGGTGGGTCTGGCCTGTAGAGCGGCTTAGCCATGATCGGCCCTGCAGTGGGGCTGGGTGACGGCCGAGTGAAGCACGGCGTGCTGCAGGTCAGCCTCCTCACCAGGCGTGAGCAGCAGGGGCTGCGCCAGGGGCACAGCAGAGGTCTCCAGTGGGCATCCTCATGCAGACGCTGCTGCAGCCCAGACCTCCCCAGGGGCTCTTTGCCAGCCTGGCTCGGCTCAGCGCTTGTCCGCAGGCACAGGAGCTCAGCACTGCCAGGTGTGAAAGGGAGAAGCGTGCCCATTTCAAAGCAGTCCCACGGTTGAGATGAACAGAGAGGGGAAATACTGCAGCACTCCCAAAAATGTCCTGGAAACTCTCCGATTACAGAAGACAGAGCTTAACCCCTATTCTTACCGAGTTTCTCACCGAGTTTCCTGGTTATAGAGCCTTCCGGTCACACTGGTGGCATGTGAGAGGAAGCAGAACAGTGGTATTGATTGCACAGCTACTCTTAGCAGCCTCAGGCTGACCCCAGATCATTGCGCCCTGCCATGCTCCCCACTCCCATTCCCAGAGCCATCTTCACTTCCTACATGGTGCTGGTACTGTTACTGGCATTGCCGTGTGGTGGTGGGCTCTGGGTGCCTGCTAGTGCTGGTACCACCTGGGGCCCTCACTGCTGCCCCTGCATTGCTCCCCTTGGAGGTCTCATTTGGAGAGGAATGGTCTGCTGGCAACAGGAAGCACCTAACCCATAGGAGATCCTCAGGTGGTTGCTTTTACCCCCTTGCTCCAGCTGGGAGCAAGGTACCTGCTGTGATGGTGAACCTCAGGAGAGGTTCCAGACCTTCTCAGGTCCAAGGATGAACACAGCTGGGGCTGGAAGGGTAGCTGCACCTCCATTCTTGATGTTGGGCGAGATCTTCACTGCTGCCCCCATGACAAGAAGCTAATAAAAGCTAGAGGCGTCTTGGGAATGCACAGTGCTAGAATTGTTAGAAGTTTGTCCTGCAGGAAAGGGTATCTACATCAAAGAGACAGCTACAAAGGAGCAACACTTTGGTCCTTCTATGGCTGCAAGGCCATTTGCCTTTCCTCCCTAAAACCTAGGGAGAGCTTGAATGGGACATTATCTTGTGAAAGGAAAAGCTTTGTTTCTGCTTGTGATCATGTGGGAGCTCCTGTAGGTGTGCTGTGTGCTCTGTCACACGGGTTTTGTTTGTTTGAGAGCTGGTAAAATAACCCTGAGAAGCCCATTTATGAGTGGAAGCAAGCCTGTGCAACCTGTGGACCCAGCGGCGCGGCACTTGCAGTACTCAGTGTTTGCTGGGAGCTCAGCGGCAGCGGTGCTAAGTCAGTTTGTCAGATGTTTGGAAGAGGAATGGAATTATCCTGGGCTGCGCGCAGGCTAATGCTGAATCCACAGCTAGGCTGGGCTGTCGGCATGTCTGGGCTGGGACAGTACGTCCTGTACCTTCTCTTGGGATCTAAATAAAACCCGAAGTGCTGCAGACAGCTGCAGGCAAAGAGGAGCAGCTGGATTCCCAGGGTACCAGCTGAGGCAGGGGTGGTGTTTGTACGATAGAGCAGTGCAGGTGGGCTGTTGCCTGGGATGGAGCTTTCCGGAGCTGGAGATAACCATCTCCAGCAGGCAGGTCCTGCTGCCTGAGTTCACCTGGTTTCATGGCTCCTCATGCAGGCAGGTTGCCCTGATGTGGAGACTGCGCTTTCTCTCAAGTGCTTCTGCCCTGGGGGAGCAGGGAGCTGCCTGCCATGACAGGCTGTTTCCCAAGCCCCTCAGTCAGTGAAGGCAGAGGAATTTCCCTTGCCTGTGCCCCACCAGGCATGGTGATCTCAGTGCTGCCTGCCCACAGCCCTGCCAGCCAGACCCTGCGCACTTTGGATTTTTAAACCATTTCAAGGCTTTGACTTAATTTGTAGCAAGTGCTGCTGATGGATGCACAGGGAGAACAGTTCTAGGAATTCTTTGGCAATGTCTACCAAGAAGCAGCCAAAATTACAGAACAAGCAGAACCTGCAAAGAACTGGCAGCAGAACTGATTTCAGGATTTCAGCATTACTTTATGATTAAAAAAAATAAAAAAGGTGAAGGGTTTTGTTTGTATCTCTGCACATCACTAATGTGTAGGACTCATTGCACTTATTCCCATTGTCAAGGAAACTTGAAATGTCATTTTAAACCAATTAATAAATTGGACAAGATCTGACAGCCACAACTGTGCATCGATTAGCATGAATACTACTAATAATACTATTAACTGTCCCTTTAGACATATTGGGCATTACAACCGTGATTTTTTTCCAATAACCAAGACCTATGTGTGTTTGGGTAAGGCAGTCTGGTCTCTCCAAGCATGGGCTCAAGCTTTCTTTCCAAGGACTTTGCAGTCCTGCAGAGAGCACACGTGGATGGTGTTCTTCGCTTGCAAGGGTTGCCTGAGAAGTTTGCTGTGACTTTGCTGTGTTGTTTTGGTTTGAGTTCTTTTGTTGGCCATAGCACATAAGTCCGGTGTGCATCAGGTGAGCACATATTGGTTACCGTACCTGCACTTGTCTTCAGCTTCTGAACTTCTCAATTTCAGTTCCTGAACATCTCAGTTTCAGTGTCCAGAGGTAGGTGTCACACTATGGTGGCACCTTGGGGTTGCTGGAGTACCTGGCTGCACTGGTAGGTCACCAGCCCCTGCATGCTGAACAACATGAGCCAGTGGCTAGATCCAGCTGGGTATTTGCACAGCTGCTGTCATCTTCAGTGGTTACATTTTGTCATGGGAGAGCACGTGCTGAAGAAAGAGCAGGTCCATGCTGGGCAAGGATGGTTGTTGGGAGGTCACAGCTTGTTTTGGGGCTGCTAAGAAAAACGCTGTTCATGGGCAGTGGCAAGGCTAAGCTGGCATGTGCAGTGCAGGTATTCTTATCTCCTTGCACCCCAGAGAAGGTTTTGCAGCATGGTAGAGAGGCTGTAGATGTTAGCAGAGGTCTCAAACCAACCCCACTTAGCCCTTGAATTTGCTCTGGAAAGTGAGTGCTGGGGCTGAGTGTCCGGAGGTGGGCCAAGGAGGAGCGGATGAGGCCTCTCAGCCAAGGGATTCCTCACCAGCACTTCGTAGAGAAGGAGCTTCCAAGAGCTGAAGCCCTTTGATGGAGGAACAAACAAACAAACAACAGGAAGTGGAGAGGTTTGGCTGCATAGCTGGGATGCTTTGTGGAGTGATATGGTGCTGGTGCTACACGAGGAAGCTCACAACAATCCTCTGGACGGGTTCTCGCAATGCCCTCCTGCTCTGAAGCTCAGTGGCAGTTCCCTCCATGTGAGGACTCCCATGTGGCAGCACAATGTCCCACAGCCAGGACTCCTGTACGGGGACGGAGGCCTTTTATTTCTCCTCCCCACAGCAGCAGGTGAGCATCTGTGAAGGGAGAACATCATCTTCCTGAGAGACCCGTCGGTGGGCAAGGGTGGCCCAGGGCAGGCTGCCTGTGCCTCTGAGGCAGGCAGGAGAGCACTGCCAGGGCAGAGTCCATTCACAGTTGTTAACAGAAATCTGTTTTGGCACTAATTAGGCTACAGTGTTATAGAATGCCCCATGAATGGGCCCCAGATCCTTCCCCAGCGCTGAAGGAGCGGATGGTCTGATGCACGCAGCCGATCACTCTCCACCGCCACGAGTGCCGTGATTGATAGAGGGAAGGAAACCGACCTGCAACCCAGATGAGGATTTATGGTCCCACCTCTATTCAGAAGGTGATTTTAGCACCAGTGTGGGATGCTAAAATTTGGGGGGGGAGTTGTAAATTCATATCCCAAGGAAAGGTTTTGCGTGCAAGCTGCATTCACAAGTTGCTACTGATCGTCTATTTAAGTGTGCCCATTTTTGGACTGCTAAGTTCACACAGAAATGTAATCATCAAGAATCAATTTGCTGCTCCAAATACAGGCCTTTTAAAAGTCTAGCATGCAGATGGTGCTGTAGTAGGGAACAGTGCTGTACAGACATAATTTGTGCATTACGTGAGAAGTTTATTAAGGAATTACTGATGTCTTCATTGAAGAACTCAATTTGTCAGCGTTTTCCATGGGAGGGCTGGAGGCCTCCCTGAGCTGGACCCTCGCTATGAACTCATCAGAGGAGGGTATGGTGGTCCTGGTGTGCACACCAACAAACACATCCTGCTCTTTGTCCTGGGCTGGGAATTGGGGTTGGTTTGCACCACGGTGATGTTTTCCACTGTAGGGCAAGGGGCTCCACTGTGTTGGTAATGCCATTGCCCCCGAGAAGCACAGAGCTGAGATTTCCTGGGTTACGCAAGCTGCTCAGCCTCAGCTAAGGCGCTCTGGGCCAGCCTGGTACTGAACCTGCCACCCCAGCTCCCTAAGGGGTTTAGTGTTTGCACATGGGAAATAAGCAATTAGCAACAAGGGCCTCTTTGTTGCAAAGCCTCTGTCTGCAGCAGGGCTGAGCTCACCCCAGCCGGGGTCCGGCAGTGCCAGGGTGGGAAGGGGAAGTGTAGATTAGATGCTGCTCTGAATGCAGCCCTGGGGGAGCTGCTTACTTCGAGCTGTGGCAGAAACTGCAGCAGTGCCTTTGGAGGAAGCAGGGAGCTGGAGGAAGGGACGACAGCCTTTTCCTGAGGGTTAGTGTCAGTTGAACAGAGTGGTGGTAAGGGGCTGGCAGCTGCCTGCCACAGCGAGGTTTAGCCAAGAGGAGAAAGGTACAGGGAGGTTTCTCGGCTGAGCTCTTCCTTCTTGCTGACGATTAGGGGCAAAAGCCACCATCATCCCCTGGATGCCATCCAGCGGCATGGTGCCATCATCCAGGTTGCAGGGAACCAGGTTGCTTTTAAGCCTGTATCTGTTACCCCAGAAGCCTTTACAATTATTTACCCCTTCTGTTTGTTCTCCCCTCCATTTCAGCCACATCCCTCCATCCCCATCAGAACACTGCATATTTCCCATCCTATTCGCTGCCTCAGCCAGCTTGCTGGGCACCAGCAGGGGGGCAACTTGGCTGGGGATTGCTCAGCAGGACCACAGCCACATGCTTCATCCTCCTGCCCACCCAGGGGAGCGCTGGTCGCGGCACGGAGCGAGGAGCACAGCATGCTCGCGCCTCGGTGCTTGTTGTACAGGAACAGCAGTGTTTGCCAGCAGCTGCAGCTGGGGATAACGCCGCCAGACATTTGTTTTCTGGCTCAGGAATCAAAAAGCGTGTTTAGAAGTAGCAAGAGCGTGCGCTTGTTGTTTTAGTTGGTGTTTGGGCTGGCAGGGCTGCTGCCAGAGTGACGCAGAGAGGGACGGCCAGCAGCCCATGCTTCCCTTCTCTGCCAGGAGCCCCCTGCCTGGCTGGATGGGGCTCAGGGTCCTCCAGCCCTGGTCTTCATGAAATGGACTTGGTAACAAAGTGTGTCCTCAAGGTGCTGGCCCACTGCTACCGCCTGTCCTGCATGGGGAGGATCCACATCCTCATCAGCAAGGCCAGTGGCAGCCACACAGCTGATGTGGCAAGGTTGCAGCCTCTTGAACATCTCAGATGGGTACAGGCACACAAGCCCAGTCTGTTGCCTGTGGGGTCAGTGCTTCAGGCTTGCCATTGGTCACCCAGCTGGCAGTAACTCCTCCACCTTACCTTTCCTGCCAGCAAGGGCATCCTGTTGCTTTATCGGCAGTTTCCAGCTCATCCCATGAGGTTGTGCCATAACCCAGAGCTGAAGTAAACGAGTGAACAAAGACTTTCACCCACCCAATGTTTGCCTCTTGCTGTGCATGAAAGCAAGAGAAGGACCAGCAAAATATAGCTGACAGCTGGAGCGGTCCCATCTGCCCCTGGCAGCTATCTCCAGTTTTAAAGGGTGCAGTGGCAGCTCCAGCTGAGCTGAGGCTCGTGACCACTGGCCTGCGAGGCAGGGGAGGTGCCGGGAGCGCCCTGCGCCAGGCAGCAAGGGAAGTCCCGGTGGAAGCAGGGGTTTTTATCTGGACTGCCTGGGCCCGGTGTTTGAATGCTTGGAAATGCTCTTCTCCAGATGTTTCCTAGCACACACCGGCCCTGTTTATAAACAGCTCCTCAAAGCAAAGCCCGTTGGGGCTGCAGGGGGGTGCTTGCAGCAGCTCCGCATGGCTCCCCCACACCATACTACGGGGGCTGGAGCCCGGGGTCACCTCTTTCCCCTCCAGTCTAGAAGTTAACAAAAGCCTGAAATTCCTCCTCTTCCTTTCTCCTCCCCTCCTCCTGGCCAGCAGCTTCCTGCCCCATTACATCCCAGCCCTGTTGCATCCCGGCATCTCCAGGCTGCCTTCCTGTCCTGGTTTTCACTGCCAGGGGGGTAGGGAGGAGGGCACCCCGGAGCAGAGGCTGGTGACATGCTGCCCTGCCTGAGCTGTTTGTCCCAAGGGAGATCCCGGCTGCTCCAGGGGCTTGGGGCAGGGAGATATTTCCATTGTGTCTAATTGGGGTTCAGTTCCTTAATGATTGTCTCCAGGGCTAGCCCCAACACCTCCTCTCTGCATCCTGGGAGCGTGCTCATCAAGCCCTGGGATTTCCCCCCATGTTGTGCCACAGTTTGAGGTGGGTACCAAGGGCTGATGTTGGGCAGGACACAGCAGTGCAGGGCACAGGCTGGGTTAGCTGTTTGGCTGGTTGCTGTGCTTCCTCAGCTCCATCTCCTCCAAACAAAATGATGCTCTTGTACCCGCCGCTCCTTCCACTTCCAGCTGGGTGGAGGTGCTTTTCAACCACACTCTTCTCTGTCCTGGCCCCTGCAGAAGGACGCCACCAAAACTCTCCATTAGAAGGACAAAAGGCAAATGAAATCCAAGTGCTGCCAGTGGCCCTGCCAGGATACCTTTCCCTCGGTTGGCCGAAGCCCAGTACTGGCAAGGCTGTGGTGTGGTGCTGCGAGCGTGCTCCCGAGCCTCGGTGCTGCAGAGCTGCCTGCAGCTCATTGCATCCTGGATCTCGCCCCAGCTTTGCTCCTCGAGGACGTCCCCGTCCTCCCCACCCAGCCCCGCTTCCCCATGGTCCCTGTGCACAGCCAGGGGAGGATGGCCCTGTCACGCCAGTGCCAGGAGGAAGGGCTGAACAATTGCTGCTTCTTGGTCGGTCTCCTCTCCCTGCAGAAAAGGGCACGTTGCTCCCTCCTTGTTATCAGCCGTCACTGAGTAATCCACTGGGGAACGGTGTTGCTGAAAAACTGAGTCATTTGTTACAGATCTGCTTCACCCCACTGGCCTGGCGATGCTGGGGGCTTGGGCACTTGCGTTTTTCCTGTTTCAGCTGCAAGGAGCTGTAATCCCATCCCTTAGCTTGGGCAGCGTGTTTTGGAGGTAAGAATGTGAAAGGAGTTGGCTCTGCTGCTGTGGAGCTAGAAAGGTGCCTCCCTTCGCAGCACTGCTCCCCCTCTCCCTCCTGCCAGATTCCAGCATCAATTTCTGGGCATGGCGGTGGCTTTCCTGGCACTGCTAGGCAGAAGCAGAGAAAGCAGAGTGTGCAGAGGTGGGCTTGAGCCAGTCTCTGCTTGGTCCCCTATGCCTGAGCACCTTGGGAGGCTGATCAGCCCCTGGCTGCATCTTGTCTTTGCAGGTTGAGCTTCCCTCTCATGCAATGTGGAGAGCATTTTGACTTCCTTTTCTTATGAGCATCCATGAGTTGTCTTTGCAGTGACCTGGTGCCTCTCCCCAAGACATAACTGCTCTTTGCGGAGGCAGAGCCCTTTTATCCCTCCCCTGCCCTTTAGATCAAACGAGCTCTGCTGCCTGCGGGCTCCAATGAGGCAGCCAGTCCTCCACTCTCCTTCCCTGGGAGGCATGGAGATGAGCCCTCCTTCCATGGAAAACTGGCATTTGGAAAAACCCCTTCTGTCCTGAGTCGGGTGAAAGGGAGCAGTGTAAAGACCCTTCCCGAAATGAGAAATATCAGAGGTTTGAACCTAAAGCATCTAAATGGAATGTTGTAAGGAAGCGATGCTGCATGATGGTTGTGGTGCTCCAGATCAGGGAATCAAAAAGGTGCTCACAGTTGGCATCATTAATAGACCCACATTTTCTGCTGGGACAATTTCGCTGGTGGCTGTTGAACCCTGGCTGTCACCTTGGCCAGTCTTGCACTGCTGTGCTGGAGATCCAGAGGACAGGCCAGAAGGATGGATTTAATAGTCTGCTCTCTGTACAAACTGTAGGACTCCCTGAGCAAGTGCCTGTTGGACCTGGACACAGCTTCTTACAGGAAAGATTTCAATTGAAAAGTGGGGGACTACCCACCGTGACTCTGGAGGTGTCCCAGCAGCTAATGTCCCTGCATCTTCTTACATCTGAATTGGCGCTGCTTCAGCTTTCAAGCATGGGACTGCTTTAATTAAACCTTTGGGTGCTAAATTCACGCCATCTACCAACAAATTCTTGTTTCCTGGAGGTGCATGGAGACTCTGGTCAGTGTCTGACAGATTTAGAGAGGAACCAGTGGCAGGCTTGGCTTATTCTTTCTAACAGGGTTTCTCCCTGATATCTTCACAGCGAGGTGCAAAAAGCCCAAACCAAAAACTGCTGTAGCTTTACCTGCAGGGTTAGGGCTGGAAGGAGAGTGCAGTGCTGGCAGCCCTGGGCTGTCAGATGGTGGGGTAGGACCATAGGTCCCTCCTGCCCTTCTCTGCACTGCAAGCTCAGCCAGCTCTCAGCTGCCCGGCTTTGCAGCAGAGGGTGCTGCTTGGGGCAGAAGGCTTTCAGTCTGAATGGGAGTGATGTTTTGGGGCAGATTCAACCCCAGCTGCTTCGTTGATAGCATGGGATGAATTCAATTCCTGCAAGTGGGAGCAGCCAGTGTGCGCATAGTGGGGTGTGCTCACTGCTCCGGGGCCGAGGAAGGAGCCAAAGACATTTTTGGGCTCCTTGCTCAGGTAGTCTAAATTTTTCCCATTTGAATCACCCTCTGGAGTTAGTTTTGTGCGTTGCTATACTTGCACTGCTCTCTTCTCCTTGGCAGCTGGAAATGAGCTGGTGAAGATTGCATCTGCTAGAGCTACTACAGCAGTGCTTGCTTAGCTAATGACCTGTTGCCATTGGATTTCTTCTTCTATTTTTAAGAACTATTTCTGGTACTCAGATTTACTTCAAGCCTTCTTTTTGCACAGCCTCAAGCTGGGGCTCATCTTTGATCTGGAGCTTCCCCGTAATCCAATAATAATGATGCTGAGAGCTCTGCTGCTGAGATCCCATTAGCTGCAGGACATTTTCCTGGCATGTACCAGGCAGGGGGCACTTCTGGTGATTCCCCCTAGGCACTGGGGATGTGGTTTTGTCTACTGCACAGCCGTGTGAGCTGTCACACGATCCTGTGTCCAGTTGGTTCACCAGGGTGATGCTGGTGGAAACAAAAGGAGCTTTAGGAGAGAGCAAGAGTAGTGGTTTGAGGTCTGGATAACATCCTGTGCAGGGGGCATGTAGAGAGATGCAGCCCGTGAAGCAGCAGGCTGCTTTGGGTGCCTTCAGCCAGCAGAAGACAAGCACTGTGAGATGCCTTGGGTGGTAGACCCTGTGCTGTGATCCACACCTGCCCAGGCTTGACATGGCTGCTCTTGGAGCTCTGCTCCCTGACTCCCCTGTTCCTGTTTTTCCTCTCTTTGCAGGCACACGTTCTGGCAGTACCGCCGTGAGAACCCCCAAACCAAAGTGGGGGACCCCCCTCCTCATGGGCTGCCTGGCTTCAACAGTGGCGTCCTGCTCCTGAACCTGGAAGCCATGAGGCAGTCCAAGCTGTACAACCAGCTGCTGGAGCCCACCATGGTGCAAAAGCTGACAGAGAAGTACCACTTCAAGGGCCACCTCGGGGACCAGGATTTCTTCACCATGGTGGGGATGGAGCACCCAGAGCTTTTCCATGTGCTTGACTGTACGTGGAACCGGCAGCTTTGCACATGGTGGAAGGAGCATGGATACAGTGACGTGTTTGACCAGTACTTCCAGTGCGAGGGTGAGGTCAAAATTTACCACGGGAACTGCAACACCCCGATCCCTGAAGACTAGGGCTCCGCAATGCCGGGAGCAGCTCGGGCTGCAGCCAGCCCTGCAGACCTGTATTGGCTGCACCTGCAACCCCTTGGGAAGGATGGCCAGGCCCCATCCATTGCATCCCAGGGGGATCCCTTGGGATGCCAAGAATGTTCAGTATCTCACTGCCTGTCACCTCACTCCTCCAGGAGGAAGTGCAGTCCAGTAGATGGAGCAGGACATTCACACTCACCATGCCTGGAGCTCAGCTCCTGGCTCTGCTTGGGGCAAGTACGTGGTGCCCATCTGTGCCACAGCCGCTCAGGCATGGGGAAAACCAAGGGGCCGTCAGGTGACTGCTGCTTTTGCACATGGCAGGGTGCTGCTCTCGGGGTGCTGTGCAGCCTTGCCTTGTCTAATGAGCAGCAGGAGCCCACAGCCAAGCAGGTGGGTTTCATTTGGCATTCCTTGGTGGCCCATTTCTGCACCTCATGCAGAGCATCCGTCTGATCCTTCTGGAGAGAACACACCGTCCTCAGGTCATCTTCCTTTTGAAGCATTCCAGAAAGGCAAGAGGGTTTTAAAGACTGAAAAGCTGCTTTAAATTGGGCTACTTACAAATAAAAACTGAACACTAGATGAGCTTTAAAGCCTTCCGTTGCGCAATGAAAGTTTTACCTCCCTATCTTGCCTTAGAAGCGTTCAGTGAGTGTGTACCAATGGGTTCATTTTTCTAGCTTTGCCTTTAAACTTTGATATAAGAATAAAGCTGCAGATGTAGAACACATTTGGCTGGTTTTCTGCGGCACAACTGTCTCTGTGATAGGAGGTTTCATGCTCTTCTTATCATGATTGAAAAGTAGCTGATGAATATCTGTTGGGCAGTTGAACGTGGTGCCCCACATAGCTTATCCCACATCTGTCCCCATTGAGTGGTGCAACTAAATGGGCCAGCACAGAAACTGGATTTTGAACCAAGGTCATTGGGGGTTGGTTTGGAAGGCGCTGGGAAGTGCCAGTGCTGTGAGCGAGCAGGCTTCAGGCATGAGCGCTCTGCTCCCTCAGTAAGTCCTGTCTCAGCTGGCCCGGCTGCTGGGTGCAGGCTCCTGCACAGGCCTCTGTCAGAGGAGCTGCACAAGCACATTATCCCACTTTCAGCCCTGCTTGTTTTTACACCGAGCCAGGTGTGTCTGTGTGTGCATCTGTGTGATGTGCACGTGCAAGAGAGAGGGACGGGGACCTGCTTATGGCTTAGCCTAATAACAGCACTCACAGTGCGTGGCAGGAGTTTCCTGGGCTCTTTCCCTGTGCCCATGAACGTTTATCTTTACTGTGGGAGAGGCTCCCCACCCTCTGACTGATGTCAGGGGAATGGCAGGCTGCAATGCGGGCTGCAGCCCTAACCCTGCCTTCTTTGATTTGCTGGACCTATCCATTTCCAAGTAGCAGAAAAGCTTGGCTTTACGTATTTTCAGATCCCCAGGGAAGGAAGAGGTGATTAGAGGGTGAGTGAAAGAAGCAGTAGCCTGCTGCATTAGATTCACATTTTCTCCAAAACACAAGGTGATCAGGCCATGCTGTGCAAAGCAAGACAGTCAGCCAGGGTACTGGAGGCTGCAGCAGGGCAGGATTCAGGGTGGGTGGTGCATGGTAATGGTGCACCCTTAAGGACAAGGAGGGTTTGCAGTGGCTTGGCCAGCCTGAGTGCTGCTGTGCGCTGGCATTCTGGAGGCAGGGAGGTTTTGCTCAGCCAGTGCCTGCGCTGGTTTAGGTGTAAGCTGGATGGGGACATCCCCATGCTGTGTGGCTGGGAGCAGCCCACACTGTTGTCCCAGGCTTGCTGGGCAAAACAGGGAGGAGGCAGGGCTTCCTGGTGCAGCGTCACGGTCCCATGGTTGGCATCGGCACTTCGTCACTACCCTGGTGTGCCCTGAGGCCCCTGTGATTGCCCTGAGTGGCTCCTGGGGCTGCCCTGTGTGCACAGCCCTTGCTGTGCCCAGTGATGCTGCTGCGAGGACTCAGCCCTGTGCTTGCCAGTCAGGGCACACCAGTGGCACCAGTGACACATGGGGCCACGCCTGCCAGGGCAGGACTTTGCCATCAGTTTGGAAACAGCTGTGCTGGAAATACAGGCCAGGCGGCTTATGTCACCGGCCCCCGGGAGCAGTGGGGCGATGAGCAAATGTGGCTTCTTCCTGGAGTTGAGCAGCTCTGGGGTAGCTCTGGGTATTGGGGCTGGCCTGAAAGCACCGTGATGTGTTTGGGATGGCATTGCCACAGGGTGACACCAAGGCTGCTGGCGCCAGGAGCCAGGTGACCCCCTGCCCCGCAGCTGTCCCTGGAGCTGTGCCAGGCGCTGGGCACTCTCCACTTGTGGCCGGGGGATGCTCTCCACAGGCTTGAGAGCACCTTTCCCTCTCTGTGGGGGCTGTGAGGGGTACACCTTCATGTAGCTACTGTGGCCTCAAGCTAAAACCTTTACCTTAGGTTTTAAAACAAATGAACAAAGAAAAAAAAACATTCCCTTTTTACTTCTGTTCAAAACACCATTCCACTGGGAAACTCGCTGCGCTTTTTCAGCTGGGAAAGATGTAGTGAGTGAAGCATTTAATTCATCTCGGGGTGGTTTTCCCCAGGCACCACACGTGGCCCAGCGTTGCAGCTCCCCACGCAGCAGTGCCTACCCCATCCTGACCCACACAGTCCCCAGGGCCATGACTAAGCACCACAGGCAGTGTAGACCTGCATGGAGTTATATATAGACCCTGCACACAGCCTGGGCTGTGCTGCCTGTGTAATTACCTCCCCTTCATGCCCTGCTGATTGCAGGCACTAATGAGCTCAGCTGCAGAAGCCACTGTGACAGCCTGGGGCTGGCTGCTGTGAGGCTGCCAGCTCAGCCTTTTTGAAGGGTGCTGCCTCTGGCTCTGCTCTGGAGCAGAAGCAGAGCTTGCTGGCAGTTCCCGCACTAGGTGGCCCGCCAGCTGGGGACTGCTGGGCCATCCCATGCCCTTCTTCAGTGGGAATTCCTAGAAGAATGGAGACTTTCCATCCCCATCCCTCCTCACCCTCCGAGGGCAGACAGTGCTTCAGGCATACCAAGTCGAACCTGAGGATTGCCTCCAGGATCGCAGGTCAAACCTGAGCATCCCCTCCTGGGACCATCACAACCAGCACTAGCTGCTACTAGCACAAGCACAGCAAAAGATGCTCAGAAGACATTCAGCAGCACTGGTTTGTCTGATTTTGCTGCAGTGACCCTGTGGAAGCAGCTCAGGGCTGACAGACAGATCCTAAGCCCTCGGGGCTGGCACCAAGTCCTTGGGCCAGCGCTGGTCCCCTGCCTAGCAGAGAGATGTGCAGACTCCAGAGCCCAGTTTGGGGTTGGTTTGGGCCCTTTTGGAGATGCAGCAGGAGAAAGACAAGCAGCAGGTGAGACAGACTGCTGTGACACAGGGGGACACAGCTGTGGAGAGCAGGGGACCGGCCCCACCAGCACAGGCTGGCTGCAGGGATGGGGCTGTGCTCCACGGGCATTGCACCCACAGGAGAGCTGCAGTGGCCCAGTCAGGGGCTGTGAAAGGAGACAGTGTGTTTTACACCGATGTTACTCAGCCCAGAGCTCCCTGTCTTCTCACCACTTGCTCACAGCTCATGCCAAGAGCCCCATGTTTTTCCAGAATGGGGAAGGAGACGGGAGTCTCCTTGAACTCTTTGAGGAAGATCAGGCTGTGGAAAGTAGCTCTTGTAGCTTGAGCTTAAGTAGAAAATTCAATTTCTTTCCTGGTATCATTCAGCATTCATGAGAAATTGCACATAGAGCAAACAGTATCCCCTATTTTCTGGCCAGCTTTGCTTTCAGCCCCACACTTGAGCTGCATGGGATTTTTGCTCTCCTCTCCTGCATTTCATAACACTGTCAGTGTTTATTCTCTTACTCGTTTGTACTTCTTTCCCATTTGAAACAATCAATTGTTGGTATAAACTCACCTAGGGAGCAATTACTGTAAGCCTAACCCAAACAGGCGCTGGGGGTGCTCCATTAAGCAATAGAACCACCCTCCCCTCTCTGCTGCTCCCAGAGGATACAATATTTACTTTTCAGCTCTCTGCTATTCATACGGAGCGCACTTCGGTCAGCGTGCCAAGAATAACACAAACCATAACAACAGGCTTAGGCGCTGAGATGGAGTTCCTGACTTTGCAGAACAACAAAAAAAACCAACCTATGATTTTGCCTTTGCTAAACAATGCCTGGCTGCAGTGGAGCGGGCGGCAGCACCACCCCTCTGCCTTCAGCACAGCCAGGGGCGGCATGAAATCTGCCCCCAGAGAACGCAGAAAGAGGCATAAAAAGAGCAGTAAGCTCGGGACACAGGTCAGTGACTGATGGTTTTCCCTTTTAATGAAGGTTTTTATTAGGTAGCTGCGTTGTTTGGTGAGCTTTTCTTCAAAAGCTTTGCACAGCCATGGAGGGACACATTCCATAGAACTGTGAGTATTTCAGCCAGGTTTTTAGTAGCTCTGCCTCTGACCATCATGAGCCTCCATGGCTTTAATTACTAATTGCAAACAAATAGCTGCCCGGTCCTGTTAGTCTTTTCAGTGCCATCAGGGCTCAGTTTGTGTAGTTCTCCTCTGGAGATTGCTTATTTGCTAACCAGCTGCTAATGGGGAGCAAATTACCTTCCTGAGATATTTCACAGGGATATTGTAGCTATATTGTACCTCAAGTCTTGATGTTAATTCAGGCAATTTGCCTATCAGAAGAAGCAGCTGAAACAAAGCAGAGTCTGGAGCTGCCAGAACGGGCCACAGGCCTGGCCCTGGCAAGAGGCTTTGGCATTGTCCTCCTGGGGAAGGGGATGCTCAGTGGTTTGAAGGGTGCTCCCGAGAGCCAGTGTTCTTCCTGGGGCAGATGTGATCGCGCTGCTGTTGTGGGAGACAGGAAACCATGCCCTGTGGCTCCAGCTCCCCTCCAAAGAGGCACCTTCCAGCTCTTCCTCCCGGCTCACTCTGCATGGATTTTGCCCCCTGCAGCCCTGGCAGGGCACTTATCCCTGGTGACAGCCCTCACCAGCGCAGCCCCAGCACCAGCTTCTCCTTCCACTCCCGCTCTGCCATTGCCTAGCAGCAATTTGTGACCCTGCTGGTGACAATCCTAAAGCCGCGCAAGCCACGGGCTGCACGCAGAGCCCTGTTCACGGAAGGCACTGTGTGAAGTATCTCCATTTCTCACCTACAGACCGCTTGCTCTAAGTGCATTGTGCAGCTATTGAAAGGTTTGGGGCCTTTGTCATAAGGTATCCCCTCCTTGGAGCTGGTCAGGATAAATAGACCCTTTGAAGTGCTAAGGACAGTCCCAGTTTAGGGAACAAAACGCTTGCAGGTGCCCTGTGGCACATGGGGCTTTAGGCACTGTGGCAGAAAGAAAAGGTGTTTGTTTGGTTTTTTTCTGCATTATGCTTTTTACTTTCAAATTCATCTCTTTTCTATGCTGGAGGACTCCTCTGGCTACCTGGGGAACACAGACCCTTCCAACAAGATCTGCTGAGCTCAAGAGACAGACAAGTTTTATACAGAATGCTTAATAACAGCAGCAGCAGCAGGGAAAAAATGAGATTGAGCCCCTCAGCAGTGGAACGGGGGGCATGGAGAGCTGGTCAGGTAAAGGATGCTCAGCTGCAATGACAGGCCCTATGGTCCTGCGGCAAAACCAGCCTAAAACCATTATCTGGAAAATGGGGGATAACGGTGGCACGGCAGAACCTGCCACTGATGCTAAGCTCTTCAGGAGAGGGAAATGTAGAGCCAATGTGAAGAACTGCAGAAAATGTGGCTGATATGGAGCCATAGGCAATAAAATGGGAAACTGGAGGCCAGCGCAATGTGCCTGTGCTGACACACCAGAGTTTTGCATTTTCAAAGCAGCAGACGTTGCAGAAATAGGAAATACAAGAAGTCAGCGCTATTAAACCAAATGTAATGAAATATCCCATCATGAGCCATTTACTTATAAACTTCAAACATTTTTCAGCAGATGCTACTAAATTTCTTTCTCCAGTCATTGCTCCAGTGAAGTTTCTCCAGCAAAGAATGAGGATATCAAATGCACAGAGTTGTTCCATCTTCTCCTTCCCTCAAGAGCTATGTGTAATAAGATTCATTATTGAGTAATAATAATAGAAGTATTTAAACAATGCTGGGCTGAGGAGGGAGTGCCAAGGCAGTCACATACTTGTCATAAAACAGAGTACCAGGTTCTTAATCAGTAAATGTGTCAGCTGAATTTGGGCAGCAGCAACAGGCAGGCTGAGTGGATGCAGTAGCATCCCATCAAGATCCTGAGAAATGGCTCTGTGGTCTCCAATACCCAGTTCTGCAGCACCTCCTGCCCATGGGTTCCAACTGCCTGTGCTCAGCCAAGTCTCTCTGCGAAGGAACCATATTGTCCTGCTTTTAGAGGGGAAAAAGAAGCAGAGGCTGAGAAACCGCTGACATGGAGCTGGGAGGGAACTGATAGATTTTCTGCCTGTCCTTTCAGCTGCCAGTCCTAAATGTCCCAGACCAGAAGGGACAGGATGCTGACCTGGGGTGATGTGGCTCCCTTTCTCTGTTTCATTTTCATATCCCTCACAGGGAAGTGATGCCCCCTCGCTCTGGTGGGACAGGCCAGTTCAGCAGGTGCCCAGAGCATCCCATTCACACTGGGAAGGACATGGTCCAGGGTGCTGGGGACGTGCCTGTAAAAGCATCAGGTATGGTGCACGTGGGCACCCAGAGTAGCATGGGAGAGTGGCAGGGAGTGCTTTGGGGAGAAAGCAGTCAGAAGTCTTCAAGCAGTAACACTTGAAAGCGAAGTCCCCCTGGCCTCAAAGTCACCTCTGGGACAGGACATGGAGTTTGAAGTGCCACCACACCCAGCAGCGCAGGAATGCTGTGGGCAGACATGAATTATATATAATGGTCTCAGCTACATTTATCTTTCTCAAAATAACTTTTCTTTCTGCAGATCAGTTGTCTGAAAACCATAATTGATACTCCCTTTATAGCTGCTTGCAGAATAGCAGCCTTGGTAATCCAAGAGCAGGCATGGACCTGACCAAAGCTAAATCAGTGCTGAGGCCAGCAGCAGGGACTGGGCTGAAGGAGAGGACGTTTGTGGCCGCCCCACACCTGTAAGCTGCAGGAGGGGTTCCGGGATGTTAGCAATGTCCTGGGGGCCATCCTGCGTGAGCTGCCCTGAGCAGGGGTGCAGGGAGCTGCAGTGCTGGGGGGACAGAGGCAGCTTCTCTGCCTGGTTCCCACCATCTCAGCAGCCCCTTCACGCACAAGGAAATGTCTGAGCTGGGAAACATCTTGCAGGTGGCGAGGCATAAAGATAACCGTCCTGCCAGGCCTTGCCTCTGGACTTCCGTGTTCTCAGAGCTGGAAAACTAAAATCTCCCCTGTAATCCCAAAATTCTTTTGATGATGAGAAAAGGCAGTTGAAGAGTTTTGTTGCACAACCTTCAAGATCAAATGATGATTTATTTAGAATGCACTTTGTGGTATTACACGACATACAAGCTCAGCAATTAGCTAGAAGCACATATTCCTTGTTTTCCATGAGTGTGTCATTAGGATAGTGTCTCACCAGTTGAACATTATCATTATCAGCTGCAAATATTGTTGAATTTCAAAATATTTGCTTGTAGTTTACTTTTTATATTTCCAAATATTGTTATTTCAGTCTCATTGCTGCCTTGGAAATAATCAAATGATGGTTTCTTCTCCTTTCAAACTGCCATAACAAACAACTGTTGGAAATACTGATACTTCTACAGCTGGAAGTATTGATGGCAATCAGAGAAAATGCCCCTTTCAAGCAAATCTTTAATAGTTTATTTTCCAGATGAAAGAACAACTAGGGTATTGTATCCAATGCACATAATGCCTGTCTGCTGCTGATCTCCAGTGTCTCCTACAATCTTCACAGCAGCTCAGAGCCACCAGCAGCCATGCCCAATGCTGCAACAAATGCTGGCTTACTATTGCCTTCCAGACCCTTGATAAACCTGTGCAAAAAAGGGGGGGATTTAGGGGTGCAGATATATGTTTTTTCTATAGTTACGAATAAATCTAAATCTTTGCCATGCCATTCCCTGTCTGGACTGGCAGTGTGAAGAGCAGAAACCTGGGGTAGCCTCACTGGGTAAGCCCAATCCTGCGCACACCATTCCAGCGTGGGCTCTCCCTGCAGACAGTGGCTCAGGGTGCTCTTAGGACAGTGCAGAAGGAAAACTGCTGCTGGGGTTTGTGTTCGGTTTGTGTGGAAGGGTTTGGGGTTTCCAGCCTGACTCCCACGCCAGGCGCAAGGTCCGCTGCTGCTGTTTGGGACTGCTTTCTGGTGGCTCCTCTGCTTGCACCAGTTTTCTCCTTCTTAAAACAAAGCAAATTACAGAAAAGGGGTATTTGTAAGAAAGGGTCCCCTCCACCACCTTTTCAGCCTGTGGCCTGTGGCTGGTATGGCATGGGGAAGGCTGTGGGGCTGCTTCTCTTGTCTCTGCAGCATCCAACCACAGGGAAGAGACATGGGTCACAGCCGTCCCTTACCCCTTGTGAACAGGCAGTGGGTGTTCTGCTGGTTTAGAAGAAAATCTGATCTCAGCACTTTCAGCTCGTGCCCAGCCCTCCAGCACCAGTGCCAGGCCTGTGGGACCCCTTTCGAGAACCACTGCTAGAAAAGGGAGCAGATAAGCTCCTGGTCACCCGGAGCATCTCGTGGGAAGGCCCATGATGCCCTCCTGGTCCATGGCATGGTTTGATGGGGAGTGCTGCAAACCCAGGCTGAGAGTGTGCCAGAGAGGTCCCGAGGCCTAAGGACCCTTTGCCTGGAGCTGGGCTCCTCAGGGGCCTGCAGAGGAGGATGGAGACATCACCCCTCACTGTCCCTGTGTCCTACCCTTGCTTCAGCCTCCCCTCTGGGAGCAGCACATCATGCCCTATAGAGTATATGGACCAGCAAAACTCCTTGTCTAGTTGATCTGGAAACTGTAATTTTCTAGCAACATGAAATTTGTCTGCACCAGGGAGCATCACACGATCTATGTTTGATGGGGAAGAAATGCTTTCAGATAGGGCACAGATCTTTGGTCACAGAAGCCTGATGATAGAAATAAAGATTGAGGAGAGCTGTATGAACAGTGATAAATGTTTCCAACAGAAAGGGCGGATGGGCGGTTAATCCCAGAGGCCTCAGCTATTTTTCTTCTTTCAGAACAATGCCAGGTGAAAATACCTGCCCACAGTGTTGTCTTTAAAGCCTTGGGATCTTGAGAAGAAACTAAAAAGCTGCTGCTGGTCATATTAAGTCCAGTAAACAATTTCAGCCCTGAAGAAACAGTTCCCATATGCATTGCATGGGAGGCTTTGCAGCACGAGTCTTTGGCTCTAAATCAAAAAACAAAATAAATCAAGATGTGGTGCTTTATTCTGCCTGGTCAGGTGAAAGCCCCAAACACTGGCCGTTCCTTGCTCCCAGGCCAGGCTGTAGCAGTGGCTCCTGTACTCCGCCCTATATTCTGCATTAGGAGAACATCAACTGGGCTTTTTGCATGGATTTACATCCACACTTTGCAAACCTACGCCTCCAGAGAGAAAAACGATAGCATGAAAGACAATATCTGCTGGCAGCTTTCGCACCTGCCAGGAGGAGGCATGAAATATCTCCAGTCATTATCACTCACACTTACAATGCAAGAGGGACATGGGCTTTTTGCACATTGAATGTTAAAAGGTGGCGTCAGCTTTCACAGTAATTTAAGGCTGGCGTTCCTTCCTGACTTATTGTTGCTTCCAAAGTGCACCAAAGGGCATCTTTCATCTTTTTAGGAGGCTTATCGTTATTAGACATCATAAGCAAAAAGCTTTAAATGCTCTCACTGTCTCTCCAGTTTCATTCAACACCCAGCCCAAAGTGCAGAGTGTTCCTTTTATCTGCACTGTGGGACACTCGGCCAAGGGGAACGGGTGTCTGAGGGAGGGTGAGTGCATCCTGACGTCAACCCCTCCGGCCTTTAAAGCACAGGCAATGGAGGGTGGCATGGTGCTTCTCCTGGCACATGGGCGCGTGCGGCTGCATTGCAGAACAGGATGGTGGGTGTTTGCATGTGTGTGCAGATGTTTTGCTGGGGGGAGCTGAGGCAGGGCAGGGCTGCAGCTGATTTGGGGTAGGGGGGGAGATAAACAAATAAATAAATTAACAAATAAATAAATAAATAAATAAAGCCAAGGAGGGAGGTGCCCGTCACTGTTACACACAGGGCCAAGCAGCAGCTCACCGCGCAGCTGTGGCCCTGCTGTCTCAATTCACCTTTGATACTGAGGGCTTTGTTTTCCTCCAGGATGTGAGCTGCAGATGTGAGGTGAGACGCAGATGGAAATCTTGAAGGGTTTGGCTGTATTTTGTCAAAACCAATGTCAATCCATGGCGTTCAAAAGGGAACCATCCTCCTGCAGCAGGACTTTTCCAGCCCTGGCACTGGTGGGACCCCTTCTCACCATGCAGGGCCCAAGAGCCCTCCCGCTTAACTGAGCTGGTCCCGCATGGAGGCTGCCTTGGCCTCCCTCTTCCCGGAGAATTGCCGTGCAGACCTCCGCACCAGGCCCTTCCTGGCAATTAGCAACCAGCCAAGCTAATCAACACCTCCAAAGCCAGGAAAACGGGCTCTGCGCTTGATCCGGTGCTGGGAAGCACCATCAGCTCTGGCCAAGTGAGCTCCACTTTGTGCAGCAGCCTGTGTGACTGCCAGAGGATGATGTCCCAAGTTCCCCCCAAGCAGTGGCCATGGGGAGGAAAGCCCTTGTGGTTTGCAGCACACATGCTTTTCAGCAGGCTACACTCTGGGGCACGGGGAGTGGGATTGCCACATGTTTCTGAGAGGCAATAAGCAGTCCTGTACAGGTCTTGCATAATGTCACAGCCTGATTTCCAGCGCCGTGGAGCTCCTCTATTGGGAAGAAGAGCCACCAAAACTGGGTCATGGCCTGCGCCTTGTTGCTCATGGAGCACAGTCTTCCACCCTTTGAGTTTCGAAATACACACAGCACCCTCCTGTCCTCCTGGGATCTCCCACATCCTCATCCTGTTAGTGCTGCTCTTGGTTTGTGCTGGAGTAGGGATGAACAGAGCTGGGCCAGGTCCTTCTGCCCCTGCTTCACTGTCCCACCAGCTTCATGACATGGACAAAGCCCCAGCTGCAGTCACTGTGGGCAGGGCAGAAACATCCCTTCCAGCCGCTGCATCCTCCATGCTGCGGGTGGTCAGAGCCATGAGCTGCCCAGCGCCCTCTGCAAAGCACACTCCTCAGCTAATGTTCCCAAGGTGGCAAATAAATGTCTTTATGTTCCCTTCGCCGGTGTGTGGCTTCCCCCACGGTGCTGTGCTGGGGGATGTGGCTGTGGCCCTTTGCGCCCGGTGGGAGCTGCCTGCTGGAAGGGATTAGATGCAGCTCTGGGTGCGGAGCAGGGATTATGGGCAGGGCAGTCTGCCAAGTGGTGCTGATGTGGAGGATTGAAGGGAAAAGAGGAGCATGAATTAAATGACTGTTGGGCAGTTAATTTCTGGGCATTACCCCTGCTGCCAAGTGTGCTGGGCTGAAGGACTCCTGCTCCATTCTCACAGGCTGGGTGCAGAGGCCAGCACAGCCCTGCTCAGCTGTGGCCCTGGTGCATGATGACGGTGGCACGGAGCTACCCTGCCTGCAGCCAGCAACATCAGCATCACACCATGTACTTCAGAGCTATTTACAAGGAGCTCCCACATCACCAGAGAAACAACCTGACCCGGTGCTCCACCACGCTCCTTAGGGTGAGCTCTGAGCAATTACTCCAATTGAATGCCAAAATTACAGAGAAGCCGGTGACCTCCACACGAGGACAGATTGCCAGATCCATCTTTAATCGTGGCTCAGGTGTTCTGCTCTGCTGCCTCCAATTTGAAGTATGTGTTCATTTCCCCTTGTGGGTCTCTAATCATGCTGCTTATCATGACCATTTTATCCACTCCTCTATTTCTAGCATGCATGTCAAGGAAGACAGTATATTAATCAGCCAGGTTTTCTTTATCGCTTCTTGTCAGCAGTAAACTATCTTCTAGAAAGGAGAAACCAGGTGTTTTCACCTGGTTTTGCCTAGGAGAGGCATCCGTCAGAACCAGCAAGTGACAAGCTCACAGGGACCATGATTTTTTGCACCAGGTAAATGATGAAGGATGGGCTCAGCCAGGCAGGGAGAGGCCAGCTATAAATCCATACCCCTCCCTGGGGCTGTCTTTATGCCAGTGTTTATGAAAGCCCATCAATAGCTTCTCCGCCTGCCTGCAGCCCTGGTGCACCCCGTCAAGCAGTGCTGGCATGAGGGCAAGCCCCAGGGCAGGGCACTGGTCTGTAATCACAGATTTTGTCCATAGTGGAGCTGCAGGGCTGTCACCCTCCTTGTCGCACCTGAAACATGTCCATCCCAGTTCAACCTAAGCTCAGACCAATGACAGCAGTCATGCCAGGGGCCACCGAGGTGCAGGGATGCGGTGTCGTGTCTCCCAGGAGCTCATCGCTGTGCATGTCTGGTTGCTTCACCACAACCTTCCTGTGGTGCCCCCATGTTGGTGGCTGCACCCATGTCAGCCATGGTCCTGCCCTCCGGCCACATCACCCGGCACAGAGGCAATACATCTCCATGCCTAAGGAAACGGCTGCATCGCTGGTGCGACAACAGGCTAGTTTCCATCCAAGCTGCAGTGCCTGAGCACTGAGTGGGACATCCCCTGGAGGCTGGGTCTGCTCAGGCACCACAGGCTGCCCCAGGGGTGGAAATGGGCTCACATCTGATTTCACAGAATCACTGGGTTGGAAGGGACCCCTGGAAATCATCTAGTCCAACCCCCTCATTTCTGATAAGACCTGCCTCATGCAGAGGGACCTCGAGCAGCTTTAGAGACAAGCCAGCCAGGTCAGGGGCACACAGGCTGGGCCCACTCAAACCTTGGTTAAAGCATTGCCAGGGATGGGGAACTCACCATAGGCTTTGACAGAGCATTTCAGGGGCTAGCTACCTTCACACATTGAAATCCATGCTTTATTTCCAACCACAGCCTTCTTTCATCCTTGTCTGCCAAACAGAGGCACTGCCAAAGATTTAATCACATCAGAAAGAGCTTTAATAAGCTGGGATCAAGTTAGCCCTTTAACCTCTTTTTCTGGCCCGCACGGATGGTGTCCAGGGAATTTCTCTCCATGAAAAGTCTGTCTTCCCATCCCTCCGTTGCTCCTTGTCTTCCTCTTTGGACTTTCTCCAGCTTCCTGCCTTCTCCTGAAACACTGAACTGCAGTGGGCACTGCTCCGCAGGGGGCTGCAAACCCCTCCTGAGGGGCTGTGTTCAAGCCCTTCCTTAGGGAGGTATCTTTTTTTGGGGGGGTCGCAGCCTCCCTGTGTGCAGCCCTCCCTCGCCCAGGTGTCAGGAGCTGTGCTAGGGGTACAGCCTGCTCCTGGGGCTGTATCTGTGCCAGGATCACTTCAACAGAGGCTGGGCACCTTCCGCCTTCACTGGGAAACTGAGAAGGTGTTAAATAATGGAGGGCTGAGAATTAATCCCTGCCGAAGGCCCCTGAAAACACCCTGGGTAAGCAGCAGCGCCGTGTTTGCAGCAAGGCTCTGGAACCGCTGGAGTGTCTGGATTTCCAGTGCACTAACTCCTTGCACTTGCTCCAAGCAGCTGGAAGTGCCAAAAGCCTTACGCAAGCTTCTTACATCAGCACTGTCACAAGCCTGGCTGATAGGGGCAATCTCAAGAACATAGATGTGCCAAGATCTCTTTTCCATAAAATGGTGCTATTCGACGCTAATGATAATTGCCCACTTCAAACCTTTATCGACTGAACCTGGTCGTGGCTGTTTCACCCCCCGGCACAGGACTGATGTCAGCTGGACTGTCCTGGGACATCCTGTTTACTCCATGGAGGTATGGCAGTGTGCCAGCGCTGGGACCCTGGGGAAGTCCCAGAGACCTGCAGGAGCTCATTAGATGGCTCCTTACCCGGCTCCTTTACACTCACCAATGTGTCAGACCTGCTGTTTAAAAATCTAGCCTCAGTAGCTATTGTTTAACATCTTCCTGAAGCCCTCATAGGATGGAAAGTGTTTTATAATGATTGTATTTGATTTTATAACATGCTGTATTGTTTAGCTTTTGCCTCCCAAATGCTGAACAGAAATATTTATCAAATACCTCTCCTTTCTGGGTTGTTGCCTACATGATTTGTCACCCTCTGCTTTTTTATTTGGGGCAGAGATTTCTTTTTGTGCTCACTGCTTCTTTCATCAATCTTGTGGGCTCCTCATGTACATGCAGTTTGTCATAAACTCAATCTTTTCATTCCAGTCTTTAATTTTGCAGCTGCCTTAGCACTCGAGAAGCTTGTGCTGCGCAGACCTGCACCATCTCCAGGTCACAGCTTTGTGGAGCTGGCTGACACGTGCTGGGGCAGCTCTCAGCCACACTCCAGGGTTTCTATCTCCACACGCTGTTCCTGGCCCATCATTTCCAGATTTCACAGCGAGGGCTTTCCAACCCACTGACTGCTCCACTGGGTTGGGCACTGACCTGTGGGTGCTGCTCCCCTTGGGCTCTCCAGCCATCGCACCAAGGCAGCACCCAGCAGAGCAGGGTGGGTGGTGGGGCTGGTTCCTGCTAGGTGGGGGTGATGGCTGCCTGTCATCCCCAGGAGAGGCAGATAAGCCTTTCCTGCTACCTCCACATGTGCTTAAAAGCACAGGAGCCACCACCCAAAACCTACCCACATGCAAAGCACTGGGATGGGGAGAGGGAACATGAGCACTCTGAGAGGTGATGCTCCAAAGGAGCAATTAATTTCTTCCCTACAAATTATCAAATTGCAAACTTGCTTTTTAATTGTACACTCTTGGAAAGAGGCCACTGCGTGGCTGGGACATACTTCTGCCTGTGGATCACCAAAAAGTTGTGTAGCAGCGGTTCTTGGTGGTTGGGGAATGGCGAGCTCTTTAGCCAGGGTAAACAGCAGTACCCCTGGGCTGCCACCCTGCTCCAGCCCCTTGCTCCTGCCTTGGCCACCTTCACCCCAGCAAATGCATGGGTTGCTCTGCATCCCAAATGCCTCTTTCCACTTCCCCAAGCAGAGCCTTATGCAGAAGCAGAGCCTGGTGCAACTCATGGGCTGCCCATCCAGAGCGGGGACCAAATAGCGTGGCAGCCCCCAGGCTGTGCATCCAGCATCACTTGTTTCCCAGTTTGCTCCCTTGTGCACTGAAAAGGCTTGTCACCCATCCCAGCCCCGAGGCACTTCCCACAGGGCTGCACGCCCTGTGGCCCTGTGCAGGAGCTCACGTGCCTGGTTCACTGTCATCGTGCCAGGCTTGCGCAGGGACTGACTCAGTCATATGAAGGGGGAAATAAATAGGAAGATGCCCACGGGAAGGGCAGCATCCCAGAGCATGGTGTGCTGCTCCTCAGCTACTGCCCCGCTCACCCACACCCTAGGAAGCTATGGTGACAGATGCCTGTAAGTATGAGCATGACAAGAGGTATGATGATCTAGCTGGTACAGGGGCTTCTCGCAGCTGCACGTCAGCAGCTACCTTGGAAGGGCTCTGACAGCTGAGTAAGATGAACAGCTCTCCTGACACCCAACCCAATCCCATAGCACAAAACACCTGCTCATTGCCCTCACTTGCTTTATTATTGGCCATTCACTGGCTTTGTGCACCACAGCTGGTCCTCGTTAGGCTATTTAGGCAACGCAGGCAGATGCAGGCACTCCCCTGTGTGGTGAGGAGGGCTTGTTCTTCCTCATGCTTAAGACCTGCAGTGGCAGTCAATCTTCCAGTTCCTGGTAAGCTGGTCAGTGCTTCACCTATCTCTATAGAAAAGCTGTTTGTGATTTTGAGGTGTCTTTTGTTGAGTGTCACGTTGTAGCTCTGAGGTGCTGGTTGGTCTCCCCCAGCAGTGATAGAGGGCTCCGTTTTCCCCCTCCCATGTGTCTGTGTTCACCAACTCTGCCTGCAATGTCTTGTCATTTGCACTATTTGCTTTGAAGATTGGTTTTGCTGGTCAGGCAGCTTTTCCCTATTTTTTGTGCCAGGAGGCTGGTGTGGGGTTGGACTAGTCACTACAGAAGCGTCTGGTGGGGGGCTTCTCAGTTCTTGGAGGTCTCCAAAACTCAAATGTCTTCATGTAGCATTTGCAATGGTCCCGCTGGGAGCAGCGGGTTAGACCAGAGATCTCCAGATGTATTTTATTCTTCTCTGGGTGCTATGTCCAGCACAGGACACTGCTTTATCAGTGGTCTCACCACTGTAGGGCAGCTTGGTTGCTTTCATCACCTGTGGCCTCCAGGTCATGCCCTCAGCAATTGCTGTACTGAGTCCCTCATCCTTCGCAGCACTGATGCCCTCAGGTCTAAGCCTGACCTAGTGCTCATGGTTTCAAGGTATATTTGGGGCTGTGGCTGTTCCCTGAGTGATTCAGATCACTGGCACTAGCAGCATGTGCTCTTTGTTGTTTATGGCACCATCAGCCTCTGTCATCTGCTTGTCTTACCAGGACAGATTTTTCTAGCTATTTAGTTAATTGGTTAAAGTATTAAATTATGCAACACCAGGAGCTGATCTCCTAGGAGCTGCTTGTAACAGCCAAATGGTATCTCTAATTCTCTCCTGCACTTCAAACTTGGTCAGAGCATCTGTTTGCATGTGATGTTTTCGCTCAGAATGCCAGGTGACATTAAAAACCCTCAAGGAAACTGGATTACAAGGCAGCATCCTAGCTTGTCAGGCAGGACTGTAGTCTTAACCCCCCCAAAAAAGGGGGCAGCAGCTTTGTTTTGCGTATCTCTCTCAGGAGCCATGCTGGCAGAGAGTATAAGATGCTTAACTATATTGGATACCACGCTGTACCTTAGCCATTGGGCTGTGGGTGGGAATTGGTGGCACTGGAGTGTTTCTTGCCCTGCCTCTCCCTAGAGCTGAGGCCCCAGGTTCTGCCTGATGCTGGGTGTGCAGCTGCATTGGCTCCTCCACTGCACAGGCTCCCACACAGCAAGAATCAGTGGCAATCAATTAAAAATATTAATGGGAGAAGCAAGTTCCCTCTGGGGACAGCAAGAGGTGTTTGTTGTCTGCCATTGGCCCCTGGTGAACATCCCTTTCTCTTGAAGAGGTCTGGGGGTAAGGTGGCGGTTACAAGGCTGTGTTGGGGCTCACTAATGGTGTGTGCACATGGGGCTGCTGCTGTGGTGTTGGAAGAAATGGCATGAATAATGACTGTCAGCAGCACCTCCGCCCTGCCCTCCCTGATGGACAGGCCCTGTAGCTGGACATGGTTTGCTTGGGAGAAGGTTGGAGGCTGCAGGGCTGGGGCAGTGTCATCATTGTTGGGGCTATCAGACTTATTTCTATCTTCAAAAGCTGAGTGGGTTGATGCAGGAAGTCCTGCTGTGCCTGTGAAACTCATCACCCTGGCACGCTGGGGGAGAGGTGAGGTGTCAGCTGCCCCAGCATGGGGGGGATGCAGGCTGGAGCCAGACATCCTGCTGCCGGTGGGATGAGAGTGGCATTTCCCAGGATGAGCGCAGTTACTGCGTCCCTGTGAAATCCCATTGCCAAGGATGGGGAGCTGCAGCGGGACTGTGCTGCCTGCCCTGGGAGAGCAGGGCAGGGCTCCAGGCCGGAGCTGAGTCAGGAGCAGGCAGCGTGTGTCCTGGGACAGGCTGAGCCCTGTGCCCCGGCGGGTGGAGGCAGCGGAACATGGCGCACATGCAATGTGTCCCATGGGAGGTGCTGGCAACAGGAGCCCCCGCTTGTGCTGGCACCTTCTGGGAAATGAGCCCTTGCCCGTAATTCCTGCTGCTCTGCACAGATGTTTTCTGGCTGGTTGAGTCTGTGGCTGTGAGTGTGTAGCCCTCCTCTGGGAGGATGCTGGGCCAGCAAATGCTGGCTTGCTTGGCTCTGCAGCCTGTCCTGCAGGCGCCCCAGGTGGGGAGGGTTTTACGCATTAGTGTCTGCCCCTTTCTTGTGTCCTTTGTCAGCACATAAGGGAGCACTGGAAAAGCAGTGTGCTGTTTGGGAAGTCTCTGCTGATGTACTGGCGTCCCCATGGTTAGAGCAGCATGCCAGGGAGCTGTGCAAGGTCTGGCATGTGTGTGGTGCAGGCAGGGAAAGCCATTTCTGCACCCCTGTGCCAGACCAAGTCTGCTCTGAACTTAAGACTGTCTGTGCAACTCATCTTGCTTGTGTGCTGTGGGATAGGGTCTCTCAGGCTGTGCTGAACTCTAAAAGTGTTTTCTAGAGAAGTGGCTGTTTGCAGGGCTGCAGCACGGAGCCTCCCAAAATCAATCCTCCAGCCGAGAAAACCCCTTGCCAGCACTTCTTGTCTCCCCTCCCTGGCAGCTCGCACACCCAGTGGAATCGGCTTCACAACATGATAAATTATGTAACACAATGTCACAATTGTGTATTTCTGAAAGAGAAGTAGGGCAGGGAGCTGCCAGTGATGGCTCCGCTCTCTGGTGAGCAACACCCATGGGCTGCTGTTGAATGAACTGTGATCTGGTGCGGTCACCTCCTTCCGCATCCCTAATGCTGCAGTTCACTGCCATTGGTGGGAGCATTCAAAACCCCCTTCCCCGCCCCCCCCCAGGGGAGGGGGACACCCAAACAAAGGGAATAATCAGGTAATGTCTGCAGCCAGCAGCAGGCTGCCCTGCATGATGCTTGTGTGGCCCCTTGGTAAGTTGTTTAACCAGGGCTCTGTGCTGGGTTAGGTCTGAGCCCTTCTGCATCCTCCAACAATCACATTTTCAGAGCCTCTCTTTGTGGTTTCTGTAACAATACACTGAACACTCATATTTCATCTTCCTCACTGCACCAGGAGAAGAGTAAATACATTGTGATCTTAGAGCTTGTCAGAAGTGGACAAAGAAAGGCAGAGCCTGAACTGAGTCGACTGGTTTGGGCGATTCAGAGCCTGCAGGAAGAGTCAGCAGCCTGTGTTTCATCTCCGCTTCCTCTGCTCCAAACACAGATGGGAAAAACAGGAGGGGGAGGGAGGAAAGGCAAGGAGAAAGTGAGAGACAGGAGGAGTGAGATTTGGTACAACACTAGCACTGCTGTTGGAGCAAGCTAAATATTTTAGAGCAAAACAATGCTTTGGAGTAATGCAGAATTAGAGAAGCATTTGTTGGATTTGCTGTTCTGACTTGTTCTGATCTGAGGGACTGGAGTCAATTGCAAAGCAAATAATTCAAATACCACCTTGTCTTCCTCTAAGAGTAAGGAATGAGCTTGCTGGCTGGCCCTGGTTATGGGCTGTGCTCCTGTGGGTGAGTGCTTGGGTGTGCATGGCTGTAGAGGTGTGGTGTGAAGGTGGAAGCAAGACAAGTCCAGGGACCTCTGCAGCTGCTTGGTGCCCCTGCAGGCAGTGATGTCCACCGTGATGTGCTTCAGGATAGGGATCTGGGTTATGGACCACAGAAAGTGCAATGCACAGAAGTGAGGTATCCAAGATGAAGAAGAAACCAGTATCTGTGCTGGGAGCAATTGGGAAACTGAATTTCCACTCCCTGTTCCCAAGAGCAGAGACAAACTCTCTCAGCAGCTGTCCTGTGCTTTTCTCTTGGGCTCATCCAGGCCATTCACATCCATGCCACTGTCCCTGGGAGCTGCAGTCGAGGCCATGCATACATGCATGGGGCAGCAGGAGCAGTGTTAGCACACTGAGCACAGCACACACTATCGCATACCTCCCCAGTGGCCTTCTGCGTGCCTGGAGAGGAGGAAATGCTGCCCGAGCTCACCAGGAATGACCCAGACCCCCAGCAGATACAGTCTGTTCCCATTCCACAGAGGTGCACAGGGCTGTGCTGTGCACATGAGCACTTGTGTGATGCCAGTGGAAGAGGCATTCATGTGTGTGGGTATGTCAGATCAAGTCCTGAGAGGATTTGTTCAGGGTGGAAGAGCCTGAGCCATGCTGCTGCTTTTATGACTCTTCCAAAAGCTATTGAAGTCCTCCAGGTAAAGCAGGGAAGTCAGGACATGACAGCTCTAATGTAAAACTGCATCAGGAGGAGATAGCTACTTTCAAAACATCCTTTGCAAGGTCATCTCTGAGCAAGGCGAAGCAGCAGCAGCGGGCTTGAGCGCTTTTCTGCGATTCAGCTCAAAAAGACTGGATCTTGCCCTTTCTTTATGGGAAGGAAAGAGTGTGATGACAGGTCCCCAGAGCTTTTATTTTGAAGCCAAATGCTTAGAGTGCATGAAGACAGCAAAAGCATTTTTCTTCAGGCAATACAAATCAAATAAATGGAGACAGCTCACTGCAATTCAGTGCAACAGTCAAATCTCAGTGTTGCAAAGGCACTGATGACAGGAGGTGCCTGGGACTGGTGGCTTCAGCAGCCCTTCTGCCCCAGAGATTTCCTACCCACTTGGGTCTGCACCTCTAGCCTGGTGTAACTGTGCAGGAGCTTTTGCAGTGGTGTTTTCCTGCCTCCTTGTTAAAGATGGGGGTGTGAAGCTGTTCGTAGTGCTTAATTATGCTATACAGCATAAGCTCCAGGAGAGGCTGTCTGGTTTAATTGATTCTCTATTTAATGTGCAAAGCTGAGTGATGTTCCTATAGGAATAGATGTAATTTTTTTATTGTCTTTGTGGGAGAAGGACTAGGATTAGGATGGAGCACTGCCCCACTGTCCCCACCCCCAGTGCTGTCATACCATAGTTCAGGCTGCTGCCCCATACAAAAGAGGAGCTGCAAAGATGGGATGTCCCCTCATGGGCTGGGTATTCAAGGTGCTCTGAGCGCTGTGGAGGTGGTGGAGTAAAGCCCAAAAGATGATGCTGGGACGCTGCAGAACTGCCCCAGGCACCCCTGGGTGGAGGTGGGCTGAAGAGGGACAGCTGCCTGGTGTGATCCAGGGGTCTGCTGAGGGACCAGCAAGCAATGGCTGGGAGCACAAGCACCACTCCTTGCGGTGGGGAGAGGCTGTGTGCTGGCCCTGTCCTAGCAGGGCGGTCACAGCTGTGTCCTGTGGGTCAGGCGTATGGGCTTTTGGGAGCGAAGAAGTGCTGGATGCAGTTAGCTCACCTTTGCTATACTAACATCTGCTAAACAAATGATCCCAAGTGCAAATTGAATTGTAAGCAACAGTAAAGGCAACAAATGAGCCAGTGGATTTCGTAACAGCTCTAGAGCTCTTATCCTCTCATTAATGGGGTTTTACAGCTGTCATAAGTGGGCCATCTCCCTGGAAATAAAACATTTTCTTTCTAAACAGCCCTTTAAGTGTTGCAGGCTATTTAATAGATGGGGTTCGTTTCTAATTAAAAGAGTTGTTCCCTTGGCCTGTGTGGTTTGTGGCTGGATTACCTGCCTCAGCTGCAAGCTGGAGCAGTCCTGTGGAAGCTGCCGGGTCTTTTGCAAGTCCTGTTGGGTGAGGGGAACCACAGTTCCCCTCCCATGCTGGTTTAGAGTAGCTTGCCCTGATCTATTCCCCATTTCACAGAAGGTGGTGTGCAGCACACATTCTCAGTGCTGCCTTCCCCATCCTTCCAGCCAGGAGTTGGTGCTTTGTTTACCCACATCACAAACAGTGCAGGGGAGAAGGCTTTATTTAAAGCCCCTGGAAATGAGAGTGAGATGAAGCAAAGCTCTATGGCATTGGCATAATACCAATGAGAAATCCATCTAATCCCACTGTGATGAGTTTACTACATGTCCCCACTTGATTTATAGGGCCAGTGCAATGTAGACTTTGAAGCATCCAGCAGCTCTGCTCTCCATCCTGGCCAGCTCCTGCCACAGCTCCTGGAGCTTCTGCCAGAGGCTGTAAACCAGCTCCTTGCATCTCCTGGCCCAGCTGGCTTTGCTGGAAGGGTCTGTCTCCTGAAGGCCTCTGTTCTGCCTCATGTGGGGTGAGGATGTGGCTGTCCTACAAGTGGGAGCCCATCTCAGCACCTTGGAATGAGAGCCACAAGTTTGTGAACTACTTGCTTCCTTGATGCATCTCTCTTTTGCAGTGATTTGGACTGCATCCAGCCAACGCTTATCTTCCTTCCTACTGGAAGCTGTGCAGGCTCATGCAGGCTGCTGTCTGAGGAACTGCTCTCCATTTCAAAAGAAATCAAGCCAGCTTTTTTTCCAAACCTCTATTAATCATCTTTTCTAGCTTTTCTTGTCTTCTAGCAGCAGCCTCTGCTTAGCTGTTTGAGCTGGAGGATGTGGGAACTTTGGCTGGGGTTAGCTTTGGTCTAGACCTGCTCTTTAAGCTCCCTCCTCCTGACCCTGGTCCTCTGCAGAGAACCTTGCAAGGCAGGATGTGCACCCCTGGTCCGGGCAGTTTGCTGGTGGTAGGATTGGGCACCGGCCATTTGCTCTGCTTGGAATGTGCTTCGGGGTCAGGCGGCTTCCTGTGTACGTGAGCTTGCCAAATGAATCGACATTACAGAAGGACCTTGGGTCTCTCCAAATCATTCCCAATGTGAGTTTAAAGGCTACAGTCAACCCCAGTTCTGTACCTGGCTATCTGCCGCAGCTGCTGTGCCCCACCATGGGCATGATCTGATCCCACATGGGGATTGGGAAAGGCTTTTAAAAGGCAGAAGTGACCATTGTTAAGTAGGCATGGCCTCCACAGCTGGCCGTGCTCGCAGCTCATGTGGCACCTCTGCTCACTGCAGGTGCATCTTTGTGAGGAGTGCTCTAGAGTCACTTGTCCTCCCCCTCGAGCTGATGTACCAGAAAGGCTGATGTAGCTGTAAGAAACTGATGTTAATTATTGAAGACTTGTAGCTCAGCTGTTCCTTGGGGAGATGAGATCTGTTAGCCCCCACAAGCTTGTCAGCTGCAGAATGCCATGTCCCATCCTGTAGCAACACCTGCAATACTTCTTGTCTCTTTGAGAAATAGCCTTGCCCTCTGCAGAGCCTTGTGGCTTCACTCATGCTGACAGATGTCCTGTCCTGCTCCAGCCTGCAGTAGCGGTGCTGTTGGTCTTGCTGCCATGTGTCCTGGGACTATCTTCAGGGCCCTGCACGCCATTAGCATACATGTGTTGCTTTGTGCATCAGCTGCCACCATGCAGTAGAGCATATACCTGCATAAAACCACTGTGTGCCCATATCCTGAGTGCTGTGAGCAGTCCCAGGGGTGATGAACTGGAGTCAGGGAGGATCCAACAAAGGATGACTGAGATGAGCCTCTCCTAGAAGCTGTGGTCTTCGCACACTTTGTGCTGTGGAGCTGAGAGGGCAGGATCCTTCATGGCCCTGGATATGAAGAGTTAAATCATGGTTGACATCCAGTCCTGCTGTGATTTGTCAACCTAGACACATGTAGTCTATGAAGAAAAAACAGGCAGGGTAATTTCCTGATTTAAATGAATTTCAGAGACCACCACAGGAAGGAACTTGGGATGTGTCCAAAGGGTAACCAGGCCATGGAAAAATACCAGGCAGGGGAAGGGGCCGAGGGAATCAGGACTTGAATTTTCCCCTTTGTCACTACAGAGATGATAGCCACCATTACATTTTCCAGTTATGAGTCTAGTTTAAGGAATTTAGGACACCTTAGATGTCTGATTGTTGAGGAATCGGCTCTTCCTAAGAGGAAAATTCCCTGAAAGCTTGAGCCCTTCCCAGCTGGCATTTTGTTTTGTTTATGAAATTGCTTATTGTACCTGTGCCCCGAGTATAAAGCAGAAAAGCTCTTTGCTGTTGCCTGCCTTGTCCATAGACAAGACACAGTACTTAGGTGAAGCTTTGTCTGACTCATGTCTGCATTCCCACAGCAGTGCCAGGGACCAGTCTACCCTGTTCCTCCTCTCCGCAGTATGCCACAGATAAAGAGGACAGTGGTTTTCTGCTGCTCCTCACCTATTATCTCCTGTGGCCCTGGTCTTTCAAGACATTGCTGCTAAGGCAATTTTCAGTCACTGCAGGGTCCCCCTGTTACATCTCCCCTTGGATCCCCTTCAGGAGAGAATGTCTCTGCTTGGTGGAGATGAGCTGAAAATGGAACTTGTGCTTTTTTTCCTAACCAGATCATTTCCCAAATCAGCACATGAGGCTGGAGAAGCACCCTGGGAGCACTGGGAGCAGATGTGCTGCTGTGGCCTGTGCTGCAGGAAAGGAATTGGTATGCTAGGGATGTCCATGCTGTGCTTGGCTCCCATCCAGAGTTTATCTGAAAATGTCTGTCTTCCTTCCTCAGCCTCTCTGTGCCTCACCATGGTGTTGCCTGCTTACATGGGGATTGCATTCCTGGGGGAGCTGTGCCATTTGCAAAGGACCTTGCTTGGTGTCCCTTACTGGGGCTGAATGCCAGAGGCAGGCAGCTGACACAGCTGGCCGCTGGAGGCTAGGAAGACAAGGTATCACCTGGTTCAGAGAGGCCCCAGGGCTGCAAATTCTTGGTGACTGGCTCCACATCCTGAGACATACCATTAAACTTGGCCTCTTCTTGCACCCTTCTTTGAGTGTGCTGTGTGCCGCAGCTGGAGCCGGGATGCTGGATGAGATGGAGTCCTGAGCAAGGCAGCCCCTTTCTGCAACCCGGAGCAGCTGCTCCTCTGCTGAGTATTTCTTATTTCGTTGTAGCTCTCAACAGTGAGTTGTCCTCTCTCTTTTTCACAGTAGCTTCCTAGGGTCCCATACAGAGGAGGGTTCTCAGGATGCTGGTGATTGTGCAATGAAGCAAGGCCTCAGGGTGCCTGCTCTCAGTGGCCTCGCTTGACAGCATGTGTCCTTGTTACCCCTGCAGTGATCCTGGTACAAACTTGGTGACAAACCAGTTGTAAGATAGAAATGACAGTTCAGGGGATCAAGATATTCCTGAAAAATGGGGGGGGGTCTGAACCTAGAGAAGAGGAATGAAACTGAACCAGCTCACAGAGACCAAAGGGCTGAACCCAGGACAGGGGTTAACAATGTGCTGGGCGCTTGGGTGATATTTCTGTATGAAAAAAACTGGCAAAGCACAGAGTAGTGAGACACAAAGGCATGTGCCATTTATTTTCATCCCAGGGACCAGAACTTCTGCAGCAGCAAAGCTCCTCAGTCATTACGAGTCAGTTGAATAGAAAGGCTTTTTTGCAAGTGCTCTTGGCACTAGTGCAGGCTGGACTGTGGTAGATGGTATCTGCAGAAAATACCAGCTGTAAGAAAATGTGCTAATTGACCACTACTGAGTGAATTTATCATCCTGCTTGAGATGCAGGAGTTAATAGAATGAAAGCCTTGTAGACAGTATGGAGGTTGTTATTTCAGGCTATCATCAACCTTAATTCAAAAATCTCATTCCAAGGATGCCTGAGTGAACACTTGTGCTACATTAAAAGCTGAGTAAGCCTGGCTTTTTTTATAAATTCACTCTGTGTTTTCCTGTCCCTCGTGATGTTTTTGCATAGTTATAGCATCATAATTAGTTGCTTTTTTTTAGGTTCTGAAATTTGTATGAAATTTAGCACCATGGTAAAGGATTCAATTTGCTGGCCTAGGCTTGGATTTTGTTTAAAGAAACTGAAAGTCATGTGAGAATCCTTCAACACAAAAGGTACCTCAGCCTTAGGGAACTCTTACCTCCCAGTATTTGCTATGTTGGGGTCCCAGAGTATCCCAGACTGCAACTGTGAATTAGTGAGTGGGGTCTCATACAGGGGAAGGGGAGGAACAGGGGGTGTTGTAAGCAGAATGCTGCAGGTCCCTTGTTCCTATTCCAGCAGCAGAAGTCATGGGAAGCAGCACTTCCTCGGGTGAGACCTTCAGGTGTATCCACATCCACAGGGTCTGAGTCTTGTGGCAGCAGCACAGGAGCATCCTGAGCATGCTGCTGCAAGTCTCTGCTGGAAGGGCCTGGAGCCCCTCTGGCAGTGCAGTACCAAGCTGGGGCATGCAAGCATTTGTCCTGCATTAGCAAAGTGTGGAAAGAGTGTTTATAGGCTCTTCTACCAAGTCCATATTCATGAGTGTGCTTTTCATGTTAGCATCATGCTGCAGTCTTCCTATTTCTTCCCAAGTCAATTCCTTCTTTCATATGGAAATCTGCTCCTCTCTCCAAATATATTTTCACTCATGCCAGGTTCCTGGGGCTGGAGCAGGGTTTTCTCAGAGGTCTGGAAGAAGCAGAAGTCCTCTTGTAACCTGGGGAGACTGAGTTGGCTGCCTGAACACTGGGAACTCTCTGTGCAGATCCACATCAAAGTGCTTGGCTGCCTTTTCCACTTTCTTTATGGCTCTGCATAGAGATAAAACCTATGAAAGACCCAACAGTAGATTCTCATGCCTGTCAGAGGTCTGAAAGTAGTGATCCATCACATGCCAGTCATCACTCCCTCCCACAGTGCAGTGCTGAGGACCTGGCTGCCGGGGTGCTTTCCAGGCTGAACTTCATAGGGAGCAGTATGTTACAGGTAGCACTGGTCACAGCTGATAGTAGTATCATCTCCTTGCGAAAGCTGGGAAGGTCACAAGGGGTCTTTAATGGGGTCATTTTAGACTGGGAGCAAGCTGGCTGCAGGAGTGTCAGAAGTGCTGTGCACTGGATGGGATGCTGTGGTGGGAAGATGGCTTGGGCTGGGGAGGATGCTGAAAAGCATGTGTGCAGGTATCAAATCACTTGGCTGGATGTGATGTTTCTTGTATCAAAATAAACCACTAATTTGCTTTGCTTTGGCTTTGCAAGGCCCATGTGCTTCAGGTGGTGTGTATCCCAGCAAAGTTAAATAGCAAACTTGAAGGTTAATGCTGTAGAGCAAGTATTCCTAAAGGTAAAGAGGGACTCTGAAAGCAAGCCCTGCTCCAAGGCAGGCAGCTCTGGGAAGGGACCTGGTATTCCTGCTCTGTGAGAGTACGGTTGGAAATGCTATGCTGCTGGCACTTGCTGAGTTAACGGAGTCTGGGAAGGGAAATGACTGCGGGTGCAGGGCTAAAGCTCAGCTGATGAGCACCCTGCACCCAGGGACCTCTCTAGGGCAGATGCATGGCCTCAGCTGGAGAACTTGATTTGTTCCCACACAGAAAATAAACATGCAGGAACACAAGACCTGGGAGGGAGACGGGCAGCAAGGCTTTTCTCATGGTACCTCAGAGGAAAGAAGAACAGATACCTGCAATAACTTGCAGTATTAAGCTTAAGGGCAGCTTCAGCATTTTGGAAGCAAGTGAAGTAATTTGCAGTATTCCATTACTTCAAATATGGTTCTCTGCAACCAGAAGGAATGAGTCATTAGTGACACTGAGAAACCACTTGAGGAAAATCTTTGTGGATTGATCTGCTGCTGTGGATGAGATACATTCTGCTGTCTCTTAGCAAGAGGACACGTTTGTGACAGACTCCAATTTAGTGTGTATTAAAGATCCCATTGAAACTTCCAGATTTATTTATGAAAACGCTCCTGGGGCACCAACTGTGCTTTGTGCAATTTCATTCAGGCTTTTCAGTGGGTAGAACTTGAATTAAGTGTGTAACTGCCCACAAAAAAACATTCATTTTATTGCTCTCCTGATGAGAGGGAGCAGAAGCCATGGCTGGGGTTTAGAGAACTGCTTATCAAATCCACCAGTGTCTAGACAGAAAATGAATACAGTGCTGGGAGAGACATGGTGGCCCAACCCTTTGCTGTGTGGATGCAGTCTGGGGAGATGGTGAGGACAGAGGGATGGGAGAAACACAGCTGAGGATGCAGGGGCATCTGCTGGGGCAGAGAGCCACCATGCAGGGATGGCTTTGTGCTGGGGACTTCCCTCTGACCTGGCTTACAGCACTGTGAGGGCTTAGAGCAGTCTAAATGTTTACCTGCCTTAAGCTTTTAAGATCTCTTTGATGGCCCTAAGTATTCATCTGCATGAAAAGCTTAGGGTGTCCTAAGCAGCCTTACATCCTTTGGGAGGCTCAGGACTTGGAGCTGCTGCTCAGTGCCATGGAGCATTTAATGGGATTTGTGCTCAGGGGCTTGGCTCTGCTGCTGCCCTGCCCAGCCAGGAGGGGAGGCTGGAGCAGGTTCCCCCAGGACACCCCTGGCACAGCCATCAGATGATGGATGGAGAGCAAGGGGGTGGATACTGCTGCCTGTCAGCTTACCTTTAGGGTAAGGCTCCCAGGAAGAGTTAGGTACCACCAGGAGCAAGGGCTAACGATGCTCCTGAAGGCTTGCATTGGCCTGATGTGGCCAATCCAGCTGCAGTGCAGCAGGGACCCAGTCCAGAGATTGCATAGCCCCCAATGTCCCTGACTCTGTCTTTGCTGGCCACAGCTTTGGCAGTGCCCCTGCTAATGCTGCCAGGGTAAATGGTTAAGTAGCTGATAGGAACCAGACAGAGCCAGGGCTGAGATCACTGCTCAAAAAGCCTCATGAACAGCGCAGTTGGTGTGCATTGATTGCTTGAGCAGTGTGCCTGGAAGTGAGCAGGTCTCTGCCATGAGTTTCACAGAAGCCACAGTGGTTCATGGCAAGTGTTTAATAAATTGCCCCCTGCCACCCTCCAGCGCCAACTGCAGCTTCCTCCAGACCAGCTGAAGGTTCCCATCAGTCCAGGTGTGTGTGGCATGGCCACATACTGGTAGGATGGAGAAACCTGCTGTCCCTCTAGCCCTTTGCTCATCAGAGGTGTAAAGCTGACTGGTGGGCAGTACACGCTGTGTTTAGCACTTCCAGTTACTGCTTTGCCGCAGCCACCACCAGCTGCACTGTGGGCATGGGTGAATGAGCAGCAGAGCTGTCAGCACAACCCAGTGTTGAGAGTTTTGGATGCTTTTGGGAAGAGCTGCCAGCCCCCTCCTTGCAGGCGGAGGTTGTGGTGCAGCACAGCCAGCCCCGAGAGGTGTTCATAGGGACTGAGCTAGTACAAGCCTACAGAGTGTGGCTCCACTGCTGCAGCCCTTGCAAGGCTGTCCTCTCCCAGCAGTACCAGGTGACTGCCCCGGCACTGCTCCCCATCAACTCCAGTAAGCCCCATCCCTGCTGTTATCTCTTCTGGCAGAAACAGGGCTGCTCTTGTCCTGGTTTCCAAAGCAAACAAGGGTTGTGCAATCATGGGTGCCTGCCTGATCACCTCCCCTTCCAGGGATGTCTACTGGCATGTTTCATTTTGGGAGCCCCAGAGGCAAGCAGGAGCCCAGCACTCACCCACCATGCACAGATTGGCTGGGGCTGCAGCAGGCCCACCCCCACCCCCCCATCCTGCGGTTTGGGGGTCAGGAGGCAGCTGAGAGCAGCGCGAGATGGGGTTTTTGTGGGCATTGCAGCAGTGGAGGGCCCATGGAGAAGAGGTGTGGTGGTTGCGGGACATTAGGTTTTATGTTATGGAACACACTTTGGGGCAGAACAAGCAAAACCATCCTTGGTTCTGCATGGAGACACTGGTGGTTAGCTGATCTCCTGCTCCATGAGGCTGTAGCAATCCAGGGACCCTGGGGATCTGGGCAGCAAAGTAAGAGAAGCAGGGTGCAGCCTGCTCATCCCAGAGGCAGTACTCACACAGCCTACAGAGCCAGGGGTGTTTGCAGCAGAGCTTCACACATCATGGGGATGATAAGCACAGCAGAAAAGTCACAGCCCACTCAGGCGATTTATGGCTGGGAAGAGGCAGGGCTCTGCTCCCAGGGTACATTATCAATCCATGGCTTCTTTTTTCACTGCAAGAGGTATGTTTTTTCATAGACTTAAAGAAATCCTATGGTCCATGTGAGGGTTTTCTGAAGCTCACAGAAGTGCAGTAGCAAGGGAATGAAGGCAGGACCGGGAAAAACAGGATCATCACCTCCTCTTACTCCGTGTCTCCCTGCTCCACCTAGGACAGGGCGGGTGCCACTGGGAGGGGAGCAGGTCTGAGCTTTCCCTTTCCCATCTGCACATGCATTGCACAAAGGAAAGAGACATGGTGCATCAACCGGGCCCTCTTTCCCTTCCCTGCCACATCCAGCACAGGTTGCCTTCCAAGCTTGGCACTGATGCATCCAAGCACCTGAAGCCCCTGTTGCCCCTGTGCCTGCTGAGTGCACCCAATGCAATGAGCTTCCCACTCCTGTCTCCATTGCTGCCTTGTTACCAGGGCTGAGTGGTCTTCCAGACCATGCTGACCCACAGAGATTGCCTTGGCTCTAATGGCACATCTCTGCTGATCTCAACTAATTAAACACCCTGGAGGGAAAAGCCCTCCCTGTTATTAGTAGTAGCCACCTGCATCATGTGCTCCTGCTACTCTGCATAGAAGGGAATTGTGGCTAAAGTCGGCTCTTGAGCAACAGCGAGTCCTGGGCTATGCTGGAGCAGGCTGGCTTGGAAATCCCACTCTGGAGGGTGAAGGTGCCGGTGTATTAATAGACGTGGCTCCACCTTTAGCCCTCAGGCTGAATGCTATTAGCATTTCTTTTTAACAGTAAAGCTAAACCTAATTTTACACTGTCTGAGTACCTTGGGCAAAACTGGAAAGGCCCCAAAAACAGCCGTGGATGACAGCAACATGTCAGCTGTCATCAGGGTGATTTGGGTGCCCCTGTGCTGGATTCCTGTGTCCCTTCCCTAGGCCAGCATCTTGCCTACTACCCTCCCTGCACCAGGGCATCTTCTGGGAGACACCCAACCTGGCTGCCCCTGTGCAGGGGCTGCCTCCTCTTCCTCTCCTCCCAGCACAGGTCCTGGCATTGCTCTGCCTCAGCTCACAGCTTTTCCAGCACCAGCACGTGATGCCCTGCACAAGCACTGGGGATCTGCTGCCTTGCCAGTGCTGCCACAGATCCTGAAGGCACAACCTTTTGCCGTGTTAGCAGCCGCAGGTATGAAGCCAGTCTTGCCTGCCCAGATTACGTGCCTGCTTGGCAGGATAAGATGTCTTCTGGCAAAAGCACAGAGGAGAAATCACATCCCTGTGCTGGAAGTCAAAAACATTAATTAAACCTGCGGTATCATTGTTTGCTATCTCAGGGGAGAGGCAGAGGGTGAGAAAAAGCTTGAGGGAAGGAAACCCAGGGGATCACTTGCTGGGAGCCTTCCTAATCTTTAAAAAGGGGCTGACTATTTCTGGGTTGTTGGAGTCTTCTTATAGGGAGACCTTTGGAGCAGGTCAATCTCATGCAGGGTGTGCAGCTCCCTTAGGGCTGGGGGCAGGGACACATGGCCTGGTGTCCCAGGACCCTTTCCAGCTAAATACTTGATGCTGCCCAGGTGGGACCCTTGCTGGTGATGACCTGGCTGGTACTCCTGTGGTGGGCACTGGGCAGCAGGGACATTCAGATCCCAGGGAAATCACTCTTCTTTGGTCTGGGGGTAGAAACTGGGCCAGGAGCATTCTCACTGGGTGCTGAGCTCTCTGCTTCTGGTATGATGGGATAGTGCAAGCCCATTTAGGCTGTCTTATCAGGCAAAGCTGCAATTACTCTAGAAATATTCATCCAGCTAAACTCCCTCATTATGAGCCATTTGCACCTAGTGACTTATCTAAGCACAATTGCTTCAGCTGGATTAAGCCGTGCCAGAGGCTTTCCTCTTAGACTGCAAATATTCGGTCTTCAAATGGCACATGAGCTCTGTGGCTTGTGAGTCTCCAGCAGCCTCTCCTTCACAGATTCTGTCCATGTCCCTGGTCACAAAGAGGGTAGAAAAGTTTCTCTGCCTGGCCCAGGGCTGTGGGTACAGCCCTTCCTAACTGCCCATGCCCAGGACTGCATCCTGCTTTACCAGCTGTAACCAGCTCACCTGCTTTACCAACACCAGCTAACACTCCTGGCCTCGCAGGGTGTCCCCATGGTGACAGTGCCTTTGGGGAGGGGATGCTGTCCCCAAGCACTAGCATGTTCTTGGGGCACCCAGAGGGGAGCTGGGCACTCGCACACTGGGAAGTGGTGGCTGTGGTCCCCATCCCTTTCCCTGGAGACAGGCAGTGGCCTGGTGCTTGTGGTGGCTGCTTGACACGCATTGTGCCCTCCTGTGCCAGCTCCTTCACTGGTGGTGCTGCTTTTGCTGTCCCTCCTTCCCATTGCCTGCTGTGCTGTCCTGCTGCATGCACAGGCAGGGGAGCAACAGCTCCCAGCGCTTCTCGTCCTGGGGATCTGTTTTCCAGTACTCCTGCATATTCACCTGGTGTGGGATACAGTGAGCTACTCAGCTGGCTTTGCTCTTCTAATGGCAGTAGAGCTGCAGGAGCAGCATGAGGAGACAGGACTGAGCATGAGGCTGTGGGGCAGGATTAGGTGTTGGGCAATGGGCTTGGTGGCTGCTGGGCACAGGGTTGCACGGTGCTCAGGTGATGCTAGCAGCTGCTGAGCCGGCCGGGCAGCAGGCAGTGTGCTGGCATCTGCTGCAGAAAGTGCTGCAGTGGATGGGAATCTGTTCTGGTGGCACCAGGTAGCCAGTCAGGTGAAGGGGAAGGCAGGTTATCTGCAGAGCCAGCGTGGAGAAGAGCTCCAGCCCTATGCCTGCATGAGCACGATCAGCACAGGAACAGCAAAAGCACGGTGGCATTTGTAGACAGCAGTTCTTGCCAGCCAGTCCTTTCATCCTGGGTTGTCTGACATGAAATAGTGTGAACAAACCTCTCTGCTTGCTTTGATTGCTTCCCAGGGATACCTCCATTTGCATTATAATGAAGTGATATTTTGCTGTATAAATAAACCTAAAAGTTGACATAGAAAAGACTTATCAGCTCTAAAGGTATTTGCATGCTCCCCAGAAGGAGGGAAAGAGCCACACAGAGATTAAGAAGGGACAAACTTCAAGTGCTGGTGAGGACAGTGAAGATTTACAGCAAGATGCTCTCCTGGTGCTTTATAAGAGAAGTTGTGCCCAGGGCTGTCACAGAGCAGCAAGGTGGGGATTGCTGCTGGGGTAAATGGCTTAAACACTGGCCTGAGCCACCCCTTCTAGTAGTGATGCTCCTCTGGCTGGGTCTGCTCCTGTCTGCACCTGAGGGTGGGATGAGGCAGTGATAAAACGTGACATATTCTGGGTGGGCAGTGTCAAACAGTTTATTTTCTTTTGGCACAATCCCCGTTTCCCACTGACAACCCAGCCAGGTTTAGGGAGGGAACATGTGCAGAGCACTGACCACACTGGTGCTAGCTTTTAGTGGGTTGGGTTCTTTGCCACAGGTCAACGTGTGGTTCAGATGCTCTGTGTGGGCAGGTACTGGTGTTTCCACTTTTATTACCTGAGCTCTTTGCTTTCCCCCAACACTAAGGAGAGCAGAGGAGTCAGAGGGGAGAGTCAGGCCAAGCTGTGTTTTGCAGGGTGGGGGTGGTGGGTTGAGCCCCCCTTGCCTAGCAGAGTGTGTGTGTTCACCCCTCCAGTGCCCATAGTGCAGGTCAGGTAGATGCTCGCTGGATGTGACAGTCACGCCAACCTGCTTTGCACCCTTTTCAGGACTTGCCTGACTGCCCGCTGACACCAGTGGGTGTGTGGTCAGGTTAAGATATAGTGGTACATCAAAAACCACACGTACCTGAGTGGTTGGTGCTTGCCTGTGCTGAGCCACGTCTGCAAGTGATTGCTGAGCCTCTCTGCAAGGAAAGCAGAGTGCTGGGCACCATCTCTCGCAGGCACGCAGCTCTTGGCTCTGGCTGTTGTCTGCAAAAACTGCTTCCCTGACCCACTTACTCTGCAGCCACGTCTTGCAGGAGACCAGCCCCTGCTGGTGCTGTGTTTAATCCATAAAAAAAGTAGAATCCAGGTTTTGCTAAAACACTTGACAGGACCATGGTATCATAAAGCAATCTGCAAGCCAATTGGCAAAGCAGGGCAGCACACCAGCTGCAAAATCAGGCACAGCAACAGCTTGCAGGGCAAGGACATAAGCACGGCTAGCCTGGCACAGCCACAGGTCCAATCCACCTGGCTCCTGCTAGTGACATGCTGGCTACTGGAGAATGATCAATGCTCTTTCCCTTTATGGTCTCACAGTTTTGCAGACAAGCACTAGGGAAAAGTGTCCCTGTGCAGGGCAGGGTGCAGTGGGGAGTGAATGTCTCCTCTCCTGGGCAGCTGCCGATGCTGCTCCTGGCCAGCTTTGGGCTCTCTGGCTCAGGAGGAGGCAGGGGAACTGGAGAGCATCCCGAGGAGAGCTGGCATACTGGTCAGGGCTGGAGCAGAGGCTGAGGGAGCCGGGCTGCTCCGGGGAAGGGCAGGCTGGGGAGATGCAGGTGCAGCCATAGTTCTCACTGCAGGCAGGTGGTAGAGGATTGAGCCGCCTGCTCCTGGCAGTTGGGCAGCAAGGAACGGCAGCCCCAAGCTGGGGCTTGGGGGGTCCAGCTGGGATCCATAAGGACAGTGACTGGGATACCTCTCCTCTACCTTGGGGACTGCTGCTGCCTGCCCCCTGTTGAGCTGTGTCTGGGTGACCCACATCTCTGCAGCAGCCCCATCATCCCTGGGAGAGCCAGCCTCCGCTGGCTGGCAGCGTTACACAACCCTGCACAGCCTGCTGCCTGCACACTACAATAGACACTATTTTTATTCCCTTTCTGGTTGACACAGGCAGCACAAATGTCCTTGGGGCGGAGGCTCTCCTCCCTTGCGCTGTTATGTAGGACATTTCAGCTACTTGTCCTTGTGCCCTGCCTATGCCTGTACCTGCCAGCCCAGCACATGGGGACCAGCAAGGACAGGATGTGGGGTCAGTGTCCTGTGGGGAGCAAAGCCCAGGCTTGGGCACTGCTTAGAGCCTGCTCTGCCTGCTCACCCTGCAAACACCAGCCTGAAGAGGCATGTATTTTGAGGAGACAGTGCTTTTGCCCTTACCCCACCCCTCTGATGGCATCACTCCCCAGAGCAGCAGGGAGCAGGAGATCATCCAGATGCTGTACCTGCCCGGCCATGAGCCCCGCTGGTCCAGACCTACAGGTGGGCTTCCCACCTTGACCTCAACCATGGGGCTGCCTGGGGCTGAGGCTGCCCCCAGTGTCCTGCTCTGGGGTGGTGGTACAGGCCCCTTGTGAGGTCCTGTTCTGCTGCTCTGGGGGTAAAGCCACTGGTCCCTCCAGCACCCTTCCACTGCCTGATATTCCCAGGAAACTGCTGTCAGTGGTGGGTCTGCCCACTGGTGACAGCCAGTTACTCAGAGCAGAAATTCCTCATGGGCATGATATAGATGGAGCAATTTTCTGCACAATTACTCCAGTTTATTCAGGGTGATAAACCAGTATGAAAGAAGATGAGGCATGGGAGTGATGTATCTTCCTTCTGAACTTATTTCTTGCCATATAATACAGCCTGGATGTGTCCTAATGGGGCTGGAAGAAGTGGGGACCTGCAGCATATGCATTAGCTCAAACTAGAAATATAATTCGTGCACTTCCTATGTTAGAGATAAATGTACTGTGGTTTCAGACTTCTTAGGCTTAATGAAATTCTCTGTGTGCTTCATGCAAGTACCAGGTAGAGGGAAAAGCAAAAGGCGCTGCAGAACAAATAGCTTTGCTAAGGAGGAAGGGAGGGAAAATGAACCTCTTCTGGCAGACGGCAGTGATGCCATGCAGTAGGTGGGAGAAGGTGCCAGGGATGAAGGTGCAGCATGATTGGGGATGGTAGTGCATGTCCAGGGTGAGCAGGCATGCAGCATGGCCCCTGGCAGTGTCGATGTGGTGCCTTCCTGTCCCAAAACCTCCTCCCAGCGATAGAGATTCCTGCCAAGGAAGAGCTGACAAGGCTGTAATTCCAGCTGGCTAACACGACATCAAAGCACTTCTCCCCACTGCCTGCCGAGTCATGTTTTACACGCTGCGATCCTGCACCACCATGTGTGCTGGGCAAGTTCTGGCGCACTTTGTGCATCCCCTGGCACACTGACAGGCGTGTCAGCTTCCAAAACCTGGGGCTTGCAGCACCCCTTGGGATAGTCCTGCTCCCTCCAGGGCCTCCTTGCTACCTGTGGTTGGGGAGGATGAGAAGGGCTGCTGAAGTCAGACCCCAGCGGCTTGGCATCTTGTGGATGTAGAAGCACAAGACAAACTCTTGGAGAGATGGTGCCAGCCTCCTTCCTGGCTTTCTCCCACCACTGCTTCTTCGCTCTGCTTCCTGGGCCTTCTTCCGTGTATTTTCTTCTTGAGCCTGGATCTGCCCTGCAGCTCCTCGGAGCCGCTTGGACCTTCCCCTCCCTGGGGCAGTGGCTCCTTGCATCTTGCTTTTCCTGGGGGCCTGTTGCAGTCTCTCATGGCACGGAGCCTTGCTGTGCTCAGCAGGAGTTACTCCTCTTTGCCCTTTGATGTGCGGCACTCCACTGCTTGGGACGATGATGGGGCTGATGGGGATGAGCCCTGGCCGACGATCAAAGTCTCCTCGCCAAGCTTTGCTGCTGCAGCCTGGCTCGGTCCCTGGGATTTCCAGGTGGGAAATCCCTTGGCGTTGCTCTGGGTGGTGGCATGAAGCAGTCTGGTGAGCGCTGGGAGCTGTCTGTGTAACACTGGGACGCAAGCCAGTGTGGCGCAGCACCCAGCTATTGATAACTAACTGGGCATGGAACAGAAAAAGGGTTACTCAAAAAAATTCCAAGTCAGTGCAGCCAAAATTTCCAAATTTGGAAAAAGTCCAAATATGTCAGTGTGTTACATCGGCGCTTACTAGGCCAGGAACAGTGAATTGGCACTTGGTAGTTTGTTGGTGTATGTTGCTGGCTGGGGCTGGCTGCTCTCTGCAGAGCTGGCTGTGCTGCCGGCTGGCGCAGGGGCATCGGTGATGTGCAGTTTGTGACCTTCTCGGTGAAGGCCAAGTTCAACAGCGACCCCGCTAAATCATTCTACTTCCAATGCTGTGTTCAGAGCCAGCTGAGAGCAACGTGTCCTAGGAACCCCATCCTTCCGTGTTCTGGGGAAAAGTGACCCCTTCACCTGCCCTCGCTGCTGGTGCCAGGGTGGTGGAGGCTGATGCTGCAGCGGAGATGCTGGCCCTGGCTCACAGGCTCTGGGGCTTCCCAAGCAGCAAGCACCAGGGCAGGCACTCCCCGTGCAGAGGGCTGCATTGCCCTGCAAACTGCCTTCTAGCCCAGGAGCTCCCTGGGTCCAAGTGTCCCCAAACCTGGCATAGAGAGCAGTATATGGTGGCTCCGTGCCAATGGCAGGGCTGGTAGGACCCATGGATTTGCCTACATCCCACTTGGTATCTCTTGCTTTTCCAATGGGAGAAATCACCTGCCTAATTAAATAGCATTGCCAGCCATGCCTAAGCACACTGTAAACTCCAATGACACTTAGAAGAGGAAATGTGCTGCCTTCTGGGTCTGTCTGCTAGTATTTAGAAGGCTGACAGCTGTGTCCTGAGCCCAGTCAGTACAAGGTATAATTAGAAAAGCTGCTTGGATAGTGTCGTTATGAAAGTGACATTAAAATAATGGTGTGGAAGGGAAAGCTGGGGCCGTATGTTTCTGGGGTGTGCATGCTACACTAGGCACTGTGCCCAGTACATTGCAGTGATACATTTAAGGCAGGCTCTGCTGCGGGAAATCAGCATCTTTGTGCTGTACACAAGGTACACTCTCTTCTTTGGATGCAAGTTGAGAGTCACATTTAAAACCATCCAATAGAACATTTTCCAATTTTTATTTATCAACAAGTGTCTATGTGTACTCCTGGAGAATGAAATATTTATCTATAGCCACATGTGTGCAGAATATGAGAGTGCCAATGTATTATTTATTGCTGCTTCCCTCCCATAGCTTATAAATAACTCATGAAGCCCAGTTGCCCAGCACAGCACATGGCCAGCTACCTAAAGCAGCTCTAGCTGCCACTGCATGCCAGCTCCAGGCATCTTGCCCCAGGGCAGAGCATTCCCTGACTCCAGGCCCTGCCAAGGAGAGGGCTGGCAGACGGTGGCAATGCAGGATGGCATTGGCCTCAGTGTGGGATGCCACCATGCACATCCCTGCAGGTCTCGCTGGCTCTGGCCATGGTGGCTGGTGCAGGTCAAGGTTCCCTGCCCACAGGCAGGTTGATGGGCCCCAGGAGCCAAAGGGAAAGTGCAGGAGCAGCAGAGTCTTTGCTGCGCTCCCGTGGAGGGAGCACAGAGGGATGTGAGTGACAACTCTTGGCTCAGCCACCAAGAAGGGGAAACTGAGGCAGCACCAGTGGTGAGCGAAATGCAGCATGCTGGCCTGGGGAAATGCTGTCATCTCACTGCAGATGTCAGACAACAGGAGCTGTTGTGTAAATAACATCCCCCCAGTATGAGATACATCATTTTTAATGAAGTTACGAGCACTGCAGATGAGCAAGACATGCTGTCCAGGAGGGAGGGATTGGATAATGACAACCCAACTCCCCAAACAGGAGGCTGAGGCAGGGAGCCCTGCTGTGGGGCTGGAGCCTGGGTCAGAAGCCAGGCTGTGTGCGCCTGCCCTGCCGCTGGGAGCAATCCAATAGGCCTTGTATTCTGGGGTCTCAAGGGACCTGTGGTGCTGATATGGAACCCTGTATTTGAATAATACTGTGGGTGAACAAGAACTGACAGGAGTCAGACACAGTTTATAGCTTTGCAAATATAACTCTAGTTTCATTAATTTAAAAAAAATTAAAAAATAAAACCAAGGCCCTCTGCTGAGCCTGAATAACACTTTACTCCAGTGCTTTAAGATGGGCACAGATAAACATGCCAGGGAGCTTTTTGCTTCCCCTGTAGAGTGACTGCAGACAAATCATTGCTGCTGCAGGCGCCTGGGGCCATGAGCTGGGGCAGGTTACAGAGGTTGGGCTGTTCCTGCTGCACTGCAGGGGACAGGTCAGGGTCTGATGCTGAAGGAGGAAGGGGAGAGTGCCCCCTTGGCAAGGCCGTGAAGCATCTATGGAGCTCATGTGTCTCACAAGCAGTGCAGAGTTCTGAACTCTCGCGGATAGCATGAGTCAGAGGAGGAGAGAGATCACACAAGACTGAAGAAAACAGCACAGTATTAATAACTAAGAATTGTACTAAATGACTTGATAAGTGAATTATCCTCTCTACATTACCTGCTGACAGCAGAAGCATCCCTGCCTTCTCTGCAGAGACAGAATGGATGCATAAGAACATGGCTTTATTGACTTCAATCCTTCAGTGCTGCTGGTTGCTTGCTCCATGTGGAAACACTTGTGAACAGTGCTCACATGGGTGAGGACTCACTTGGTTCATTGATAAATAGTGGTCTCTTGGGAAACGCAAAGCAACAGCCATTTGGCTTTGCACTGTGATCCTGCAGAGTGGGGTAAAGCATGCGTCTGGCCAGGAGGATCTCGGTAGGCAAGCTGCAATTCATGTCCTCTATCCAGGGCCAAGCAACCATCCTGCTCCTGGCAGGGGCCACAGCTTCTCCAGCAGCTGCCCGGTCCTGGGTGCAGGAGGATCCAGGGGGGTTTGGGGGGCAGCCACCCCACAGCCAGCTCAGGGGAGTGGCAGCAGCGAAGGGGGTGTGAGGAGGGCTGGGGGTGGGGCTGAAGCGACCCTGAGTCTCATTGCTGGAGCAACCCTGGCCCAGCAGAGTCAAATGGAGTGTGCAGCGCAAGGCTGAGCAGGACTCAGTGACACCGGGAAGCACAAGCCAGCACTGCCGGCATGCTCCTGCTGAGCACTGGCATTTTCCCCTCCCAGGGCCACATCTCCAAAGAGAAATGGAAACACTATCCTGGCAGTTGTGCATGCTGGACTTGCTCCCGGAGGCAGAGCGTCCAGGTAGGCCAATGCACTTGCAACATTTGCAGGACCAGAGATGCTTTCCCTCTGTCCCAGGAGAGGAGCTGCTTGCCTAGCAGCTAATGCCTAGCCAGGTGACCAAAGCTCAGCGTTCATCAGACATGGGTGCTGCAGGTCCTTGAGCCCAGGGGCAGTGTGGCTGGGTGGGAGCCAGCTGCTGGGCTGCTGCATAAAGTCAGCAACATCCATCAGCCTCTTAGGAGCATCTTCTAGCACTGAGTTATTTCTAGGCCATGGTGGTTATTGGGAAGGCATTAGGGACTATGAGGTGCGGCATGTCTCTCAGCTGGAGGTGCACTTGTTGGCTTGGGAGCAGCACACACCAGCTGTTCTTTAGGGGCTCACTTGCTTTTGACTTCACTCACTTCAAAGCGCGGGCTCCTTCTGTGCGTTTTAGTGATGTTCACACACATCAGGTTTCTAGGCCAAGAGAGAGCTTTCATTCCATGCTGCACTCAGCAGCTCTGCATGAAGGTAGCCTGTGGTTAAGTAAGGTGAGAGGCTGAAAGTGGTTCAATTTTGCAACAATAGCTGAGAACAAAGTACAGATTTTACCATTTAAAACTGGGACAAAACAGATCTGGAAGGGTTTTGTGGGGTTCTATTGTTTTCATTTCCCTTTTAACACCCATAGCCTTTTTTAAGTTGAATTAAATGTACAGTGTCCATGGCCTCTGCCTCACACTGGAACATTCCTATTCACATCTGAATGGCAGAGCCAGGATGGGGCAGCAGCACCTGGGGAGGGAAGGAAGCAGAAGAAGGGGAGGAGAGGACCTCAGCTAGGGTTTGCTCTCCTGGCCAGGGCTTGTCCTGCTCTCTGCTGCCAGCTCCTCTCAGCACGACTATTTTTTAACTCTTTTTATTCTTTTTCATCCTGCACCTAGCACATCCAGCTTGTGTCTGGGCCTGGGGTACATAGGAGTGACACCAAAACAATTAATCCAAACTGAGCTGGCCTCGTGGCTTTTGTTCTCCTTCTACCCTGGGCTGCAAGAGCATCTCTTCACCTTGCCAAAAAGTGTCTTTATGTTAAACAGCTAAAAGTCATCATCACCATAATGGTTCTTATGGCAACCCAGCAAACTGAGCTCTTAAAAGCTCCTCATGCTTAATGCATCTTTCGTACGTGGGCCCTTATGCTTACCTTACCCCTGGGAACACGGGCAAGCCCTAGGGCTGAGCCAACTCCTTTCCTAGCTGCCCCCCAAATGGGAGAGGAAGGCATCTGAGTGGCAAAGCAAGCACAGTCACTGCCACTTCAATCACCCACTGCTACGTTCCTTATACCATATGGTCTATAACAGTCTTGGAATCACTTTCCTCCTCACAGTCTGAGTTTTAAATCACCCCACAGCCTCCTCTTGAAAACCTGCCGAGCTGAAGCTGCTGCAGGTCACGTTGTGCAATTTGCTGTTGCAAGACAAAGAAAACAAGTTCTTCTTTTTCACAATTACCAAACCACTTCATCGAGCAATTTCCCTGCCTCTGCGCTTCGGTTTCAGTTAACAGTATTCCTTGGGGAGGGAAAGTCTAACTGCACCTCCGAGTGACTTACTGCTGGTTCTGCCATTATAGATGACTGTGAAAAGTTGCTTAAGTGCTGTAACTGCCAGCAGCAGCTTTTCCATGCCTTGCACAAGATCCAAATCCGGATGAGGCTCTCTGGAACTGCAGGCAGACACTGGCCGGAGGGGCCCGCACAGCCTTGCCTCAGGCACCAGCCCTCCAGCTTTCGGCTGCTTCTCCCTGGGTTGAACCCCATCTGCCTGTCTCAGTGTGGCTCCTGCTGGGGACTCTGCCCTTGTGTGTGAAAGCCCTGGTCCCGATGAAACAGCCCCAGGTGCTTGGCGGGGGCTCAGCACCAGGCAGGAGGGGGAATGTCACCCCTGCTTTGGGACGGAGGGCAGGAGGGGACTCTCCCCATGGCACATAGATGTTACGGGGAACCACAAGCCTTTGAATATGCAGCAACTCCCTGCAGTGACTACTCGCAGCCTGAGGCATCCCCATCGCCCCATGCATGGCACCGCAGGGGGAGCGCAGCTCCCAACACTGAAACGGGACAGTCACTGATGCCAGAAGCAAAGCACAGATGCACTGAACCAGAGGACACCAGTTTCCTCCCCATCACCCTACAGCAGGAGCTGGCAGTGGGGCTGTTCAGGACAGTGGGTGCTCCAGGGTGGGCTGCCTCCAGCCTGCCACCACCAGCTTTTAGGACCAAGCCACACTGGGGTGCGGGGTCTGTGTTTCTGCTATTGCCTTTCCCATGCTTCAGGGCTGCCCCACTGGTGCTTCCCCAGGGATGGGGGCCAGCATAGGGACCGAGGCCCAGGCCCCCATTTGAGCTCTTTTGCCGTGCAAGGGCAGCACCCTCATTTTGCAGAGGGCCTTGGCTCGCTGCAGCTCAGCTGCCAGCCCCTTGAAGCCCCAAGAAGCCCACGGGGGTGCCCGGGCCCCTGGCTGGCCACAGCTCTGACCCCCCCCCAAACTTCCTGCATTTGTTTCGCTCAAGCTATTTGGGGGAAGTAGGGTGTTGTTACGTCTTCAGCTCAGTGTCTATTTAGAGAAGGATAATGCCATTGTGGGGGAAGACAATGAGAATATGAAATGCCTAAAATTCTGTGTCTCTCACTATTTTGACTAATTTCTTTTTTTTTTTTTTCCAATCGGTATTTCCTTGAAAAACTACGGTGAGATTTGATGGGCCCCGGTGTGGGGGGTAAAGCTTGAGTCAAGCCCACTAAGATGAGCCCAGACTGGTCCCTGCTTTAGTTCTGCTGCAGGCAGATGAATCCTGCCCACTGCCTATTCAGTGGCAGATGAGAGGAAAGCCAGGTTACGAAAGAGAAGGGGTGGCCAGTGCAGGAGCAGATCTCCCCAGGAGACCTTGGGGCAGAAGATAGCAGCCACCCACTCCTGTCACTTTCCTAGGGCTATGTTTAGCTCCTGGTTTGGTCAGGGAATCCAGATGAGCACCTGTGATGTCTTCATGTCATTGTCCCACCAGGGCTGGCTTTAGGGGACTTTTTTCCCTTGCAGGTTGTAACTAATTGGACTTGACATCAGGGAGAGTCATGTTGGGTCCTGAAATAGCTTTCTGCTCAGTGTTACTCACAAAGGTACCATGGGGAAGCATGGGTGTAAGTATCCAAGGAGCCACTTTCACAGGCACTGGGGTGATGTGTGGCCATAGAGGGCACCTGAGCTCAGGTCACGTCTTGAGTCCTGGTAGCCCAAACTGGGGAGCAGAACTAACAACCATCTATGGCCTGGCTGATGAACCCCAAGTCAGGGTTAGCCCAGAAGTGCAATAAGGACTCTCTGTCTTTCTACTGCTGCGCAGCAGGTCCTGGCAATACTCTGTGTCTGCAGCGGTCCTTGCTCTTCCGCCTCGCTCACTGGCTGCAGCCTGGAGAGTCTGGTTTCCTTGGTGGTTCTCTCTTCAGTAAGAGCAGTAAAAGCCAGGCAGAGGCAGCAGGGTTCAGCTCACTTCAAAGCAGCAGTAATTGAGAGGTCTCTATGTGGCTGGGCTGGGAGTCCAAAAGGGGAGAAGGCAGATCTTCTGGTGGCCTTTCCTAGCAATGGCTGTGTACCTCCTGGCTGCCAGCTCCAGCAGATCTTGGTGGACCTTAGGGTCTCCTGCACTGCTGTAGCATGCTGTGTGCTCTGCGAGGAATCTGCTGAGACCTCGCTCCAGCCAGGGCTGGAGACAGAGGTTTTTTGCAGCAAAGTTATGTGTGGGGATAACTGCTGTGCTGGTGCAGGGACTCCCCTCCTTGCCGTGCTGAGCCTTTCCATTACAAGACACTCTCTAAAGCCTGGACATTGCTTAAGAAAGTAAAATTAGATCAGAGCAGCACTGAAGATAAGCGGCTCAGTTCTCATCCCACAACTTGCCAGAGCAGCGTGGCAGGCAGGAGGCAGGATGGGACAGTGTCACCTGCAGGGACAGTGTCAGACTGCCCCTGGGGCAGCACAAGCACATAGACCTGCCCCAGCCCTGCACTGATCAGAGCTGGATGTGCAGAGGTATTGGGAATGCAGGACATTGACATGGGGTGGTGGTGCTGCTGCTGAGCCAGAGCAGAGCAGGGCAGAGAGACCTGTATGTTGTTCCTGCACTGGGGATGCCTCCAGGCAGGTCAGGCTACTTCCCAGCTGAAAGCAGATGGTGGGACAGAGAAGGACCTCCCATGGCCCTGGCTGCTCCTCTGGGGTCTGTGCATGATGGAGATGCAGCACATACTCCGCTCTCCGCAGTTGCATCTTCCACTGGCTCATTTGCCTCCTGGTCACACTGCCTGTTGCTGCTGGGGCCTGGTAAGCTGCCTTCAGTTTGGGCTCACCTGGGACCCCAGAGAAGGTGGTGAGCAGGACATGGACCCCAGAACCTGTCCCTGCTGGCAGGAAGCCTCCATTTCCTCCTGTGTAGGCAAAGGCAGAAGCAGGCTGCAGGACAAACACAGTCCTGTCCATATTCCTAAGTCAACATCACTAATGCTCAGCTTTAATTAGCCAATGAATGTTCCTGCCAGTAGCTGTCTTGGGCCGGCTCCCTGCTTGCACCCGTCTGATCTCCTGGGCCATGGTGGACATGGATGGAGCTGCCCCTATGGTCAGCAACCACAGTGTGCATGGGCACACTTCTCAGAAACAAGTATTTCCAGAATATTCTCCACTTTAAGGGGAAGATAAGATGTTGTTGCACCAAAGTGGGCTGCTCTCAGATGATCTCATTGCCGATCCTGGAGCTAAAGTTAAAATCCTTGTACCAGGCATAGTGGAATGAGGTTTCCCAATGCCCAGAACAAGGCGCTAGGGAAATACCACATCCTTTCCTGCCATCCCTATCAGCTGCTTTGCTGTCCCTGTGTACCTGTTTTAAGCAGCAGAATGAGAAGTCACTGGTGCGGAAAGCAGGCAGATGCATTCACTTTTGGCTCTATTGTTTCATAAGTATTGGCAGAGAGATTGAAAATGTAATTATGATAATTAAGCTAAATTGCAATCTTCCTACAGGAGCTACCAAATAATTTATATCACCTTTTCATCCTAATTCCCTTAACTGTTCCCTGCCCAGAGGAAAAGGAGGCCTCATGGCTCCAGGCTGCCTGCACCGTTTGCCAGCACAGGCAATCCTCGGTGGTACTTGCTGAAACAGCAGTGACTGGCAGCTCTTACTCAGCATGAAACTGGGATGGGAAAAGAGCTGTGACAGACAGCAGTCCTGAGGGCTGGACCGGTCTGGGGGCCGCAGCAGGAGGGGAGAGCTGGAGGGGAGTGTGCAGGGCTGGAAAAGGCAGTGCCCAGCTGCAGGCAAGGCTGGCTGGAAAGGGCAGAGTGATGCTGGGCAGATGCTCAGCGGGAGGCAACAGCCAGGGTCGGATTCGGGCACCGCGTCTCCTCTTCCTTGGGGCTGAGAGTGTACCTGCCACCATGATTTCTGGAGCTGGCGTGAGCACAGAGCTCAGTGTAGCAGGACTTGAGGGCCATGGCATGCCCAGGCCAGCCTGCTGCAGAGCCCGGCTCTGCGCGCAGACCCAGCAGCAATGGCTTCGTGCTGTTGCTTTGCCGGCTCCCTCCAGGAACGCTGTCAGCTCTAATTAATGTCACAGTTTAACTTGCTCATGCATCCAAGCAGACTGTGTGCAACTTCACAGTGCCATGGGAAAAGCGATGAGTCCCATCCCAGAGCCTTTTCCTTGCATCCCCTGGGGTCTGCAGAGTGCCCACACCAAAGAGCAAGGATTTCCAGATCTGGACATGATGATTATGTCAGCCCTCTATGTGGGATGTCAAGAGGATCAGCTGCAAGAAGCAGGCTGCCCAGCTGCCCCCCATTCTGCAGCAGGAGAGCATGGGAGAAGCTCTATAAGAACAGCCCTTTGCTGGGGCCAGTTCACCAAGGGAGAGCTTACGTCCTTCCCATGGAGCTAAGGACATGTCCAGGGTGTGGGGACAGATGATGTGCACCATGATGTGCCACCACCATGTCTGGGGCACCTGGGACAGAGCTGAAGGACAATAGCATGAAAGCCCAAAAGCCTGCATTAAGCAGTCCCTGCTGTTCAGCAGTCCTGGGCTATTCTATCCCAGACCTTGCCCAGCTCCTGCTATGGGACTTGGTTTAAGCCCACAGATGGGAGCTGGGCTCTGGCTTACCAAGGCTGAGCACACAAGGCATCTCCCAGCTTGGGAAAAAGCGTTTTGCAGCCATTCTCCTGCCTCCAGCCCTCAGCAGCAGCATGGAGCACAGTGACCAAGGCTGGATCCTGGAGGGTGCTGGGCAGCTGCAGCCTGGAGCTCAGCTCCTTGCTGAGCCACCGTATTGAGCTGAGGGCAGGATTGGGCCCATGTCCTTCATTATATAACTGTTTCTCCATGTGTTTTTGTAGCTCTCCCTCCAGGCAGAGCCCCCACCAGCAAGGGGGAATGTCATGGTTCTTTGAATGCACAGCTTTGATTTCACGCCAGGCTGCAGCAGTGGCCAATTCCACCTTCCCCCCTTCCCTCCAGCATGCACCTTGCAGGGCATTAACGAAGATGCAGACCCCTGTGAGCCACTAGCCAGCAGGCAGGAGGTGTCACCTTGCCTGATGTAGGTGATGGAGCTGCGGGAGAAGCAGAACCCCAGAGGCCAGGCCAGGTCAGTTCATCAACAGAGCTCTTTGAGCACCGCGGATGAACCGACCTGGCCTGGCCTCTGGGACCCCACGCTGTCCCTGCCCTGCCCTGGCTGCCTGCCCTCACATTCCTGTCCCTGCACATCATCTCCCTCCAGCTGCTGGGGAAAACAGTCCCCGCTGCTACCAGCGGCTGGGGTGAGGAGGGGGAGCCGCTTTCATGGCACATGAGCTCTGTGGGAGCCGGGGCTGCTGCTGGCCTTGGAAATGCAGGGATATTTTCCTCCCAGCTCCAGGAGAAGCAGGAGGTGAGGCACTGCTGGCTGGCACTGCACATGGCTTGCAGCACTGCAGGTCATCAATGGGATCCTGGTTACATTCACCCAAGAAAACCAGGGGCTGTGCAGTGCTGTCACCCACACCCCCTTGGGAGGTTTGAAGGTAGGATACCTGCCCTGTGCCTCATTTGCAGGATGAAATTTAGGGTTTTTCCTTACCAAGTAACGGAGGATAGGGTGTGATGGCCAAGAACCAGGAAATGGGGCAGTTGTGGTGTCTTAGGGATGACTACCAGCAGTGAGACAGGTCAGCTGCTCTTCTCCAACACACCGCCAAGGAGGAAATCCTGATGCCTTCCTGCGTAAGTCACAGTGTATGTGCTGAAGGTGACTTGGAACCGCCCCAGGGGCTGGAGCCATACTCAGTACTGGGTATTATAGCCTGTAGACCTCAAAAGCAAGAGGTTTTCACCATTGACCTGGTGACATGCAACCAGACGTCACACCTGGAAGTCCAAAGCAGCCCTCAGCAGTTCTTGCAGCATCGCCCCTGGCCTGGCAAACCGGATGTGCCCCGTGCAGGGCATGTCTCCAAACTGAACTGCAAATAGCTCTGGATCTAAATCAGTCCTGCAGTCTGGGCTAAAAGTCACTTTATGTCCTGGCACTCTCCCCTTGATGACTGGCTAATTTTTCTGGTTGTCAATGATATTTTTTCCTGTTGTGGATGAGGAAGATGTGAGGACAGGAGAAGGGCATGCTAAGATCAGATCAAAACAAGAAGCTGCACGTGGGATCCTGCAAACACTTCCACATTTGCATGGCCCCCCTCTGCCTCATTACCTATGTGCGGGAGCAGGTCTGTAGTACACCGGCAAATACACAAAGTCAACAAATAGTATTAGCAACAAGTGCTCTTTTCCCCTTAATCTCTTCATATTCTGGAAATCATCACTATTGTCTGGAATAATCACATGCTCTATTTAGCCATGACATGCTCTGGAAATCGCAGGCAGTACTTGGTGCAGTACCTAAGCTGACTTGCCAAAGCATCAGCCCTATGTGCCAGATTGAGACCAGCAGCTGAAGCCTGTAGAGCAGGATCATTGCCTTTCCTGGTGTTATATCATTTGTTATGGGTATTTTCTGGCCAATTCATCACATGCTGCCTGCTAGGTCAGACCTGTGTGGAGCTCAGCATTCAACCTTACCATGCTGGAAGGGCTGCCTGAGCCCAGGCAGGAGTGTGGCCCACCAAGCCTTGGCTGATGTGTCGGTGAGCAGGGCAGTGATTTGCAGCAATGGCAGATAACAATGCTTGGCACGTAATTCTGCAAACATCTGTTCCCACACCTGACTTCTCCCGACATGGCCCAAACCTACCAGCAGAGCAATGAGCCTGCCTTTGCTCTCCCTTTGCATGCCCATCCCTGGGAAAGCAGTGGTGGGATGGGTCTGCTGGCTGTCACAGAGCAGTTCCAGGGGCCGCGCTGCTCTTTGCACAGCCCACATGCCTCAGCTGTGTCAGGGGCTGATTCACCATCCCCAGCTGTAGAGCTGACTTAGCACTGATGGATGGGCGAACGTGCATCTCTGCCAGCAGCCTGAGCAGGGGACATGCCATGCCCGGGGGGACGCTGCACCTTGTCTGTGGGGAGCAGCCCCAGCACTGAGCAGAGACCACAGAACAGTTTGTCCTCTACCAATGGGAGCAGTACCTGGGACAGGAACAGCCTCACAGCAGTCCTGTGTCCCCCACAAGAAGCCTTTTCCATAGCCGTGTGCTTCTCCTGGGCTGCCTCCCCATCAGCTCGACAAGAAGCTACTTGTTTCAAAAAAAAAAAAATCATTAGCAGCTCAGCCCTTTACTCAAACCTATTGCAGAGAAGGTCTCGCTTTCTCCTCCTCTCTTTATCCTGGGAGATGCTCCTTAAACTTGCTGTGCAGAAAATACGACCTTTTTTTCTCCTCATGTGCACTTGTTCTCATTCGCAGGGGAGAGGGCACAGCACTCAAGCACACATAATAACCTTGCACTAGCACTGCAGATATCTGTATGTTTTGGGGTTGTTTTTTTTTTCCAATGGTTCTAGTGCCAAAATATCTCAGGCACAAAAGGATTTGGACCCTACATTTACACCTAATGATCTGTACAGGCGTCTAAGGAAACTGCACAGTATCCCTGCTAATGGCTTCGAGTAGAAATGCTTCAGGCCCTGGCTGCTTCTGGTGCTGCTCAGGAAATTATGCTTTTAGCTCCCGAATGCAACAAAAACCTCTCCTTACTGCTGCAGACATGATGGCTTTTCTGGACAGAGGAAAGGCATTGACTGAGCTAATGCCATTAACCACCTTTAAGCACACACAGATGATGTAAAGCAAACACCTCCCGGTCATTCAGCAACTGGGGTTAAGCTTAACCCAGCCTGTGAATTCCCTGGTGTGCCCTGCTCTTGGGGTGCTTTATCACTGCCCTGCTCCAAGTACTATGTGTTCCCACCCCAGGAGACAGCAGGCAGTGACAGAGAGCCCTGGGCATTGACCTAGGGCACTTGTGATCCCCAGGGTCCCCTGCTGTAACCAAGGCAGCCCCCACTCTGAGGAAAGCACTGCAGGATAAAGCTTCTCTGGTGTTGCATTTCCCCCTCATCACCTGCCCCTTCCCTCCCTAGGAAAGGCACAAAGGGAGCTTTGCCTGAGAAGGAGCAGCAAGATGCGCTTTTTCTTTTGCGAGGCATGTCTCAGCAGTGACAAATCCAGCAGCGGCCACAGTCACCTGCTGCATTTTGCTGCCCATTACAGGCTGAGCGTGACCAGAGCAAGAAGGTGCCCGTCTGGATGGGGACTCCCCTTCTTGCCATTACCCCTTCCCGTGCACACCACCCCAGCGTGCCTCCCTCCTCAGACTGACTCACACTGAGGCAATGGTAAAAGCTTCTCCCTGGTGCGGTGGCAGATTTTGCAATCTGTTTTAATGAGGTATTTACAAGTTCGGAGGCTGGCTCCTTGCACAAGAAGTGCGGCCTGGCCCTGGCAGCTGGTTGGGCTTTTCATTGACATTCCTGCAACTCGCCCCATTGCAGCACAGTGGAAAACATTTAGACATCAGAAATGCCTGATTAATTACCCTTTAATTGATACCTCCATTCGGGGACAAATGAAACCCGAACATCTCCACTGCTCCGGGAGCCTGCCACTTACAAACAGATTTACAGCTAAAAATACCGCAGTAGTCCCGTGGCTAATCAACTTCACTGCTTACCCTGGGTGAGGTTATGAAATTGTCTCGGGCTGGTGCTGCGAGCAGCGAGGGACCAGCTCCAGTGGCAGCGCACGAATGCAAACCCCATGAGGGCTGCTTGAGCCAAGCCGAGGATCCAGCCAGAGCCCCCAATACGAGGCTGCTCGCACGTTCCTGACTGTCATTAAAGGCTGCAGAAAGAAAACCTCATCCCTATGTCTCATGAGACTTTAAGTCCCCGGTGTTGTTTCCCCAGTGTAAGATTTCCATCTGGCTCAGGAATTGTGATCAGTGTTTTCAAGGGCCTTTCTGTGCAGTGCCCTCCTGCAGCTACAACACGTCCCATGGGACCTCTTCCCTCCCCCCTACTTCCTTACAGGAATGCACAGAGAGGCCAGATCATCACAGTGACCCCAGTTTCTTTTAAATTACTGTCATCTTTATTTTCTTCATGTATGTGCAAACAGAGGAGATCGCAATGGTGGTGTTCTTAAAAATAACAAAATGTATTTGCATACATTTCCCTATGTACAGGTGAACAGCCACAAGTAGAGTCTTCTTTTGCACAGCAAAAGATCTAGAGCACTGAGGCCGGGGGACAGGACTGGGGCCCCAAAAAGGGTCTAACTTAGAAATAACAATAATTAAAAAACAAAACCTTCGCAACAGTGCAAACCTCTCTGACACGACAGCACGATGGAGTGACTTTAATGGAGAAAACGGCTGGGGGGGCCCTCGGATGTGAGATTTCTGACTGTAAACAAGGTGCAACACCTCCCTCCCGCCGCCCTCCCCGGGGAAAGCTATTCCAGGAATTTGGCAGATCTTCAAGGGCTGAGCCGGAGGTAAACAGCCGGCGGCCGCCTCTCCTCCTCGGGCCACGATGGGCTGGGACCCGGCTCCGGTGCCTCCGGTGCCGCTGCCTGGGATGCGGCGGGACGCGGGGGCGCCGCGGGGAGCCCGGAGGGACCGTCAGCTCCTGGGGGGGCCCCGGCGGGGCCGTGCAACTTCGGCGGAGCCGGAGGGGACCCAGCGCGCCGCGGCGGGGCCGTGCCCTCCCGGAGGGGACCCAGTGCACCCCGACGGGGCCATGCACTCCCGGAAGGACCGGAGGGAACGCGGTGCGCCCCGGCGGCGCCGCGCACTCCCGGAATGGCCCGCGGACCCCCGGCGCGGCAGAGCGCTCATCCGGTCTCGGGGTCGCCGGGGGACGGCTGCTCGGCGCCGTTGCAGGGCGGGGCGGCGCCGTCCGGGCCGTTGCTCTCCAGGGAGGACTCGCTGCCTGTGCTTTCGCCGGAGAGCAGCCGGCGGACGCGGAGATCGGCGCGCAGCGAGCGCAGGTCGTTGCCCAGGCTGAGCTCGCCCAGGTCGCGGAGAAGCTGGCCCAGCTCCGGGCCCTCGCCGCGGCCGGCGCCGGCGCGCAGCAGCTCGCCCTCGGGCTCGCCCAGCGCCTCCAGGATGTCCTCGCAGTCGCAGTGCATGGCCCGCTCCTCCTGCTCCTCGCCCAGCAGGTCCTCCGTGATGGAGCCCAGCTTGGGCGCGCTGCGGCTCCGCTCCACCGGTGGCTTGTAGCAGCACTGCCCGTTGAGCAGCTTGCGCAGCGGCACCAGCGGGATGCTCTGTTCGCCCACCAGCTGCTGCTGCTGGTGCCGCGCGTCGTCCCGCTTCTTCAGCCGGCGGAACTCGGCCAGCGCCGTGGCCGAGGTCTGGTAGAGCAGCAGGGCCATGGCCTTCGCCTTCTCGGGCTTGGAGACCAGCACGGCGTGGCAGCGCAGCATCACCGCCTTGTGCTTCAGCTCGTGGCGGTAGATCCAGGCGAAGACGCGCGGCAGGCGCGGGTCGGCCACGCAGTAAGTGACCCGATGCAGCAGGTAGAGGTGACCTGGCCGGCGCAGCCCCTTGTCCTCGGCGTGGGCCATGCGGATGCCCTGCGCGCTGATGGTCAGCTTCATCTTGGTGCCCTGCCGGCCCGCCTCGCTCTTGCTCCAGATCTTGCAGACGGCCAGGTCGGTGCAGCCCTCGCCCTTGGACTGGATGGTGGTGGCGTTGCCCAGGTAGAGCACGGTGTACGTGGGGTCCTCGCTGGTCACGCGGAATTTCCGCCGCTTGGAGCGGAACATGCTGCCCACGCGGTGCAGGGCGCTCTCGGGGCAGGCGCGGGCCAGCGAGGTGAGCGCCGAGTAGTGCACGCTGACCGCGTACCCCTTGGGCTTGCTCTGACGCCGCGCCTCGCCCGCCACCAGCTCCACCTTGCTCCGCTTCCAGGGCAGCATCGCCCCGCGGAGCCGCGGCTAGGCGCCGCGCCGACGGCTCCGGGCGCGGGGGGGCATGCCACGGCGGCGGCGGCTGGGCTGCCCGCCCGCCTCACATCCTTGCGGGCGGCGGGCCGCCGCTGCCGTAGATATAGGCGGGCGCCGGCGCTCCGCGGGCGCGGAGAGGGGAGGCCCCGCGCACCGAGGGCGGAGCGCCCGCTGCCCGCGGCCCGCCGAGCCGGCGGCGCGCTGCTCGCCGCCCGCCCGCCGCCGCCGCTCTGCGCCGCCCGCCGCGGCGCCCCGGCCCCGGCCCCGGCCCCGGCCCCGCCGCGCCGTGGGGCGGGCTGGAGGCGGGCACGGGGCGGTGCCAGCCCGGCCGGGCCGCTCCCTCGTGTCCCCTCTCGCTCCGGCCCCGCGGAGCGCGGCCCCCAGCGGGGACACCGGCCGCTGCGCCCCTGGCCGCAGAGCGGGGCGCCGCGGGGACCTGGCCCGCGATAAGCACGACCTCCCCCCGCCACCTGCCGCCCGGCTCCCCACGGCCACGCTGCCGGGGCGGGGAGGATGGAGAGGGCAGCGGGGCCCGGGGGGTGGTGGTGGTTGTAACCGGCAGCTCAAAACCTCCCAAAATGATAAAAATCCCAAGGCCGCTGTGGGGCCCCACGCTTCGGGAGAACCCGAACCCCGGCAGCCTTCCCGGTCAGGGCGTGCCGTGCAGGAGCCCCACTCTTGCAACATAATCTTCCCTTTGATTTGGTTAGTCCGGCTCTGAGAGCTGAAGAGCCTGCAGCATATAAAACCTATTATGTATGAGTAATGCTTTGCTCTTTATTTACACGCAGCAGCCGAATAACAAGAAGCTGTCTTGTAATTTCTTGCTGGGGTTGCTCGAGTACAGTCACAGACATAATGAGAAAGTTGGTCTCTGTGTCGTTGCTATAGCTTCTCATGTCATGTATCATGTCGTTTGCCAGAAGAACAGAAATTCCAGGGTTGTGGAGAACGGCACTTCGACAGTGTTTGAATAAACGCTCGACAAAAGGGAAGCGGTACGTACAAGTGCAGTGAAATATGTGAAGGCCTGTTTAAAGTATCTGACAAATCATTTCTGGAATTTGGATCAATTAAAATCAACCCGTGTATAGTTATCATTATCGTTATTACCATTATTATTGTTATAGCATTATGCCATCTAGCAGATTACTTGGGAACTGCAAGTGACTACTTGAGATGGGCGTCAAATTGTTCAGCGCACTCTCTCATTTGCTTACATTTCAAAAATCCCCCCTCCCTGGAGGGCAGCGTCGTCAGCGCCATCCCCTGAGGCTGCTCGGCCACAGCCGGTACCCGGGGACGCCTGACCGCATCCACGGTTCCAGAGGCGGGTGGTGGGTGTGGATCTGCAACACGCTGCATTTCCTGTCTTCGGCAGCTCTAGCGCAGCACTTTTGCAGTGTTAGGAAGGCTGTGGCTGGCCCTGAGAAGTGAACGTGTTGATGCTCTCATTTTCCTATGGGAAAACTGCTGCATGGGCTGGGCATGCACTGGTCAGCACATAGGAGCTGTTGCACAGCTGAAGGAAGCTGGCTGTGCCCCTTGGTGTAAAGCCCAGGGCCCACTGAGATGCCTGTTTGGCCTCTGGGGCATAGTCCCATGGGGACTCCACAGGAGTCCGGGGGGGCTGGTGAGGGGCTGAGGTCCATCCCAGTCAGCGGTGCCCAGCAGCAGCCACCCCAGCTGGGGGTCCCTGCTTTCAGCCCTGCCTGGCCTGACATGGGCTGGGGGCCAGGCACTCATTGGGACCCCCTGCAGCTCTGCTGGTGCAGAGGGCAGGAGGGAATGTGTGCCATGCTGCAGTCCATTGCAGGCAGCTCCTGACAGCCTGCAGGACCATCCTGCTGTGTAGCGGGGAGACAGTTTGTACCATTTATTCATTTCACCCCTGAAGCATCTGAGGTGCTTTTCTGTTGCCTCCGTTGCCTTGCAAGGTGAAAATGGAAGACACTGCTGTGCACAGAGAATAAATCCAGCGGGTTAGGGTGACATGTGACACTCACACGAAGTGTAGCTCTCCTGCAGTGCCCGCAGAGCTGCTTTCTCCCCTCGAGCTGTGCTGCTGAACCAGCGTGGTGAGAGTCCGCAGTTCATGCCTGTGCTTGGCGGCTGCCACCTCCCTGAACAGTACCTATGAGCTGCAAGGCCGAGAGCAACCCCGGCTGCTGCTCTGAAACGCATGGGCCCAGCAGCCTGTCTGTGGGAGAGGGAGTTGCCTTGCCAAAGCCTTGCCTGCCTCTGGCTCTGGGCAGAGGAGCCCTTCCTGGGTCTGGGGCTGGTGGCTCCACAGGCAGGGGTTTGCTCTGGGTGGGACGGAGCAGGTGAGGACCCCCCCACACCTCCCTGTGGCACTGCCTCTGGAGGGAGGTTAGTGCTGGGGGTCTGGTACACAGACACTTGTGATAATGACTCCCACGGAGCTGCTTGCAGAGCCATGCTGAGCTCTGCTGTCCTGACTGAAGTGACCCATGTTCAGGAACAAAGACCTTAAATGATCACACGTGGCTTGCTCAGTCTGTGAGCCCTGTGTCTCTCCAACAGCCTTTGGGCACACCTTTCTGCAAGCCTCAGTGGCATGTAAGGTGAGGAGGAGCCCCAGCCCCCTTGCCCTCCACACCACCTCCCCAGTTCCCAAGTCAGCAGCACTTCCTTCTGCGTTGCCTTCTTGGGGTAGAGGTTTCCTTATCAGCCCCTCAGAGACCCCTTGGGGGCTCCAAGAGGTGATCAGGGAGCAGCAGCATCCCTGGCGTAGCTGCCTCTGGGCCAGTTGGAAGTGCAGGGCAGGGAAGGTGTCTTGTGGTTACAGCCCTGCTCGAGGATGGAAACTGTCGCAGTTCAGTTCCTCGCCATGCTTTCTCACCAGTTGGTGTGCCAGACCATTGCAGCCTTCCTTGCTTCGTTAATGGGCCCAGTTATCTTCAGGACTGTCTATTTCCTGCTGTGCAATGACTGCTTCAGTCCTGAGCATGGAGGATTGCCGCATGCTTCAGCAACAGAATAATACATTGCAAATCGTGGTAGCCTGTGACGGATGGCAATTCCAAAGCAAAATGCTGACCCCCTCCTTGCCCCATGGTGGCTGAGTTGCTGTTCCACAGTGTTTGGGTGAAGTCCAGCAGCAGGAAGCTTGGGACACCTGCCCGAAGTGTGGCACTATTCCTGTGACACTGGATGTCCATATTTCACTACCAGGAGGAGAGACTGAGGCACAGTAAGAGGGGAGCCTGCCCTGCGGGGCCAGGGTGCCGGGTTCCCAGTGAGCACGAGGCTCACTCCCTGCCTGCGGGGCCAGCAGCACCCATGCTGTGTAGGACATTGATGCTGGGGCCTTATCTGCACGACCCTGTAGCCCAGGGGGAGCACAGCAGCCTGCTCTCTATTTATGCAATACCCCAGCAGCTCCCGAGCATCACCTGCCTGCGTGCACGCGCCAGGAGAGCTTGTGCGAGGCGTGGGAAAGTCTGTCAGATACCATCTCTCCCCATGGCTCCGTGCCAGGAGCGCAGCGAGTGCTGCACTTGGCTCTTGGCAGACCCCCCCTCCTTGCCTCCTCCATCCTCCTCCTCCCCTGGCCGCTCCAGTCACCGCTGGAGACCATGGTTGCACCCTAGAATGAGGCCATAGGCTCCAGGGTGCGTGCTGCCCTGCTGGGGCATAGGCAGGTGGGCAGCTGCCCACCGCTTCTGTTGGAGGGGGATGCCAGGCTGCCTGTGCTGGCTGCCCCAGGTCCAGGGTCTGCCCGATGGGAGAGGGTAAAACCCTAGTGAGAGCAGCCCTGCTTTGGGGATGGGTTTTGTGCCCAGCAACTGGAATTGGAGCTGATGTGAGTCTCTGGTTGGGGAGAATAGTGGAAAAAGGTGCTGGGAAAAGTTGATATGACAAGACCAAAATAATTCATGAGAATGTATTGATTTTGTCAGCTTATGAAAACCTCCCAGATGATAGCAATGGAGCTTGTGCCACAGCAGCTGAGGTGGCACAGTCAAAGCGAAACATTTCAAACTGGCATTTCAGTATTTTCCAAAACAAAGTATTTCAGAGGCTCTGTACGCTAAATGTCAACATTTCAATTCTTTGTTCCGGACTGGGACAAAGGAAATTCTGAACTGTCAGGATTTTCCATGTAATGGAAAGATTGAGCAGCACCTGGGCCCTGCGGGCCATCGATGTGGGCAGGCAGGATGCTACAGCCCCCAGCCCTGCCAGCCGTCAGCTAGGTCTCACCAACACTGGCTGTAGATGGCTGTATGCTGCTGTGAGCTGGGGCAGCCGGAGATGAGTTGGTGGGATAGGGGACAGCATCTCCTGCTCAGGGAGAAGAGTCCTTAACAGCCCATAATGGATGCCTCATGCCGCCCCTGGCGCCCTCCTGCCCCTCTGAAGAGGATCAGCATCCCATTTTGCCAGCCACCCTGCCCTGGCAGGGCTCTGGGGTGATGGTGGGTGGTGTGAGGACTGTGGGGAGCCCATGCGATGGTGCCGTGGCTCCCGCTGTGTGCACCGAGGGTGATGCCAGTGCAGGTCAGGCTGCCGCAGCCCAGGGGCAGCGCCAGGGTCGCCAGGGCCGTGGCAGCGGTGGCACACCTCCACCGCGGTTGTTTTTCAGCCGCTGAGGGCGGCACACCCGCTTCCTGCACGGGCGGCCCCGGCACTTCCTGCACTCGCAGCTATAATTAGAAGGGCAGCCGGTGGCCAGGGGCGCAGACCCCTCCTCCCGCAGGGGTCACAGCACCCTCGGGGGTGCTTGCCGCGCCAGTGGGGCTGTGCAGGTAACTGCCCTCCCACCATGCTGCCAGCCAGCATGTGTAGAGGTGATGTAGGGGCAGCATTTTCTGCTTGACGCCCCATACTGGGGGCTGCCACCATGGGGCCATCACTGCCTGTGTGGAGAGGAAGATGGTGCAGGCAGTGGTGGGCAGTGGGATGAGCCTGCCCAGGCAGAGCCAGCACAATGGGAGCTAGAGAAATCCCCTGCCAGCTTCCTGCCCGGTGCATTGCACCGTCAAAGATGCAGGCAGCTCTTTCTAATTAGTCTTCCCCCACCCTGCCAGGCAGGGATGTGATTTTATCTTTAGCGGAGTCTAAAACACTTGCTTGAGGGCTCCAGCAGGATTGGCGCCTTGACAGGGCTCAGCCTGGGCCAGGCAGAGCCTCCCCAGGGTGCTGCTCTTTCTAGAGAGGACCAAGACCTTCACCAAAAGATGGGGGAGCTTGCGGAGCAGGCTCTCCCTTTTCTTACTATGCTGGCACACTTCTGGTTAAGGCTGGAAAGAAGGGGTTCAAGCAGCTGCTGTTGTGCACAGAGCAAAATTGTCTTGGTGTTCTTGCAGGAGTTCTTTGGGGGGGTTCTTAATGGGTCTGCTTGTCAGGCTGAGGCTGGCAGTACTGCTGAACCAAGCATTGTGAGCCTACATGAATAATGAATAGCCATCACATGAATATTTCAGAGACACGGCCCTGAGATCTCCCAGAGCTGCCTTAGAGGAAAATGGAGGAAAAGTTGTCCAGAAAGAACGATGTTTCCTTTAGGCAAAAATGCACTCGTGTAGCTGGCTTTTGGAAAAGAGTTGCTGCTGCTAAATAATTCTCAGGATTTGCATCAAAAACTGGAACAGTGGTTTGGCTTGAAGGCAGAAGAAGTTGGGAAGGAAGCCAGCCCTTTTGACACAAGTCAGTACTTACAATGTGTGAGAAGGACAGCAGATTTTATTTCATCTATGCAATAGTTTTGTGAGAAGTCCCAAAGCTATGGCTACCCTCCAAAGAGCCGGCAGTGCTGGGCACTCAGTTAACACGCTTCAAAGGAAAGGCAAGAGGTTCGGTGATGCACAGAGGGTGCTTGCTCTCCCGGGACAGCATTGCAATCCAGCCTGAGCACTGCTGTCAAAGAGCTGAGTTGTAAAACAAGGCCCAGCAGTGAAAATAGTCTTCATTTTGCAGCTGCTGCATCATATGGGAGTGGGCTGCAAATCAACAGGTTTATTGGACTTCTCAGCAGCATGCCTCTCTCCTCTGTGCTCTTGTTGGCTGCCTGTGCTCTTAGCATGCACACGCAGGTGCCAAGCTGCCTCTTCAATGCTCTTGTGACAGCATTTTTCCTGCTGTGGCCCTTTTCACTGCATGCAATTAATCCACGCATAAATGTCTTCTAGGAGAAGCAGGTTGTTGTGTTTGGGTAAAACCAGAAGCACCCTGTTGTGTTGAGGTAGGCACAGCAGAGCATTAGGAGCAGGATGGGAAACATTACAGTTAGAAATAGGCAATTAAGACTCTAGCCAAGGCTCTCATGTCTCTGTCACTCAGATCACCCAATCTGTATCTCCTTCAACACTGCTCTGCTCAAAGTGAGCCTCACTGGGCTGCTGGCATCAGCGAACAGAAATAATTCCTTAGTGTTTATGGAGTGCTCAGAAATATATCTGTTGCAAGAATGAGGGCAATTTGGGCATTTCTTCAGCAGCTCCCACGAAGGTGGCAGAAAATATCTGCAGTGACTGTCCCTAGAGCGCTTCAGTCTGGAAATAAGGAATAGTACGGTGAAAAGGGCAATGTGTGGGAAAAACATTCCAATAAAAATGCACAGGTCTTTGCTTTTCAGATTACCCTCAAACCTCACTGCCCCCAGGATGCACAGAGGGTTGCAGGCCATGGAGCAAGCCTGAACCTCCTTTTCCCACCATGCCAGCACTTCTGCCTGTCCCCAAGTGTCTCTGTTTCCAGTTCATGCCACTGTCTGCAGCTGCCCATGTCCCATGGAGGTGCATCAAGCCCCGCACTCCATACCGGTGGCTGTGTCACCAGCCAAGGACCCTAGTAGTCCTTGGTGCTGCGGCCATGCTGCCAGGGCTGTGCCGATGGGATTATTAAAGCATTTTGCCCCTGGTTGGGCAGCCTGGGAACAGCATTGCGTGTGCCTCGGCTGTGGGGTTAGAAGTGCTGCCAGACCCAAGGTGTGGGGAAAGGCCGGGCTTGCTGGCTGCTCTGGTTGATGATTATGCAGTGTAGAAGGAAGGTAACTTTTTACTGAAGTACAAAAGAAATACAATAATGAGCACTTACATTACTGCCTCGGTGCCCACATAAAGACCTGAAATGGTTTTGTTAAAGATGACTTGATTAAAATGAATTTACTAAATCACTGCGTGCTGTCTGCAGCCCACAAGCCTTTCACTGAAGCACCTCACGTAAATGTAAAGGTGAATACTGGGTCCCCTTTCATCTGTCTCATTTGCCTTTAGGAAGCAAAGGAGGGGCTGGGCCAGGCTGGCAGTGGTGGCAGAGCCTGGGATGAGCATGGCAAGGGTTCAAATTTACGTGGGAAATTCATGCTGTATGGTTGCTGGCTTTGAGAATGAGAAGAAAGGAAGAACTTTGTCTTCCTACTGAGCATTTATCATGGGGAGGCATCACGTATTGCTGAGCATGTGAAAAGACCACTCCTGCCCACAGGGTGTTGCACACTGCTGTGCTGCTGGTGGACAGCATCTGAAGTTAAGCTTTGACTGCCTGTGTAGGCAGTACCTGTGTTTTCCAGGTATTAGCCAGGTTATTCTCCAGTTACAACTGACACACATTACAGAGTTACAGTCAAAAATGTCTGGCCTTAACCCAACACCCATAAAAGAGAAATGGTTCATAAATCAGTTCACTGTGCAAGAACAGGTCAAGTTGTTTATTAATTTAACATTCTCTCCCATCTTGACCCGGACTGGCCACAAAGGCTGCTGCCAAATTGCATTTGATGGCTCCCTGGCTGGGCAAGCAATGTTCTCCATCCTGCAGAGATTGCCCAGGCTCTGACTAAATTTCGGCAGCTACCTCATAGCACACCTTCCATCACCGCATCTGAGGTCCCTCTTAGTCACCATCGTTCCTTGTATGCACTGTTTGCTGTGCTGGGGATGGGGATCCTGCGTGGGGCTGGGTGTGCTACAGGGTACAGGGGCAACCTTGGCTCAGGAGCTTGCAGCCTTCCCTGGAGGGATGCACAAAACCTCTGCCCCCGTTGCCCACTGCCGGGACAGGGTTTCGCACGCCTCGCTGCCAGCATTGTTTGCTTCCCGGAGATAGTATCTGTGCTAGGCCGAACCGGTGAGTGAAACCGGCCCCTGCAGCTGTCGGTGCTGCCATGGGCTCTGCCGGGGCTCGCAGCGCTGTCTGTGTGTTGTCCCTCTGCCAGGGCTCCTTGCAGCAGCGCAGGGCTCAGGGTGTTGTGTTTAGATGTGCCCCAGGCTTTATTAGTGCTGTGTGTTAATGGTGGGGTGGTGGTTGCTGTGGGAGTGAGGGAGTTAGAGATGGGTGTCAGAGAGGCATGTCTCCATGCTGAGCACCATGGGGATGGCTGGCTGGCTGGCTGGGCGAAGGGGTGAACGGACAGATGGACGGATGGACAGACAGACGGACGGATGGACAGGTGGATGGATGAGTGGGTGGGTGGATGGATGGATGAATGGACTGACGGACAGACAGACAGATGGCTGGATGGCTGGACGGATGTATGTATGTATGTTTGGATGAATGGTTGGATGGATAGTTGGGTGGACGGACGGACAGGTGGATGGATGGGTGGGTGGATGGATGGATGGACGGATGGACAGATGGGTGGATAGATGGACAGACAGATGGACGGATGGATGGTTGGATGGAGGGATGGGTGGATGGATGGACGGATGGATGGATGGATGGATGGATGGACAGACGGATGGGTGGATGGTTGGATGGAGGGATGGAGGGACGGATGGACGAATGGATGGACGGATGGACGGGCAGGGCAGCATGGAGATGATCAGCGCGATGCGCAGGGGTGCTGGCAGAGGGGCGTGCTGCCGGGCAGGGCAGCGTGCGGAGGAGCGCCGGCGGATGGCATGGACCCGCGGAGCGCCAGGGCGGGCGCGGGGGCCCCGGGGGCCGGTCATGCGGTGGCGGTGCAGGTGCCGAGGCGCCGCCCGGCGGCGGGCGCAGGGAGCGCGGGGCCGCCCCGGAACGCGCCTGCCCGGAACGCTGCTCCGCGGGCGGCGGGGCGCGGCGGAGGGGGGGGACCGGAACTTCCGTCTCCGGCGGCGGCATGGGCAAGAAGCGGGGCGCGGGGCTGGGCCGGTCCCTGCAGCGGCAGCGCGGGCTAGAGCGCCGCGGCGCCTCCTCGTGGGTACGGCGGGAGTGGGCGGGCGGGCGCGGCGGGTCCCGGGGGCGGCCCGGGCTGACCTCGTGTCTTGTCCCCGCAGCTACACGCCAGCGAGGTGTGCGGCGAGCGCGGCCCGGAGCTGCGGTCGGCGCCCGAGCAGAGCCCGCTGGAGGAGTTCTTGGCCACGGCTGAGCTGGCTGGCACCCGCTTCGTGGCCGGTGAGGGGCCGGGCAGGGCCCTGGGCAGCGGCGGGGGGGGACCTTGGGGCTGGGAGGAAGATACAGGGTCTGGGCGGGGCCGGACGGGACGCGGGGCTGGGAAGTGGGACTGTGGCTGGGGCTGGCAATGGGGTTGTCCGGGTGGGGGACCAGGGGGCAGGAGCTTGGGTCCTGAGCCCGGGCTGGGGGTGGCAGGCAGGGATGGGGACAGCTGCCTTTGATCGTTGTCTCTCCCTTCCTGCAGAGCGTCTGAACATCCAGATCGTGTCTGCCCAGAGCCGTACCGGCCTGCTCACGGCACAGGAGGCCCAGCACGTCCGGCAGCTGCATGAGGAGAACCAGCAGTTCCTGCGCATCCCGCGGAGGTGATCCCCGCAGGGCGGGGCCTGGATCCCCCTCTGCTGGGTGGGCTCAGCCCCTCGGTGGCTGTGAGCATGGGGACAGCGTCCAGCTTTGGTTTTGGGGAAGCCACTACCTAGCCTGCCTGAGCCTGCTGTAAGCTGCAGCACAGGTGCCCGCGCGCCATATGGGTGCTGCCAGCACCAGGCCATCTGTCCTGATTGTGTGGGTTTCCTGCGCAAAGCCTGGAAACTGAACTGCTGGAGCCGGTGCATCCAGCTCACCTTATAAACCTTTACAGAGCTCTCTGCATGCTGGGCAGAGAGGTGAATCTCCCATCTTAAATGCTTTGAAAATCTTAGCTTGAAAAAACAGCTCTGTGAGATCTGGTGTGCATAGGATAGTGTCCTCTCAGCTAGTGGAGTTTGGAAGGAACAAGATAAAAAGGTGTGCTTAAAGCTGCTGAAGACAGGCATGCACACGTCCAAGCTGTAACCATCTCAGTGTAGCTGAATGTGTGGTGCCTGCATTCTTTATGGATGTTTCCTGCAGTGAAACTGGTGTAACTGCTACTTCTGACCACTCCAAAATACGCTTGTCACAGGCCATGCTGGGATCGGACAACCAGTGCGGAGGACTTGCAGCAAGCTGAGAGGGAGAGCTTTCTTGAATGGAGGCGACAGCTTGCCCAGTGAGTATGCTACTTGTGACTAGCTGGCATTTGGAGACACAGGAAACAGTGGATTGTATTTATCCTTGCTGGGCCAATAAAATTAACATCAGTAGTTTCCTGTACTTCTTCTGAAAGGCCGGACATCCTAGCCACAGTCCAGACATGTATTTGTGGTGAGCTCTGCAAAGCTCTCTTGTGTGTGTATTCCTGTACTGTTTACAGTTACAATTTTTCAGGATGGAGTGTGATGTTCTGCTTTTGCCTGTGAAGTGGAGTCTTGGTGAATGTGTCCTCTAAGAGCAACAGTACTGCTCTGAATAGGGTGCAGTGCTGCCAGCCCGTGTACAGCAGCCTGTGCTGGTCTGGTTCTGCATCTGCTGGCCTGGAGAAATAGGTGATATCTGCTTACACCCTGCAAGCACGCACACTTGCCCTGAGTAAAGTTGTTCAGCTGGTGGTAACAGCAGCTCAAGGGTTGTAATAAAGCCCATTTCAGGTACCATCCCCATATTTTCCAGGTGGTACTTGATTGAATAATAACTGCTGGCACTTGTGATAACTTCTCTGGCTTATTATTGTGGCTCTGAAATTTCATGGGCAGACTTTTGATGAGTTTTTGCTCTTTCCATAATTTACCACTTCTCCTTTGGTATGATGAGGGGCCATTGTGTCACTGCTGAACTAGGGCCACTGACACCAGTTTACCCAGGTGCTAAATCTGTTTGCAAAGCTAGCAGAAATAGTACCTGTATATGTGTCTGATTTGATAGAATATCTCTGAAACTAAAGCCTTCTGGATCTGGGGAAAGAACTGGTGGTGTGCTTATTGCCTGACATGGGCCAAATAGGATCTTTTTTCTGTTTTTCCTTAGCCTTGAGGAAGAAAAAAAGTTAATTCTAAACCCCATTTGAACGTAACTTGGAATTTTGGCGTCAGCTTTGGAGAGTCATTGAACGAAGGTAAAGTATATCTCTCTCTGCTTTTTAAAAGTGATGTTTAATGTGTTTTTCCTGAGTTAAAGCTTCTGAGTCAAGCTTCAGTATCTGAGCACAGGAAAAACAATTACAGTTAGTAATGTTTTCTATCAGCACTGAAGTGATTTGTTTTAAAGTCGTCACAATGTGATGTGAAGGCAGGCGGCTGCTTAGTGGCTCATGCTTGCCCTCAGCACTGTGATTCTGCAGGCGGTTCACTTGAATCTGTGATGGCTTTTGAGAATCCTGCTGCTCTTGGCCTCTGCAGTAAACTCTGTGTGGGAGGCCTCTTGAGAATGCATCTTGGAGGTCTTCTGCCAAATTAACCCTTTCCCCTCTTTGTCAGCCACACAGCTGCAGCCTGATATTCTTGGGCGGGAGGCAAGAGAGATCAACAAATTCACGTTAGGAAAAGAAAGAGCCTCTTGGTCCTTGGCCTCTTGCCATGCAGAGGAATTGCAGCAGTGCACAAAAGACAAAAGCCTGTCATATCACAGAAATAGCTTTGTTTGCTCTGCAGGCTGTAATACAATAAGAGTGCTATCTGACTTTGTTAATCTAACTGGGGCATTAAATTTCACTAGTAATTAAGTTTGAGATCATCTCATTTGATTTTCCTAAAATTGAAAAATACTTCACCAGTGGGTCATGGGTGAGCTGGCCCCTTTCACAGAAGTGGCTTGTGCTGGGTGCTGCTGGGCCTTTGGCTGGGACAGAGCTGGGTCAGGAGCATCCACTACAGGGTATCGCTATGTGCAGTGTGAACATATTGTATGTTTTGAGGGGGGCTGGAATACGTTATTAGTGCCTTTCTGCTCTTGTTGGAGCTTTTTATTTCATGTAGAGTGAAAATATTGTCTCAGAATCAAATAAAAGTTTTCCAAGTCTCGTACCTTGCCAGAATAATTTGATTCTTTTGTCAGCCTTTCTTGTGTTTGCTTCAAGTGAGCTTCAGGAGCGTGATTCAGTAACTTCTCGGTATCCCATCCCACTACCATGGTGTCAGCTTTCTCTCATGTTGATTTTGGAATTTCTGTAACTGTTCAGTACCTCTTTGTACCCATGTGGCTTATTAAATGACTCCCTTGAGGGGGTATTGATTTTATATTTGTGTATTTTATTTTTTATATGTAACCAAGTGCCTAGTGAGGCTTGAAATTCTTTAATTCAACCTGTCGTGTTCTGAAGCTGTCCTGAGTTAGAGAAATCACTGTCAAAGAAAATAGAACAGTATGTGCAAGCAAATTGTCTGCCTGGAGACTCCTAATGGAAGTGCCTGTAGTTAAACTAGTCTTTTTTTCAAAAGGAGGTAGAAAGTTTATATGGCTTTCTTTTATTTTTGCAGTGATATCGTAGTCCAGATAGTAGATGCTAGAAACCCCCTTCTGTTTAGATGCCAAGAATCTGGTAAGTAAATCACTTTCTTGAATGTTGTATTCATTTTATTTCTTATAGTTTGTGTGATTTATTTTTGTTTAATACACTCAACCACCTTAAAGCCGTTCTGTTGTGCCTAACTGGATATGTATTTATTTATGCAAGTATTCTGGCATCGAATTATATTTCTTCAATGTTTTTTGATATTTTACATGGAATGTTGGGGATTTAGAGGCAGTTCTGCAGATATTATATTACAGATATTACATTGCTCCTCATTACTCACTAGAATTGTCTGCACTTAAAGGAATTATCCTATTTAAAAGCGTGGTGGAATAAAAATGGATGAGGATTACTGCACTGAAATTGGAGGATCAATAATTATTGAAATGACAACTTTTTAATAATTAGAACACTGTGCATCAGTGAGTTAATGCAATTGCTCAAATAACTGATCTCAGGAGTTCCTGCCATGAGGTGCTGATTAATATTTTGTCATAGCTCTAAGTAGACAAGGTGTTGGCACATGTGGCCAGAAACAGCCCGTATTGCTGTAGTTGCGTGCTCTGGTTTGTTATTGTAGCTGTCTGCTAAACACCAGTTCCGTCTAGCCCAGGGGATGGTAAGCTTAGCTATCACTGGTGTTGAGTCGGATGGGATAACTTGTCTTGCTGCGTTTATATCACCTTGAGGGGAGGAGGAGTCCAAACCAGAGTACAAACTGATCTTTCTCTTGTTTTCTTCAGGAAAGTTATGTTAAGGAAGTCAGCAATGACAAGGAGAACATGATCCTGATAAACAAAGCAGATTTGCTGAGTGAGGAGCAGCGGGCTGCTTGGGCACAGTTCTTTGAGAAAGAGGGTGTTAAGGTGGTGTTCTGGTCAGCTTTGGCAGAGTGCAAACGGCTGTCTGGAGAAACAAAGGTACTGTGGGTGACCAGTTCAAACTGGGTATGTGCTGGCTGCCTCTGATAACTTCCATTGCAGTTATGCTTGTGATATACCTGCTCACCTTTCTAGGGAAGGTATGGTCCTCATCTCAGGGAAGCATTATTGTAACAACCTGTGTAGCTATAAACAGTATTTTAATGATTGATTCGGGACCAAAAGTGAGTACAGTAAAATTGTGAACAAAGTGGTACACCCTTGGTCACTGCATGCTTACAATTTTCTTTCAAGGTTGATGACTGGATAAGTAATGCTGAACTAAATGTAACTGTTCCTTGAGGTTGCTGCTGAATAGCTACAGAAACATCCCTTGTAGATCTGTTTGCAAGCCCTTGACTTGTTGAAAGAGTTGGAATCCTTTCCAAGAGGGATGCTGTGAGGGATGTGGTTATCTGTACACAGGATCTTTCTCTCCTAGGGAGGGGAGGTGTTTCTTGGAGAGGCCTAAAAATACTTGAGGGCCTTTCTTTGCCCACCGGAACAAACTGTGCTGCTACCCCCAAGTTAACATGTTATCATAATGTGCCACTTTCAGGTTTTACCGGGTTCATTTGTTACCGCCATTGCTACTCAGCTGTAGAATATCCCATATCTCCTTCCAGAAAATACTTATTCTGTTCAGCTGGTTTACAGCCCTTGGATAAAATCTTTTTACAGATTGATTTAAAGTGTTAATTGTGTTTCTTTTTGGGAAAGAAAAGTCAAAATACTGTTGTTATGAAAAGGTCTTTCTATTTGAATATGAACTGTTTTGCTAACAGTCCCTCTTGGGAATACTTTTTGTCATTCTCCTAAAACAGGCTAATTTTTTTTTACATCTTATTTAAGACCTGTAAAAAAACTCTGCAATTTAAGCAGTGAATTGTCAGTCCTTGGGATCTGGCTGATGAAAACACAGTGGACTGCGCTGCAGCAGCTGCAGTCAGCAGCAAGACTTAGTATTGTCTTTGCATTTTACCTATGAAATACTGTTCACACAGGAACTAGATGCTGAAGATGTAGCAGAGAACCCAGGTGATTCTCAGGATGAAAGCTCCAGTCAAGAAGAAGATGACACAGCACAAGATAGTGCAGAAAGCACATCTCCAGGCAATTCTTTGCAAACTGTAAACCAAGTTCTGGTTAGTGATGATGACAGTAATGATGAATATGAGGACTGTGAAGACGATGAACAGGAAGCCTGGCAAACCTGTTCTGAAGACGAAGGTGGGGACAAAGTAAATGCTGTTGCTCCAGAGAGGATGGAAAGCAGGACTGATGGTGCTGAAGTGCAGCATATAGTGCAGGAGCAGAACAGGAACATCAGGAACTTCAGCCATCTGGTACAGAGAAATGAGCTGCTGGAGATATTCAGAACCATGCACAATGGACCAAAGGTGAAGGATGAGGAAGTAAATGTTGGGCTGGTGAGTTGGACTTTGTGTTTAAATGGAACTTGCTTAATCTAAATTTTAATTCCATATGCCTTCCATGGGAAAAATTCATCCTGTAGCCTGGCTTCCTGTAAGGGTAAAAAAGTTAGCAAGCACAAATTACTGAGAGTTTTGTACAAAGATTAATTCTGAAGTTCCTGAAGCTCAGTTTTCCCCACTGCTTGCTGCCTTTTTTTTTTTTTTAGTACATTTTATTAAGGTACTTTTGTGTCAGAGCTCTGCCAGTGTTCTGGCATTGCCCTGCCCAATAGCATTGTTACCATTCCACTTCTTTATCATTTAGGTGGGTTACCCTAATGTTGGCAAAAGTTCGACCATCAACACAATCCTTGGAAATAAGAAGGTGTCAGTGTCTGCCACACCAGGTCGTACAAAACACTTTCAGGTATTGCTAACAAAGAGCATTGAACCTTTTATTACTTCTTTTTTCTCCAGTGGAAAAGTGCTTCATTGTGAACTAGTTGCAACCAAGTGCACTCACTGAGAACCCTGTTTGCCAACCTGAACTCTGCCCAGCAGAGTAGGTTGGAGAGAGGTGGGCTTTATGTATATGGTTTTGGAATTTTAGTTCTTGCTTCCAAACTCTTGCTACAGTCTGAGAGTTGCTCATGAGACCTGCTCTGCAATGGGAGGTATATTCCATCTCCTGATTTTATTTAGGTAGTTTAGCCCTCTTTTTTCCAACACCACCTCTGAAAAGTGAGTGCTCCTCTGAAGAGCTTACGGTCAAGCTTTCAAACTGTCCTCCTTGTCCAGAGTCATTGCATAACTAGTAAGTCTAGTTATGCTACTGTTTTCATATTGATCAAGCTCTTTAATTTTGAAGTAGCAACTCCAGTGCTATAATGAACACTGTGGGATTTGTACTTGTGCAATCTCCTACCTGTTTCAAAAGGTCTAAGGGTTTCTGGAGTGCTTTCTTCTCTCCCATCAGATTGGAGAGCTGAAGATCTTGTTGCTCCCATCCGGACACCTTATTTATGAACTTTAGAAGTGCTGCTGTCTTCCACATCAGATTTCTTAACAACTTAAACAGGGGTTAAGTTCAGGTTAGGTGTAAGAAAGAAGTTCTTTACTGTGAGGGTGGCGAGGCACTGGAATGTGTTTCCCAGAGAAGTGGTAAATGCTCCATGCCTGGCAGTGTTCAAGGCCAGGTTAGACAGAGCCTTGGGCAACATGGTCTAGTTTGAGGCATCCCTGCCCGTGGCAGGCAGGTTGGAACTAGATGATCTTAAGGTTCTTTCCAACCCTAACTATTCTATGATTCTTCTATTTCCTTAGTTCATTGGCTGAGGCCAGCAGGGCAGATGTCTGTGTTAGTAGAATTTCTGCTTATTCTCATTTGCATCTATGTTTCTTCTATGCATGTAATTTTTTTTGTTCCTTTTTCCTCCATGGACGCTGACTTGCCTTGGTGAACTAATTGGTTATTTATTGTGTAGACCCTATATGTGGAGCCTGGCCTGTGTCTTTGTGATTGCCCTGGTCTGGTGATGCCATCTTTCATCTCTACCAAGGCAGAAATGATTTGTTCTGGAATTCTGCCTATAGACCAGATGAGGGACCATGTCCCACCTATTTCTCTAATATCCTTTGCATGGGGTTTGTGAGATTGTCTGCAAGCGCTGGATCGGGAGTATGCAATGTAGATGTTCCAGCCCTGCTAGGGGCACACATGCTCATGTGTTGAGGGTGGTGGGGACACACGTTGGATAAACGAGCCCTGCTGTGTTGGTTTTTCACCATCTCATTTCAAGTTTGTCTTGTCAGACTTACATTGTTGGTCTGGTTTGCAACAAAACCTGAAAGTCATTCTTCATGTACGCTCTTGGAATGACTGGGGCAAGATTATTTGTGGAGCTGAAAATCAACCAGGTGGTTTCCTTCACTAGCTGACGTTTGCCAGCATATCCCACGAAACGTTTTGGAAGCAACCTATGGAATAAATATCATAAGGCCAAGGGAAGACGAGGATCCAGATCGAAAGCCAACTGCTGAAGAGCTGCTAACAGCATATGGATGTGAGTGATGATCCCTTCAAAACCTATTGCCTATGCTGTGGGCACGGTCCTTAGGAGAACTATTTAAAGTTAGGCCCAACTCACGTTTGTCATGCATTGAACCTCCCCCTTAGGATTTGCCCTCCTCTCAGGAAGGGCCTTTGTTAACAGCTAATCTCATGTGTCTGTTGCAGTGGTGCTTTGCCAGTTTCGTCAGACAGACGATGTGATTGTGTTGAGGATGTTGATGTGCCCTGCCAGTCTGTGCAGTGTGATGCTCTCATCCTTTTAGATACCTTCCATCAACTCTGTCTTGAATTAGACTTTGAAGAATACAGTGAAGGATTATCTCCCTTGTTTGATTCTCTGAGTCAGTCAAATCTTCTCTGGCCTTAAAATAGAAATAAAAACCGAGCTGGTTTTCTGGTGGTAGGGAAATGTCAGCTCATTTCAGGTTAGGATGCTTCTGCAGTACCTCTACAGTCACCAAGTTCTCTTTTTTAGCCTGCTTTCCTCAGCAGAAGCTTCTTTCTAAGGGAGTTTGGGGGTTTGTTTTTTTGGGGGGAGTTGTTTTTGAGAAAGGATACAAATATGCAGTTAGACAGCAGAGAACAACATTACTAATTCTCTGGTTGTACTGACACAGAATGTACTTTGGATTTGGTTTCCAGATATGAGAGGCTTTATGACAGCTCATGGACAGCCAGACCAGCCAAGATCAGCTCGATATGTGTTAAAAGACTATGTCAGTGTAAGTGCATCCTGCATCTGGGTTTTCTCTCCTGCTAGGACGTGAATTGAAGGTTTCACTAGAGCATGAGAAGCACAGTAAAATTAATTCTATTTCTCCAGATAAAACCACTATATATCAAAATATTCTTTAAATTGGGCTATTATTATGTTTTAAAATAATAAATGGAACTTCTCAAGCTGCTTACTATTAAAAAGATGATTGCTTAAAAATATGGTGCCAGCTAAATAAATTGTGTCTTTAAAACAGGCAGCAGATATTCAGGAAACAAACCCATATTGTATAGTTGGACGAGTATTTGGCACTAAGGACTGTAGTGTTGTAATGCCGCATGCTTCTACAGCACCTCTTAGCAACTTATTGTTGGGTATTTCTTAATAGGATCCTCCAGTACTCCTCAGAGTTTTGCACAATATTGTTTGTAGCTGTACATTGCAGCTGGAAATGGTGCTTTGAAGTAGCAATTGTTGCCTGGAAGGAGAAATAGAGTGTACTGATAATCTGCTAGTGTGAGCACCTGGACTTCCAGGGCCCTTCTTGGGTTTGGCATTGTCTACTTTACTCTGTGTATCTCTGAGTTTTTGGGGTTGGGTTTTCTTGTAATAACTGTATCCCATTGCTTTCACAGGGGAAGCTGTTATATTGCCATCCACCTCCTGGCATCGACCCGGATGATTTTCAGCACCAGCATCGAAGGTGCCCAGAGAGCAGAACTGTGCAGGCCAATGGACAGGTGAAGCCTGAGAAGAATACCAAAGCAAAACAAATTGAAAATGTGGTGGACAAAACATTTTTCCACCAGGTAAGTTCTGGAGGAGACTTATTCTAGGAGTTCTTACTGCAGCGCTGGCGTGTCATAGTTAGTGGAAAACATAGCTTTGAGGATGGAGGAGTGCTGGCTTGAGTTAAAGGTATTACATGCTGCATGTAATTCCTACCCAAGGCCTCTCTGTTCATTTTTTTATCCCCTAAGTCACTGGGAATGTCCTGGCTGACTGGAAGATGGCTAATGTGGAAGACATAGTTGATTTTTTAAAAGGTCAGCAGGGTGACACCTGTCATCATGGGCCTGACATCGATCTTGAGCAGTCAGGAGAGTGACTGGGAGGAAAGACAACGAAGGAGGGTGGTGTGACACAACAACCTACCAGGAACATGGTTTTTGGACTAACAGATCCTTCAAACTAATCTTCCTTTCTTGAGATGATGTAATTAGGTGATGTGGTAAGCTTCTTTTAAGACAACTGATTTAGTACTGTATGGTTGTTTTGACTCAAAACCTGAAATGAGATTAAAAGAACACAAACTTGATGTAAAATCTAATTGAGAAATCTCGAAATGGAGAAAGGGACGTTTTCTAACTTGTATGCTTCTTGTTAGGTCCCCAGGATCTGTTTTGCCTGTACACTACAGAAAAATTGGTTAGTGACTCATAATGAAATGTCAAATCCATAACTGATTTAAGTCTGCATACCTGACAAGGATCATAACAGAGTGTTTAGCAGTGAGAGGATGGGTCATAGGTAGCATGATCCGTTCTGTTTGGTTAGCTGGATATGAACAGTATTTGTTTCAGCACAGCTAAAGATAGCCAGCATTTTGGAAACAAGAATTCAGGCGCTCTTCAAAAAAAAAAAAAACTCTGAGCTGTTTTCAGAAACTATGACCTGAAGAGATTTTTGGGATTACCAGACCTTCCTCTGGCTGCCCAAAGTGCTGTTGTGAGCTGAGAGCCCCGGCAGTTGCTTATCCCACGCTCCAGACTTGAGCAAGTTATTTTAGTCTCTGGCTTTCACAGACACCAGATTTATTTGCAAAGCCAATTTTGTTGTGTGCAGAGACTGTGAGAATCAATCCTGGTGCCATAGATCATGTCTGTTGGAGCTCATGTCTCGTCAGTGCTCTGTCCTGTGCTTGCCAGCGGTAGAAGCTGAGGACCTGGCGCAGTGAGGCGTAGCTGCAGACAGAACTGGAGCTTGTTGGCAGGCTTTACTCAGCTGTGTGGTGTGACCTTTCCTGCAGCTCTGGAGCTGGGGCTGAGCAGGTCTTGATGGGTTTGAGCTTGTCTGTATCTGGTTTTATTAACATGTCACAGTTTCCTTGTGGTTAACTTCTCACGGTCACTGGTGATTGTCTCCCTCTTCCAGGAGAACGTTCGTGGCCTCGTGTGAATGGGGCCGGGGCTGCAATGGGATACCGGCCCAGCGCGGCCTTGTGTCCTGGTGGCTACCCCAATCCTGGGAATGTTGTAGGAAAGCCTGTGAAAAAACATGGAAACAGGAACAAGAAGGAGAAAATCCGCAGGATCACTAAGCACCCTGGAGGCTTAGCTTGTGGCACTGGTGTCTGGCCTTCTCCAGGCAGGGACTGTGCTGTCCTACAGGCCTGAAACTGAGGGGAGTAGGAGAAGATAAGTCGGCATCGCTGGCTCACCTGAGAGCTCCGTGCTGTGGTTTGTCCTGGGCAGGGGGTGAGGCTGGCCTCTGATAGTTGAGCTCATCCCTTCTGAGAGCAAAAGAGACCTGGCTGTTAGTGTTATCTGGAAGCCAGCCCAGGCGTTTGTCTGCTGCTGAAATGTCCTTTCAATGGGAGCAGATGGAACTGTGGGGGAATGTTTTTTCCTTCCATAAAGGATGTATTTTGTAGCAGCTGGGATCAAAGCAAGACCTGTAAAACTGACTAAAGTTTTGGAACATTTGAATTTCAATGAGTGATGTTTGTTACACTTTGTGACACTGTTGCTCATTATTCTTTTTAAGCTTGTTGATTTGTGAGAATACTACACTGTGGTGAAAAATGTAGTAAAACGATCTTTATTTCCCTCTTCCTTCTCTGCTATATGAACCCTATTCTGTACAATCCGGTACTGAAGCCACTCCCTATTTCCCAGCTTAAGGCAGAGCACAGCACACCGTGCAAGGAAAATGCTGCTTTTATGTCCTTCACACTGAGCTGGTGTCAGTTGTTTTTCTGTGTGACTTCCTGTTGGTATTTTAAAACACGAGCTCCATGTGACTGGCCAAAAATCTGGTGCTAATTTGTCCTTAAATATATTTGAGATTTTACTTCCTATATGGTGTCATGTTCTGTCACACTGACCTAGTCACGGAAGTGTTATAATAGCAGATTTTAACTGTCTCTGAAACTAATTAGTATTTGACTCTAACTTGGGTCAGACTTAAGTGAGATTTACTTCTTGGTTACCCTGCTGAGAAAATGTGCACTTGGTGAGTGGTGTTCATTCCTAGTCCACCACACAGGGAGTAATAATAGGACTAGAAGAGCTCACAAAGACAAATTGTGCTTTGTTTTTAGGCGGTGAAGCAAACTAACAGATGATGCTGGTCTCTGATGCTAAAAAAAGGGATTGCTGTCTTGTAATTTTGAGCTTTCCAGGCCGTGTGGATGGATACATGAAAGCAACTGCTGAGCAAAGACACGGCAGATGTGGGATGTGCAACCAAGCTGATCTTGACTTTGCGACCCTTTGTGTGCTTGTACTGTACAGCCAGTTTGCAGTGTGTATGCGGAGGGTCATAGAATGGTTTGGGTTGGAAGGAGCCTTAAAGATCATCTAGTTGCGACCTCCCTGCCATGGGCAGGGACACCTGCCACTAGACTGGGTTGCTCAAAGCCCCGTCCAAGCTGGCCTTGAACGCTGCCAGGGATGGGGCAGCCACAGCTTCTCTGGGCAACCTGTGCCAAGGCCTCACCACCCTCATAGTGAGCTCTCACCTTGGCTTCTGTTTCCCCTAAAGTCTCTACTCTCAAGTTCAATTACATCACTGGAGGGAAGATATTTCCCTGCCACCTGTACGACTAAAGCATAATTATACTGAACGAATATGGTCACTGGTGTTTTAAGTCAGTGTACCATAGCAGAAAGTAGATTCTCAGGAGAGACTGTTTAATCTGGTTCTCCTGGAGAAGGTGATCTTTGCCTTTGTTTCCTGAAGAGGTTGTGCCCTAGCCACATTGGTCTCTGATGAGACTTCCCCACCCTCCTTGGAGAGACAGTTTCTGCCTTTGTATCTTAAAATACTTTAGGGGCCTGATTGTTAAGAAGCGCCCATTTCTTTTTGTCGTGTCCTGTGTGAAGGTATTACCTGTCAAACTGAAATTCGGGAGTCCTTTATTGAGGTTCTGAAATATTTTTTCTATTCTGTTTCTCTCCTTTCAAAGCATTTCGGATTCTTAGCTCATGTTGTATGTACCTGAGTTTTCTTCTTTTGCATTCTCTGCCTCTTCCTGCCAGCTGGGTCTCCATGAACCTCCTTGTTGGACACGCTGTGTCCTGCTGTAGGCCCTTCCAAATCTAGGCAGTAACAGAAATCTCCAGGGCCTGAGACTTGGGACAACTCTTGCTTGTTGCTTGCAGAAACCTTTGGCCACAAGACCTGCCAAACCACTTGCAGCGTGTGTGAGTGAATAGAGGATAACGTAAATACAACCGAGCAAATAGTGTTTGCTCAGTTCCGTGAATTTCAGGCTGCTCCTTGCTGTGCTGAAGGACTCTTGCCTCAATAGGAGGAGGACCATAAGCAAGAGTTGTGGACTTAAAAGCTTGTTAATATTTTATGCTGCTGTTGAGCAGTGGGCAATCTAAGTAACAGGCGAGGACCATGGTTAAATTAATGCTTTCCTCTGGTGGTTTGATCTGTTGCTGAGCAGCATCTGCCCTGCCCTGCCCTGCCCTACCCTTGCTGGGGAATGCCAGCTGGGCTGTGTTGACAGCTCAGTACAGTGCACACAAGCAGCTGGCAGGCATGAGGCAATGTGGGGACTGCTCTGTTGTGAGAAGCCTGCACAAAGAAGACATTGTGCTTTGCCCTGGCCACCTGTTGAATGAGCTTCTCTGCTACTCCCGCTGCTTTCTACAGAAGGCAAGTTTCCATTTTTGAGTGCCATTTACTTAAAAGTGCCTCGTGTGTGTGGAGTAAGTGTGCAGGCTGCAACCAGCTCCAGTCTGTTCTTTGGGATCTGCAGCGCTTTTGGCACCCCAGCAGTGTGCCTCCCTTTTTTAGGGAGCTTTTCTTTCCAATGCAAGCAGTTCCTTTTCCTGGCTGATGTAATTGCCTGCTGCACTGATACCTGCAGCAGAATCATAGAAGAGTGGTTTGGGTTGGAAGTCCAACCTGTCCTGAGGCTGCCTGGGGATGGTTGGTGGCAAGCATCTGTCCTCTGCATCTTGTATGGAAGCTTGCTGGGCCACATCTGCAACACCATCGGGGTGCTGCTCGCCAGCCAGCTCAGCATCCAGGTGTGGGCATGGCTGGGTGGGGAGACCCCCAGCACCCTGCCCAGCCTCTGCGGTGGCCATGGGCCACACATCTGCTGACAGAGGTGCTGCTCTGCTGCCTTGGGATGCTGGGCATGCAGGGGGGAGGATTTTGGCTGCCTGGCTCCAGATGGCATGGCTCTGCCCTGCTGCAGCGTGTACATGAAGGCATCCACCCCACACAGTGACAGCATTGGTGCTGTGGGCAGATCTAGAGTCCTGTTCGGACAGGTCCATCCTAGAGTGATGCCCAGGATGCTGCCAAGGCTCATGGGCTGCTCTGCAGAGCAGAGCTCAGAAAAGGAGTGTGGAGGCTAGCTTGTTATGTCAAGGCATGGGTGAACCATCACAGCATCTCTACATCCCCTCACACATGTGCCAGTCCCGCTTGCAGCCTTGCCTGGAGTCCCCATCCATGGCTGCTCCTGAAAAGGCCGGAGCTAGGGTGAGCTCCAGGCTGTCTCAAGCTTACTCAAAGATCTTTTTACTCTGAACTGTAGCTGATGTGGTCCTGTAAGCGAAGCTGCTGTGAAAGGAGGGGATTTTGCAGGGCTCCTCTTGGTGTTACATTGGCCCTTCTCTCTTTTTTTGTCTGCCTACTAGTCAGTGGAGTTTTATTATTAGAAGAGGGGCAAGACTGATACATTTTCAGAGCTTCTATGCTATTTCCTGGTAGTCTTTCTTACTTTCTCCCATGAGCTTTTCCCACTCAGCCTGCTGCTGTTGGCTGCAGGAAGGTTTCAGTGCAGGTCATTCTGGTGCAATACTGGCCCCAGTTCTGCCCCAGAGGTCCATAAGGCTGGAGCTGTCCTTCACACACAGGACTTGACACTGCATGTCAGAGCTGCTGCCTACAGGCCATCCATCTACTAGAAAATGTGCTTTGCAGAGCCTGTCTGGGGGGAGAGCAATATTTTTTTACTCTATTCCTGAAAATGGAAGCATCACGTGTGAGCAAGTGAAGGGGATGCCAGGATGCACTCACTGACTGCAAATCCCTGAGCTGTGGGGTGCTGTGGCTCTTCTAGCACTGCAGCACTACACAGGAGTCCCTTGCCCATTACCCTGCTGCGGACCACGCTGTGTGGCTGTCAGGGTCAGGTGTGTCCTGATGCCTCAGCTCAAGGACCGGTGGGATGATGATGACTTTCGCACTGGGGTGTCCTGCGGCACGGGGCTGCCACGCGTGCATCCCGCCAGCTCTCTGCACTCACTGCCTCGTCCAAAAATACTTCGTTACTTCTTTGGAGGAGGATGAAATCCTTCCCTCCTGCCGTTAGGGGCCGGCCTTTCCAAGGCAGAGGGAGAGCAGCCCTGGCCGCGCAGGCGGGCGTCCCCAGCGCGACAGAGTGGGGTCCTGTTCCATTTAGGGGTCCCAGCAGAGGTGCAGGTCCCCCCACACGCACCCTGCAGAGTGGCACATGAACGAGCTGTTCCCAGCCAGCCTGGCAAGAACGCGGTCAAGAACACCACATTGGGAGAAGCAGGTCGTGCCCTGGTGAGTGAGGACTGGGTCCAGGGCTGCTCAGTTAAGCAGCTCTCTCCTGGCTGTCCTGAAACACCGGTACTTTAAAGCAAGAAGCAGTTTCTATTCACTGCTTCTTTCATGCTCCTGTGAGCTTCATGCCATCGCCTGGCACCAGGAGGTTTCTCTACCCACCTGTCTGCGAGGAGCAGTGTTGTGCTCTGTCACCCCTGGCATGGTGGCTCTAGTCCAGCTTTTTTCATGGGGTGGTTTTCTTTAATTCTCTTTTTTCTTCCTTCTTTTGCAGCAAAAATATTGGGGGAAATATGACTGGGCTGCTGGGAGAGAGGCAGGGAGCAGCTCCCCAGGGCGCTTCAGAATATGCTCTCTCTGAGCTACATGCCTGGGGTGCCCAAGACATCTTGGGACATGATGAGAGGTCATGGTGAGGACAACAGGAAAAGAAACTGCTCCTGAGTCAGAGGAACTCTGCCCCAGTGTTTTCTCTTGCTGCGGCTGTGGGAAAAGGGTCTGTCCTGTGGGTGGTGTCAGGGCAGCAGGGCCACACTTGCGCGTGGAGTAGGCTTGGGTTGCCTTCCTGGGAATGTCTCACTCAGGTCCCCAGTCCCGTGTCTCTTGGGAGTCAGCAGCTGAGGCAAAGAAACAGAAACATCATGTCCCTGATGGGAAGTTCCCTCAGGCCAGCCAGGCTTTTGCAGCCTGCACACAGCAAAGGGAAGTTGGAAGCCTCTGCAGAGCTCCTGTATTGGCTGGCACTGGTGAACCAGCCTGAGCTTCGTCTGGGGTTTTGCAGGGTTTTAGCAAGGGTTGTCTCTGCTTACTGACTCTCAGAACCAGCTCTGCTTATGGCACTGCAGGGGAATGTTCAGGAACCATTGCTGTGGGAGCCGGGGAAAAGGGATTCTCCCTCTCTTGGCACACTCCATGTCTCACTTGACCACCACCCCATGTGCTCCTGAGCCCTGTCCTCATGTTGCCTGGGCAGGGAGGGAAGCACGTGAGAAAAATGGAACCCAGTGTTGTTCTGCTTTGAGCTTTGCTTGCGTTGTTGTGGAGAAAGGGAGAACCAAACACTTTCTGGTTTCAATTCCCCTTCAATTCAAGAGCCAACTCTCCTTTCCTGTAAGAGGTGGTGCAGGCCCTGTGCCCCGCAGGGAGCAGTGCCTGGGGGCGGTGCTGCCCAGGGCTCCCTTGCACCCAGCTGTTCCACTGCCTGCTCCTTTCTCTTCACAGTGGGACTCTGAAGACCTGACAATGCAGTGGAGCCGGCTCAGCCCTGCTGCCCAGCCTTGCTCTGGGCTGTGCCCAGGCACCTTCAGACAACCTCTGAGACATCCCGAGCATCCACTCCCCTGACCAAGCAAACACAAGGTGGTTCCTCAGGGCTGCCCTGGGAGAGGTGATAAGCTCTGGGGTGCCATCACATGCTGCCATGCCATGTTGTGCCTGGAGCACTGCTGGGTGGAGCAATGACAACTTCCAGCATCTCCTTTCGCCCTTGTTCTGCTGCAAAGGGGCATGGGGGTCCCCTTTTTCCCTTACTGTTGGCTGCACTCCCTGGAATTGGGGCTGTGGCAGAGATGCAGCCTTAAGGCTGAGTTTAAACCCAGCTGTCTCCTCTTGGTTAGGCTCATGTTTTCCCCAGCACTCGGGGTTACAAGCCCTGCCCAGTCATGCATTGCAGGCTCTTGAAGCCTGCTGCTCTGCCCAGCAAGGCAGGAGATAGGGACAGTCCCCACCATGGCTTCCTGCTGGTGGCTGCCATGCTTTCCTGTCATCACCATCATCCCCATCTGCTTAACACTAGCCAGGGACCAGTGAGACAGACACCCATTGGAAAGGTTATAAATGCCTTAAGTGCTGTATGTGGGGGACTGATCCACTGCTCTTGGTCTGCCTGGCAGGTGCCTGCTGCTGTAAAGGATAGTGCTGCCAATTTCTGTGCTGAGAAGGTGGATTTCTTGCCCTGGGATGATTGTGTGCCTCAAAATGTGTGTGGTGCAGAGCAGAGGAAGCTGCAGAAACATAGGAGCCCACGCAAAGGTCAGGAGGGAGCAGCCAGTTTTCACTCACTGTGCTGGATGTGTTCAAGTGCCTTGGGCCACATGTGCAGTGGTGAGGCTGCAGCTGCAGCACGGGGATCCCCAGGACCCCGCAGCCCACACTGATGGATTTGTTGCACATGAAGTGCTGGTTTATCTCAAACTTTGTCTGTATCTGTCAAATCCACATGCTGTGCTGTGCCCTGCTGCCCCAGGCCCGAGATGCTGGGAGATAAGCCCTAGGTGGCCTGGACACTTGGTTGGAGCAAGAGGGTCTAGGATGGGAACCTGGGGACCTGCCTGGATGCTCTCCTGCTCTTCTTTGTTATAGAGCACAGGGGAAGAGAAGAGCTTCCTGCACAGGAGAGCAGTGAGGAGTTCCCTGCAGCTGGAGCTTAGCTCTTTGCCCCAGGATGGATGTGCTACAAGGAGCACATCAGGAAAAGAGCCTTTGGTATTGCCCTGGGCTGATGGTGTCTCCCGCAGTCTTTTCTGAGCTGCTGGTGACTTGTAGCTGTCCTTCCTTCCCAATGGCACACGTCCTGCCCTGGTCTCTGGACTGTGCTCCATATGAATAAACTGGAAGGAAGAAAGAAATGGGAGACCATGGTGTTTTAATGCCATGGTCAAACCGCATCAAACACTGCCATCCCTCCAGGTGAATGGCTCAGCAGTGGAAAATGCACAGCTCCTCAACAGGGTGAGGCTTAGCAGGGTGACAATGGGGTCCTGGGGTGGTCAGACCCTGCCTGGTCTGCCTGCAGCAGCAAAAGGAGCCTTTGCATAACTCCTGCTGATAAGAAGTGCCTGCTTTCTTGTTTCCAAGGGTCTGAGTGAATTGCTGAGTGGCGAGGCTCAGAAATCCAGACGCCAGACAATGCAAAAGCTGGAAATATAAAGGAAAGGAAATTCTTCTGCTGTATTGCCTTTCCTATAGCGATAAGATAACCCAAAGTGAAACAAAAGTCCCTGCTGCAGACGGTGGGGTGGGCACCTCAGCTGCTTTCTAAAGCACAGGAGGATGTTGGCAAGAGCTGGGATCTCCCGAGCCAGTGGAGCACAGCCAGCGTGTGTGCCTGTCACACCGTGCACAGCGGCACCAGTGTCTGCAGCTCTCTGCAACAGGTAACCTGGCCTACTCCATCCCACGTGTCCTTCATTCGCACACTGATGGGAGAAATCTTTACATGTTCTGAAAGAGCTGAGAAAAGCAAGGCTGCGACATTAGCTAATGATACATAATAATTGGGTGTATGAACATCCCAAAGCTGGTGGCAGAATGGGTTGAAAAGTTCTAGCACTGCTGAGTGGCTGGGGGACAGAGTGACAGGTTATATTACATGTCAGAGTGGCGGGGACAGGGACAGAGAGTGTGTCCATGTGGGCAGGGCTGGGAGCAGAATTAGCTCCTGCCGTAGAGGAGCACAGCACTGTATGGGAGCTGCTTGGGCAAGGTCTGCAAGTGAATCTGTGCAATGCCTGCGTGAGTACAGAGCCGGGCATCCCCCAAAGCACCTGGAGCTACATAGGCCACAATAAGAGGAGCAAGTGACACAGATGGTATCTGAATAAGGATGGAGGTGAGCCTCTGAAAAGGTGTCCTGTCCTGAAGAGGGAATGTAATGGGGTGGGTACCATCAGGGCAGCAGAGGAAAGGATGAGTGCTTCTGCTGCATCTCAGAGCACAAGCATAGGGAGCTCTGAAATGAAGTTGGCCAGAGACAAATTAAGATTACAGCCTGCAGGCTCAGAGCAGGCCCAAATTAACTGTGGAAATCATTGTGGGCTATTTTGGGCAGCGAGGCTGGGATGAATGATGAGGGGAGTTCAGGGAGGCAGGCCAGGGCTGCCCCTCTGGCTCAGGAAGCCCTTGGGCTGTGGCTGCTGGTAGCGGCAGCGCTGGCTGCAGAAATGTCACCCTGTGCTGCCCTCCTCGGAGGTGAGCCTCTGCTGTGTCCCAGGGGCTGCTTTGGGGTCCTGTCATTAACAGCCAAACTTCAGACAACAGCAGGACAGGTGCTCCCTTCTGGTGTGGGGTCCCAGGATGGGAGCTGTGAAGGGGTGTGATGGTGTTAGTTCAGGCTGAGAGAAGGGATGTTGCAGGCTGCAGGGATCAAGTGAAAGGAGAAGCTGTGCAGAGGGGTTCTGGGGCTTTGGCATATCACACATTACTGTGGTTTGCAGCTCTCCTAGCTGCATTTGCTCTTTGTTCTGGGGTGCAGTGAGGGGAGATCAGAGGTCTCAGCCCTTTTTAGATCTTGTATTCAGTCCACCTGGGTTTTTTCCCCTTTGTTTTCACGCTGATGGCTCTGGAAAGGGGAGGGCTGAGCTGCAGGCATAGGGAGAAGTGCAGGAATCAGGATAGCAGCAGCTTTGGTTGGATTGTTGTGACACTTGCAGTGCCTCCCTTTATGCTCTCTTGGGAAGCAGGACCTGGCAGCAGAGCAAAACAGGGCACAAAGCACCATAGCACTGGCCAGGTCTTGCACATCTGTGCAGCGTGGTTTGCTGTAACCTCTCTGCAACCCCCTGTAGCCCTCACTGCCTGCTTCTGCTGGGCTATTTGGGGAGCTACCTCTAGTACCAGCACCTCTGATGGAGATCACCCACCAGCAACCACAGCCATGTTGGGGGCATGAAGAGCTCTTCCCAGTGCAGAGCGCGCTGGAGCATTCTCAGCACTGCTGCCAGGCCAGGCCTGCTGCAGCCACACATTGCACAAGCAGTCACACGATGAGGGTGGCTGCATGCACCCAGCATGGTCCCTGTGCTGTTACTTGGTGAACCAAGTGGGCCAGGCAGGCTTCCCCCATGGGACATCATTGCGGGCTTGTGCTGGCTGTCCCAAAGCCATTACGGTTGCCTTTTGGATCTTCTCCTGCCCTGTGGCTTGCAGCAAAGGTGAGCCAAGTACCTGCTGCTCCCTGCTCTGCCAGAGGACATGGTTTGTGTTTGATCTGGACTCACTCAGGAGGTTCTTTTGGCCCTCCAAGCCCTGAGGGTCCCCAAGTGGTCTTGCAGCAGCCAAGAGTGAAGAGACGGCAGGACTGACCTGCTCTCCTCCCTGCAGGGATGCTCTGCAGGCGGAAAGGGGCTTGTGGGCTGCTTTTGGGCTTCCCAGTGAGATGACATAAGCTCTTCAGGCAATGATGCTCTTTGCCCCAGGACTGGGAACAATGCATCTCCTGTTGCAACCAGCTGAGTGTCCCGGGGGAGGATGGCCACTGGCTACGCTGGGTCTCCCGTGCCACAACAGCATGAAGCTGAGCAGCTTTGAAGTACTCTCTCCTCTGCTGTTGGACAGGATCTGAGCAGCCATTGTGCAAAGCCAAACAAACCCTTCCTATTGTGTCAGAGGCTCTGAGGGTGGCTCTGCTTCCAGCTGCAGGGCTGAAGAGCCCTGCCAGAGCCTGCTGATAACCATCTCCCCTTGCAAAAGAGTTCAAGTCCCTGCTCCCGGCGGGTGATGTCACCTTATCAGCACTTGAAGGCTCCTGATAAGGGGATCAATCTAACTTCAGCTGCATCCCCACCTGCAAACACAATGTAGGGGCACAGCCACAGTGAGTATGGCCAGGGTCCATGTGCTCTTTCAACTTGGGGAGGGTCGTGGCTGCCGGATCCTGCCCAGCACAGCGCCGGGGCCGGGAACAATAGTGGCCAGGGCAGTGCTGCAGCCAGGGTGGGCGATTACCGAAAATCATGCGCTTACCCCGGCTGCAAAAGAGGCAATTCGTCAAAGTCCCATTTTCCTTTCCCTGATAAGATAGGGCTCCTGGAGTACAATAATGCTTTTCTGAGACACAATTGTGGCTCTTCGACCTGCCACACACGCAGGGGAGGCTAATTTTGGCCTTGCTGGCTGGCAGGAGGTGAGAGGGTGCTTCTGTCTGTGCCAAGGGGCAGAGCAGCTCTCTGAGCCTAGAGGACCAGGACAGCCCAGGGATAGCAAGGTCATGCTGTCTCCCATGGGCTGGCACACTCCCTGTCAGTGGTGCTGGAAGGTGCCACATGGCTGTGGAAGGAGCTGTTGCCACTGGCTTTGTGATATGGAGCCAATACAACACAGTGCAATGCTGCAGTCCTGCCAGCACCTGGAGACACGGCCTGAGGTTGGGGCAGCCAGCATGGCCAGTGGTCCCCCTTACCCTTGCTGGCACCCAGCTTATGTAGCTGCACCCTCACACCCTCTTCCGTCCCATGCTTTGAACATTACCCTGTTCTGAAGGCAGCACCATGATGCAAGGACAGTGTTCATGTGCTGGCCAAGGAAAGCTGCCTGTTCTCAGCTGTCCGCACTGTGGCTTGCTGGCCAAGCACAGGCAGGAAGGTGATCTCAGCTGCCTGCTTCAAGCCAGCCTCTTTGGAGGCAGCTCCAGTGCCACCACACTCTCAAGAAGAAAGCAGTAAACAGCACCACTGACAAAGCCAGAGCTAAAGAAATCCCCAACCTCCCTGGGAAACAGACCTTTTCAGTAAGATATATTATAGTGGTAGGTGCTGGATCTGGCCTTCCTCAGGAGGGCAATGAGCAGCACACCCCTCTGGCAGAGCCCAAGTTTCCATTTTGGCATATTGCTTGGGATGCACTTTCTGCACAGTTTGAAATCTGAGCATAATACTATCTTCATGAACCACATTCACCAGTCTGATAATGTGACCCGACAAAAGGTCAATGGAAAAGTTAATATAATTTATGGGCTGATTTAAGAAAAAAAAATCTAATCATCAGTTTTTCCTTTTTCCTGACCCCCCACCCGCACCCAGCGCCCTGCTGATATTTTCCAGCCTTTCCCAAAACAATAGCCAGGGTGGGAGTGCTCTAAGCGGGCACAGCTTTGGAGGAAGCTTTTCCTGAGGGGCTGGAGCTGCATCTGTCTGCTCGGCTCCCCCTCCCGAGAGTTATGCAGGGGATGCTGTGCTCGGCCTAGCTCACCAGCCTGGCCAGGGACAGGGGTGGCACCATGTCAGGTTTGGGCAGACCTAGTGGTTTCAGTACGTTCGCTGGGTGTCTTCTGCTCCACAGGGTGAGTTGAGGCTTTGGGCTTGAAGAGAGACATTCATCTCTGCTGGTTTTGTAGGTATGGACAGGATGGAAGGAGGGTCCAGCCACGTCCAGCTGCTGGAGCAGTATGACCAGATGTCTTGGATGAAGCCCTCAAGGGCCCCAAGAACATCCTCTCCATAGACGCAGCCCTTTGGGGAGGTCTCCATCAGCACATGCTGTGCTGCCCCACAAGAAAGCTGCGGGAAGCCGCAGTGTGGTGCATAGGCACGTGCACATGGATGCATTCCTTTGCACGTGTGTGTGAGTAGGTGTGATGTGGTGGCATGCAGGCACCCCTCTTCCTTGCACACTTCCTCAGTTTTCGCAGCCACCAAGAGTGTGGTGCTCCTTGCTCAGCCCAGGGCAGGGGCTTGAAAACTGCTTCACCCTGTAGCTGCTCAGCAACCACTTGTCTCCTCATGCCCTAGAGTCCACACTGTCTACAGAGCCCCAAGAGGTGTCTGAAGCAATCAAGCAGCCAGATGGTTGTCCGGGCATGACCTGTCCTGAGGGGGCAGATGTGCTTGCTTTGTTAGGGTGGAGCTGCAAAAGTAGTCATTTCTTATGCTAATACCTTACAGATGCAAAAGAAAGGCTCCCAGAGGGCAAGGAATGGTGGAAAGGATCCAGTAGTTTCTCCCTCAGCATTAGCTGCTGCTTATATGTGGTGGCTTTGGAGTTGGCATCCTGCTGAACTGTGGGAAGGAGAGCATGGGGAAGCCTTCTTCTGGCATGGGCTGGGGAAAGGAAAAACCCACAGCTGCCCATTTCTGTCAGGCTGCAGCACTGCTGAGCTCTGTCATGGTGATACCATGGCAGGGCATGAAAAACCTTGGGTCCTGTCAGCCACAAGTGACCATCCTCCCTGCCCTCTTTGCAGCGCTGTCTGCAAGCCTGGCTTTTGCTGAGGAACAGCTGGAGAGACGTAGGGAGCCTGAGCAGTGTGGCTTGGAAAGCAGGGGACAAAGGAAAAGCAGGTACCTTCTGAAGCCTGTAGTTTCAAAAAAGCAAAATGACCCTTAAGCATGTTCTCACCTCATGTTTTGTAAAGCTGTTTCATGTGCGTTTGTGTGTGGGGCTGGCTGTGGTGGGGGGCTCTCTGGCTGTGCAGCTCTGCCTGCCGCCCATCAGCAAACCCAGCCTCCCCGACTGGGGGAACTGGGCTTCCATGCTGGCGACACTCCACTGCCTCGCCTGGGGAGCTCAGGAAGGCTCGGGCTGCATGGCAGGTAGCCCTGGGTTTCTTCAAGCCTTTCACAAGCAGGAGCATTTGGATGCTGCTGTGCCCAACAGCCCAGCGTACAGGTACCCCCAGCCAATGCCTACAACAGGCATCCCTTGCGCAGAGCTGCCTGCCCCTTGTCACTCTGCAGTCACCAGACTGTGCTGCTTGTATTCCCAAGGCTTTCTGCCCACCCTAGAAACTGCTTTTCAGTGTCTTGTGGGTGAGTTGATTTCCTCTGGCCCTTGCACAAGATGTTTTTTGCCCATCAGCACATTCAATTCCCACTCTGTTCCAGCTGGTGCTGGGCCATGCGGGCAGGGCACGCCAGTCCCAATGGCAGCGACGCCGCCGGTCTGTGGGGTGAACTGGGAGCCACCAGGGCGGCAGAGGGCATTGCAGAAGCATAGCTTCCTAGACTGTAATAAGCTTGTGGACTTTGCCCTTTTAGTTGAAATAATGGAGATGAAAAAGTTACTAATGAGGATGACTGATGGCAGGCCAAATGACCAGACAGCATAACCCGCCTTGCCTCCTTCCCCAAGGCACTGTGCCAAGGAGAGGAGATGCACGCAGGTTCTGGCTTCTGTGCTCTCTGAAAGCCAGCACATCCCAGCCTTGCTCTGGAGTGCACAAAGCAGAAGAAAGGCTTCCCAGCCCTCCACTTTGTTGTAACAGCACCGACTGCCTGTCTGCTGGGCAGTTTCCCGGGAGGTGCTGTGAGAACAAGGTTGCATAAGTCACTTCAGCAGTAACCCTGCTTGCTCTGCCCTGGCCCACGCTGTTAAACTTCTTGTCTCCAGGCATGGCAGGGGTTAGGAGCTGTTCCTTAGCCTGGCAGGACAGGGGTATCTTGGTTTGAGGTCTCTGATGAACCCCTGGAGAAGCTGTGGATGTCAAACACCCCCTGTCCTGCCTGTGTTACAGTCCCTGGTGGTAGGCAGTAAAAGGGAGATTTGTGTTTGACACCCTGATGGGAAGGCATGAGAGCTCAGCCTAGGTTTCAGTGCACTTCAGCTCCTGGCTGCATGTTTGCCTGCTCTGGGACATCTCCCGTCAGAAATGGTCAGGACAGCAATCTGCAGAGACCTTCAGCCTGGCCCAGGATGGCTGCAAGATCTGCTGCTTCCCTGCAACTGATGTTGAAGGACAGAAGGTGAAAAGGGGTGTTGCATATGCTATAAAGATCAAATCAATTTTTGTTTGTTTGTTTTAATAGGGGAACTTTGCCATGATAAATATGTCCCAGAAACTGAGAACCTGAACAGCAATGGCTCAAAGAAATCTTTCTAGTGTTACAAATCTAAATCTCCCCATCACAGCACAGCCCTTGTCAGGCTAAGTGTAATGGAGATCGTGTCCTCGTTTTCTGCCAAGGGTGTCAAAGCAAGACACTAATTCACAGATCTTGAAGAATGTGCCAGTGGTATTTCAGCAGCTCTAACGGTCTGCAGCCTGTGAAGTCTGCACAGTAACTGAAAGGAAATATCTTTGTTTTTATTCACTTGGCTTTATTCCTAATTTACTCTTTGATGCCATCAGCCTGAGATAATACATTTTCAGAGATATGCTTTAAATTAAGGAAATGATTTTGATTAAGTCCTTTAAACATACTTTGAGGGAGAAAAGTATAACAATAGAGGTATTAAAGGCCCTATTTTCAAGCAATTCCAATATGAAATCAAAACATCATGCTGCTAGATGGCAAGGTCCATTAGTGGTGTGTGTGTGTTCTTCAGCTGGAGGGGATATCTCCTTCTCCAGCTAGGAAAGTTGCCAGAGAGCTTGAATCTGTCCTCTGTGCTGGGTGGGCAGTGACAGGCAGGTTCGTTTCACAGCCTGCTTACTTGCAGCCAAATAATAAATGCACAAGCACTTTCCCTTTGCCAGTTGTACTCTGCTAGGTAAAAGTGATGTTTTTTCAAGAATCGTGCATTTGAGGTTTGGCTGCATGTTACTTTTTTTTTTAAATCTCTGTTTAGATAGTTACTTCATTATTTATTTTTTTTTCCCCCAGCTGTCCTGAAGTAATTTATCTGTAAATAGGTTACCTAGTATTGTGTTTATGCTGTCCATTGGTGTGGGTGGAGGGCCTCCCCATTTACTGGAATACTTCCCAGTGAAGTCAATAGATTTGCAGGTACCTGCTGGGCCCCCTTAGCAATTTTTCCCTCTGGTTGGGACAACTGCTACCAAACTCAAACATCCTTCATCGTGCAGCAGCCTTTGCTCTGCTGTTAGCATCACCAGTGCTGACGTGGTGCCAAGGACCTCAGCCCGACGCAGATGTGGCAAGCCCTGCGCAAGCAATCAGGAGATTGGTGTCCTCAGTGGAGACAATCCATCAGTGAGTTTTTGGGTGCGTGATACATGGCAGCATTACGAAATAATACAGTAGAGGCGCGAAAGTGGGTAAAGACACTCAGATCCCACTTTCTGTTAGGTATGATACAGGCTAGACAAAGACTGTCAGTCCTGTTGACTGAAAGACTTCTGCATTATTTAAAATAGAGAGGGTAGGGGGGAAAGGGACAAATGCCATCAAAAAGGATGTGCCAAGGAGCTGCACAGTGATTCAGTTATGGCTTTGTGGCAGCAGAGAGTCAGTACAGGAGAGGGGATGGTAACTTCTGGGAGGGAATAGCCTTCAAAGTGCCTGAGATGTAACCTGGAGACAGGCGTGACCTCCTTTACTGCTTCCCATGGCAGTTGTGGGGCTAGCAAGAGGAATGGGAAAGCACCGTATTATTTATTCCATCTACTATAAAAAGTGACTAAGATCTTGTTCACATAAATGAAGCAATGAATTCCCCTTTCACTCTGACTGTTGCTGAAGGCATGTGACTTATTAGATATGCTGCTGTTGTAATGGAAATAAGTAGGCAGACTATTTTAAACCAAAAAGAACTGCATGTCTGGGGAAAGGGGGGAAAGAGGATTGAGTGGCACAAGAAAAGAGAGGCTTCTTCTGTGACAATCTTGGGCACTTTGTACAATTTGCTCTTTAAGATGTTTTGCAAGCTCTTCTGGCAGAGAAGTGATAATAAATTGTTTAACAACTCAGGCTTGCCAAAGTAGTTTAAGGAGCTTTCAAAAGAGACTTTTAAAGAATTGTGGCTTTCAACTGCATATGAATCATCTTCTTGAAGAGTGAAACTGTAATTGCAAATTGTTAACCACCATTTCATGGATCATCATATACCTGTCTGTGTATTCATGAGCTCTGGCACTTGGTTCAAGAGTTAGATGTTCCCGTGCAGATCCCATAGGATCCCATGCCTGTGCCTGAGAGCCCAGCACAGCATTGCCGCTGCCAACCTACTGAACTTGAAAATCTCAGCTGGCAGAACCTGCAAGCAACTGAGGTCAGGGAAAATAAATAAGGGTAGGAGGAGGAATGTCATGTCCACCCACAGCCAATTCCTTCCCCTCTGTGACTCAGGGAAGGCATGGACCCTTATCCACTCTCAGCTCCTTTTCTTATGAGGCTCTTTTTATTTGGCAAAGGATGTTTGGGGATTAGAGAGAGCGGGTCAGGGGGACTTCATCCTCTAAGCATAGCAGGGATCCTTTGCCTTCCTTGCCAGGAAAGTCAAACAAACAGGGCCAGAAATGTCCCACAGGAGGCCCCACAGCTGTCCCTGGGGAGGGCTTGGTGGCACAGGGGTAGCAGAGGTGTGCTTGCAGCATCAGGGATCAAATGTGGCCAGCTAGGTGGCTGTACACTGTGGAGGTGGGCCCATAACCTCCTCTGAGCTAAGGCATGTATTTATACAGCTCTATCAGAAAAGGCAGGGTGGAACACGCTAATATATACACATTAAAGAGACTGAATAAATAAACAGTAGGTTTTGATTTATTTTCTCTGCTACTTGGATATCCTAGTTTTGGCTCAAGATAGATTTTGTACACAAATGCGATCTCTAGATAGGTTCTTGTCCTGGCTGATTCAGAAATCATGTGCAAAGGAGAAAAACTTTGCAAATATTCTTAAAGCAAAATAATATTTATGCTGTTTACTGCTGAAGCATATAAAATCCTTGACCCCCATTAGCTAGGTAATATGCAACAGGTAACAAAACTGGTCTCTGCCCTGAAGGATTTACAGTTCAAGATGAGAAATAACAGTGGATACAGTCAGAGAGAAAAAGCGCATAAAATGTGATTAGCCAACCTGAGGCTCACTAAATGCCATGCACCTAACAAGCATCGTTCAGCACATATGTGCGTTGCCTGGCAGAATGCAGGGTTTGGTGGGGCAAAGCTGGACATGGAAAACAGTGTACACTCTTGACACTGGGGAAAAGGTGATGGGAGGGAGCAACTGAGAAATGTCACGCATGAAAAATGTTCTAGTCACAGGAAGTTGTAAATGAGCTAGTAAGTTTTATTGTGGGACCTATACCCAGTTCAGGTGGAATGTATGTAACTATGAAATCAAAATAGTCATGGGAAGCTTATTAAGAAAGGCTGCAGGACTTGCTTCTCCTCCTGTCCTCAAGGTCTGAGCTGCTTGCCTGCTCCCACATTACTGAGCAAAGTGAGGAATTACACTGGCTGTGAATGGTGGTAACATTTCCAGGAGTAGTGACAGTGCTGGAATGTGTGCTCTGGCTCACTTCCTCCTGTTAACCAGTTCACTAAGGTGAACTGAACACTAAAACCCTGTTGTTTCTCTTCTAATTTATTTTTTTCTTGTTTCTACCGGGTTCAACTACTCGATGCTTTAGAAGCACCGAGCACAATGATTTCTAGGTATATATCTAGCAATAACTCGTGATGCCCCCTGACACATCCCATCTCTAGAGACAGCACAGCCAGTGATGCTGCAGGAGAGCGGAGGTTGCCAGGCACTTCCAGCAGTACAAACCAGAGTGACACCGAGACAGCTGGAAAGCTGCTGAGAAACAGCTTAATGAGGCGGGTGGAAAGAATGTGCCAACCACAAAATTAATCTCTGGATTAATAAAAGTCTGCATGGTTTGAGGTTTGTGAAGCAATAAACTAGTTCAGATTTGCCAGTAACTGAAAAAGAAAAGCAATTAGGTGTGTCCTGTTGTTGGCTGCTTGCATCCCTGTGACAAGCACTACAGCTACTCAAACTTCAGTGACAAGCATTGTGGCTACTCAAACTCTGGCAACAGGCATTGTGGCTACTTTAATCCCTGAGACAAGCATTGTAGCTGCTCAAACCCCAGCGGCAAGCACTACAAACGCTCAGATCCTGGTGAGAGGTGATGCTACTGAACTAGAGGACTAACCCATGTTGGTATCAGTCGCCCCTATGCGTGAGAAGAAATGCACATGAAGGACATGTCATTTAGTGAAGGAGGACAAAGCAAGGTCATTGCTAGAACAGGAGGAGGAGGCAGAACAAGAAGTAACCTCTCAATCCCTATCCCCGAGTGAGCTGCAAGATATGCAAAACAATTTCAGCTGTCATCCAGGTGAGGACATTATCACCTGGCTGCTCTGATGCTGGGAGAATGGGGCTAGTAGTTTAGAATTAGAGGCTAGGGAAGCCAAGCAGCTAGGATCACTTGCTAGGGAAGAGGGCATTGACAAGGAAGTTGGAAGAGGGATAGAAGTCCTCAGCCTCTGGAAGTGACTCCTTTCAAGCATGAAGGAAAGGTATCTTTTCAAGGAAGATGTTATACGTCACTCAGGCAAGTGGACTGCGTGGGTGAGAAAGGTACTCAGGGCAGGGCTGGCACTGCCCAATTAAAATGTTTATGTACTGTAGAAGGGGAAAAAGATCCCGTAGCGCACATAAAGAATATGCTAGGGAGAACAATCTGGGTTGTTCCTGCCTCAGGAAAATGCAAACTCCTTTATGAGATTGTTTCTGTTGAAGGACCTGGGTGCACTTGGTGGGTAATGCAGGAGGCTGGGAAAATCTGATGTGTACCTCAAGGGGATTTGATTTTGGGTGACAATAGCCAATGAATTAAACTGTTTGATGTTAATAGCTATGTAACACTGTATATTATCGCTTCTACAGCAAGTATATGCCCATCACCTCACTAGGTGCCTCATGGTGCCCGTCTCCACCACTCCGCAATTGAGGATCTGAACCCAACTCCCTTTTGATCACCACATTAATGAGGAATGAACTTTGATGAAACCAAGCAAGCACAGTGGTGATGGAATTGGAACTGGCTTCAGCATGCAACAATAGAACACCACACACCATCTTTCCTGCCTTGAAAGACTGTTATGACAGATGGAGCCCAAAGTCATGGAGCGAGTGAGCTCAGTGGACTTTTGTAGGGATGATCCACAGACTAAGAGAATGACATCTGTGTATATGTATCACAAGACAGGAAAAGTGATGGTGTATTGGAAAGTGTGAGACCTGGCATGATGTAAAGGGTATGGAATAAGGGGTGGCTACTGTCTTGGCTTCAGCTGGGATACAGTTAATTTTTTTTCTTAGTAGTTGGTACAGGGCTGTGTTTGTATTTAGTATGAGAATAACACACCAATGTTTTAGTTGTTGCTAGGTACTGCTTACTCTTACACAAGGGCTCTTCAGTTCCCCATCCTCTGCCAGTGAGGAGGGGCACAAGAAGCCAGGAGGCAGCATAGCCAGGACAGGTGACCCAAACTAGCCAAAGGGTTATTCCATACCACAGCATGTCATGCCCAGTATATAAGCTGGGGAGAGTTGGCCATGAGCCACCAATCTCTGCTCAGGTGTGGGATGGGCATTGGTCAGTGGGTGGTGAGCAATTTTATTGTGCATTGCTTGTGTTTCTTGGGTTTTATTCCTCTCTCTCTTTTCCTTTTTATTATTATTATTATATTTTACTTTATTTCAATTATTAAACTGTTCTTGTCTCTGATAAGATAGATAAAAACCTGTGGGTTTTACTTTTTTCTGATTCTCCTCCCCATCTCACCAAGGCAGGGAGGAGTGAGCGGGCACCTGCGTGGTACTTAGTTGATGGCTGGGTTAAGCCATGTCAAGGTGATAAGGGAAACCTTCTAATGGGGATAAAGACAATACATTGGAATATGTTTTACATATGTATGCAATGGTTTGAAAAATGTGATGAGAAATTAATCTTTAATTGAAAATGACTAAAGGAATTTTGATGAAGGACAAAGAAATCTATGTTTTAAATCTTTTTCCTAATAAAGAATAGCAGTATAAAAGCATCTGTTTAATAGCACTAATAACTTAATAACGTTTTTCCTTTCAGTTACATGGTAGGCTCTTTTTATCAGCCAACACTTAGTCCGAAAAAAAAAAATATTTTTGGCTTCTCATCACAGTCATGTTCCTAGGTTTGTATGGGTGTCTGCTACTTCTGCTTATGTGTTTTGCCTCTGTTTCTCTGTTTTTCTCTTTCCACCAATATCCAGGAGGAATGGTACCCATTTCAATCTCCCTGCCTTGGTATGACTCTAGTGGGGACGCTGCTGCCAAGTTTGCAAGGCTAAAAGCAGTTACAAGCAAAAGTAAGCCTGAGGAAATACTTCAGCATGATCCAAATGGAAATCGGGGGAGTTCTTCACAAATGTGTTATTAGATGACTCAAATGCTGACAATTTCAATGTCATCAAAGGAGGCTTTTCTGGTTCTAAGATGAAACAAAACATCCTGCTCAAAAGGGAAGGCATAGGCAACAATAAAGACTATGTAAGTGGAAATCTGGAAGCTGATATCAATGGATAGATCAACAGTTTGCAAATAGGGGTAATGAATTAGGGAAATTCAGTGAAGATACATATGGCCAAGCAACATTCCCTTGAGATACAAAGAAAATCCTAACAGTGATTTAGGTTGGATGTTAGACAAACCCAATAATAATTCAGTGAAAAAAAAAACCAAATTGAAATTATTAGTGAATTTTCCTGTTCTTCATTTGGCAAATGGACAGAACGATGTCCCCATATTTAATTTTTGACTTGCATGTATAACCAGAGTGGATGACAACCACCAGTTAATACCCATCTTTAAAACTTGCATACAAAAGTATTTTAAAAATTGCCTCAGAAGAACACCAAACCCTTAGTACTCATTTCTTAGCAAATATTGCATCACTGAGTTTCCAGAGAGTCAGGGGAAGTAACTGCTGCATCATTATACAAAAACCAGTAACTGATGTAGCACAGATAAGTACGAACTGAATCTTGGCTTAGGCTGATGCCAGCCTTGGGCAGAAGCGATAAAGAGGCTGATGAAATGTGCCGTCAACACAAACTGTGACAGTACAAGAGTTAACACGTTAACAGAAAATAGATAGTTTTAATTATATTTTTATTTTTGAGAGAGAGGAAGGTCTCCATTCTGGTTTGGGTCAGTATTATGCCTAATCTGTGGGTGGATGCCAAAAGGGGCAGTTTTGTTTCTCCTTTTCCTCTCATTCCCTTAAATAGTGGTCACATGCATGCCCTGTGAATCAGTTCAACTCACTAGGCCAACAGAAAACTGTGGCTTTTCTTTTCGTTTTATTCCTGGCAGTTTCCTGCTGGATCCCTGTGCTGGGCTGACTCACCCAGAGCTGTGGGGTCACAGGAGTTTGTGCGGGAAGCCGAGAGCATGGCTGCTCTGCCAGACAGATGTAGTCCCTGTTCAGTTGCTGCTGGGATTGCATGCAGCAATTGGGATTGAGATGTGACAGTCAAAGGCTCCCTTAATCTGCAATGGTGGAGAGCTATTGTGAAAAAAAATAGTGCTATGTGAAAATAAATATTGACCCTATCGTGGTTTACTGATTCCCTAAATGGTTTACAATGCTTTTCAAACTCTTTTAACTGATGCATCTGGAAACTTAAACTGTGTCCTGGTTTCATCTGTGTGGTACAGAGTTGCCAGCTGGGTTTGAACCAGGATACCTGTCATCCACCTGAAGGTATGTTTAGTGAAGTCAGTCACACACTTCTCGCCCTCACAGTATTGATCATCTTTATAAGTTACCTAGAAGTAGTAAAAATAACTTCTGATGGTGTCTGGAAAGATGCCCAAGTCAGTGGGACAGTAACGGAGAGGCCGTCCGGCACGCTGCCCCAGCTGGATTTCTTGGCTGGGCATTTCTGAGCATGTTCTATAAAATTAGACGCCAGTTTCTGAGAGGCACCGAGAGCTGTGCGCACCCAGCTCCCAGCTGAGCACACCACGGGGAGCACTGACAAGGGAGAGGAGGCAAACAACAGGCAGCTGAGCGCTAGGCACGTTCCTCGGACACCATTACATTTCCAGATAAGCGTATCGTTAGCAGATAGCAAAGGCAGCTGACGGAAGCAGAGATGGGTTATCAAAAGCAGGTGTACATTGGACAGAAGAGATGTGGAAAGACCTCTTGGCACTCCTGTTGGGCTGCGGGGAAGAGAAGCTGAGTGACCCACTGGCTTTGTCAAACTGGAGGGGTGGGTTGTGTCCCACCCCTGGCATGGGGTCTGTGAGGGAGCCCCTCGGTGGGTGGTGCCTCTGCTGTGGTGTGCCAGGGGTCCCTCAGAAAACGCTCCTCTCTTACAGGGAGGTTTCCACGAGCTGACCCCCACCCTCTCACCACTGTGTAACATACATGGCGCTCATGTACGTAGTGGCTTGCTCCTCTGGGCCCTGCGGTTGACTGTCAAGCCCGCCATGACATGAACGCCTGTGCTGGACAGGGTCAGCTCCTCCAACTGAGGCTTTGAAGGTCTTGGCCTGGTCCCCCCCGCGGTGCTGCTCGCCACCCCACAGCAGCCGAGGTCTGGGGGTAACTCAGGTGGGTAACTTTAGGAGTCGGCCCCCGACTCCACGGGGCTGTCTGTCCTGTGGCTTTTAGGGGCCGCGTCCAGCCCCGCAGCCAGCACACGGGGAGCCTCTGCTCCCACCCTGGAGCGCAGCCCAGCGCCCCCTTTCATTCCCGGCTGAGAACCCCGGCACTGCCCCACCGATGCGGGTCCCTGGGGAGCCCCAGCCCCACCGGGACCCCCACCCCTGTCCCCAGACCCGACCGCCCCACAGACCCCCCGACCCGCCCCATACGCGGGCACCCACGCGGGCTCCCCCGCTACTCCCCGCCCCCTCCCCACTCGAGGCCCCGCCCAACCCCGGTGTCGCGCGGCACCCCGCGCTTCCGGCGCGTGACAATCGGGGTGGGGGGTGAGCGGGGTGGGGAGCGTGCCGCGGTGACGTCACTTCCGCGCCCCTCCCTGCCCCCGCCCAGCGCGGCCGGCGCGTGGAGCCGGTTGGCGGCGGATCCGGTCGCGCCTCTCGAGGCAGCCGCGGGCGCGCCGCTGGGCGGGCGGGGTGGGGCGGGGGAGAGCCGGTCCCGCTCCGGTCCCGGTCCCGCGCCCGCCCCGCCGGCATGGGGCTCAGCTGAGGGCGCCGCCGGTGAGTGGGGCCGCGGGGCGGCGGGCCCGGCGCGGCCCGGCAGGTGAGGGAGGGTCCGCGGGCCGCGCCGGGCCGGGCATCCGGCGACGCCCTCAGCTCCCGCCGCCTCGTGCTCGGCGCGGCCGCTCGCCCGCCCGCAGCGCCCTTCAGCCGCGCCGGGCTCTCCTCCGTGCGCGGCGGCCCCCGCGGGGCGGGGCGGCCCGGCCCGGTCGCAGAGGTCGTGTCGGGGCCGTTGCCGTGGTCAGCTCGGAGCGGGTCCCGCGGCCGGGGCAGCCCCCGCCGCTCGGGAGAGGGCGGGCGTGTGGCTGCGAGCGTGTGGCGGCTGCCCGGGGTCTCCCGGCCGCCGGTGTCCGGACACGTGCGGCGCTTCCCGCAGCCCAGTGGTTCCCCCTCCCGCTGCTCGGCTTCCCGCCAGCAGCGCCGGTCTGCGCCGGGCTCACGGCGGCACCGTCAGCAGCTCGGGCAGCGGAGCGATCGCGCTTCTTCCGTCCGCTCTGCCCGGCTCCCTGTCCCGCCTGCGGGCTCTGGTTGCCACGCATTCGCGCGTAGAGCGTTCGCTGCTCGGGTATACGTTAGTGCCTTTTGTAGTGGCGGGGTCGATGTGAAGCGTTAGTGATCGTGTACCAGAGGAAAACTTTCCCGGTAAAGCACAAGATGAGGGCTCGATGCGGCTCACCCGTTTCTCAGCAGATGAGTCGGTGCGCTGTGCTGCTGTTGGCAGAGGTTATAGAGGGGTTTCTGTCAGCTGAGCTGTGGAGATGGTGATCTCACACTGCAAGGACCTCTGGCAGCCCCTGCATCATCCCAAAGGGGAGGCCTGTTTATGCTTGTTCGGGGGTAAACACTACTAAGTGATTTAAACACTGAGAATTGAAACAGAATTGACAAGGCAGTTTTAAAACTGCAGTGGTACTGGAGATGAAGAAGAATAACTTGACTATCTGCCATATTGGCTTTAAAGCTTGCTGCTGCCGCTGGTGCTCTGGCTTGCCTCCTCCTCGGGAGCTGCATATCCCTGTAGGTGCTGTGGTTGGATGATGCTTTTTTGGAGCCTTTCAAGAAGCTGTTGTCTCCCTCAGCTAAGACAGCATAGCCTCCAGCAGTGGGAGGTTGTTAACTCTAAACTGTTCTTATGTGAGCGCTGGTCGTTGTTTGGCCACACTGACTGACTGCTTCCTCTTCATCTGAGCTTGCTTAGAATTTTGTTCCAGTTTTAGAATTTGTTAACATGTTCCCTTTGCTGTCCACACTCACTAGAACTGTATGATATTTTCTTAGCCAGGGCAATTAAGATTAAGTTTCAATTAGTCTATTAATTCCTCTAACTGTTTTGTTTTTTTTTTAATTGTAGGTGACTCAGCCATTGCATGTATGAGATTTGTCCACACACTGGCTCTTCAGACAGGTTAGCTGTATTTTTCTGCCATCATTTCCATCATATCTGAAAGAGTCACTACTTTTACCTTTTATTAAAGAAAAGCTGACTTGTATACAGCACTGTTATTTCCTGTAGAGTCCTGATTTTTTTGAACCTGCGGAGAAACATCTTTTGGAGGGGGCATTATTTAGATATATTCTATGGTATAAGTCAGGCCCTCATAAACTTAGTGTCCAAGTAGCAGTGTCGCAGGTGACAGCAATAGATCTCGACTGCGCTTATACCCAAGAAGCATTTGTGTTGTATGTAGCATGACAGTAGGGGCTACATACTGCTGGGTTTGTAAGCTGCTTTTTTTCATTGCCTAATGAAAAAAACAGTTTTACAAAGTTTAAAGAAGACGTATTGTGTAATTGAACTGTAGAATTGACTTGGACATTTATTAGGACTGACTTAACTCTCCTGACTTCTGAGAAGCTTATTGTTAAGATGGCTTGGTGAAATAAGAATGTGGTGTATTGTGGGTGTAGTCACCTGTGAGGAAGAACGCTGGCTTCTGGCAGCATGGAGCGTTCCAGTGTGAGTACCTAGGTCAGCTAGGAAAAGCTGATGTGCTCCAAAGTACTCGGCTTTTAAAGGGCTTCAGAAAATGTGTAAGAGAGACCTTGTTAACTTTGGATTTGGCCGAAGCTGGCTGTCCCTGCCACAAGGAAGAGAAAGCAGTGAAAGGGATCCGATCCATTCCGCAGACACTGTCTCTGGCAGAGCTGCTGGACAGCAGCTGCTGCCTTCTCGAATACCTCCCTGGAACAGTGGTGCTGGTTTTTGTGTCTTCCAACAGTGCTCTCTAGAGTTTGAGCTCAGCATGCTCCCACCTCTTAATTTTTTTGTTACTTGTCTTCCGGAATGAAGTGTCTTCTTGGTATTCATGTGTATCTTTTTCATTCATCCCCTTCTTCTCTAGGGAGGACTTGATGATTTGGGCAGGCACTGATTCATCTCTAATCTGAAGAGAGAGGGATGAAAAGTTCTAGCTGCCTGGTGAAGCAGCTTGCAGTGCTGACAAGGGAGCATGGGGGCTGCATAGCAGGGAGGGAAGTTGCATCATGATGGCTGAGTATGATTGAGAAACTTTGCAATTCAGTCCTCTTCTGCTGGTGTGCCTTGTGACAGGCTTGGTGCATCAGACAAGCTGTTTTGCTGGCGTCCTAATACATTGTTTTTAAAAAGAAGGAAAAAAGTCTCTATTGACACGGAGCTCTCGGATTGAGTTTGCTCATTTGCTTCAAAGTGGTAGTATCCTCACTGTCTTCTGTGTGGAGTATAAAACAGTCAGCAAGACAAAAGATTTTCAGTGGCATGGAGACAAATTCCATTTATTCCATGGGTGTAAAATACCTTTTCATTGTTAAAGCCATGTCCAAGTGGGTTGCCCAGCTCATGGAGGGAGTCTGTACTAGAACTGGGAACTGACATGGAAAGGCCAGTTTTTTATTAAGCATCGTAACCATTACACTCTTGTTCTTTTTTCTGGAAGCTTTCAGGTACTGTTTGCTTTATTTCTGTAAAGTACCAACAGCGGATTACTTTGACTTGGGTTCTCCAAGGTCTGTTGTAGGAATTACTGCTTCTGGTATGAAAAATGTCTGAGTTTAGCAGTACTCTTAAGCATCTTCTAACAGCAGGCCAGGGAGAACTGTCCTAACGCTGTCCTTATTCAATGTCTGTCTGGTATGAACCTGGTGGTAGCTGGCATGGAGAGAAGAGGTTTCATTCCTTTAATACTTTGTGAAGCAAAGTCATTTTGTCTAATTTCCATAACTCAGAGTTTTGGGAGAATTAACTAAAGGGCTTCCTTAAATTTAATTTTCTCAATGCCCAGACAGTATCAGTGTGATAGTAGAAATGTGTGCTTCTGCAGTCTACGTTTAGACTCACTTTTTGAATGGCTTAAACACTTGCACTGGAGAATGGAGTGTGTATGCTTTTTTGGGCAGGGGTTACCGGTCTCTGCAGCATGGCATCTAGTATGGCCAAGCTTGCTTTGGGTCTGTAGGCGCAGTATTTTGCAAATTAGTAGGTTTTGTGTTCTTTCATTGGCGAAAAACCCCCAGCATTCTGACTAATGCTTGGATCTGGTTATGTTTAAACATAACAAACATCTGGGGATGTTTGTACAAACTAAATCAGAGTTCCAAAAATCCTAATTTCTCAATTAGACATTTTAAAAAAAAATTTAAAGTAACAGTAATGCCAAAGTGTTTCCCTTTCACTGTTAGACAATGAGCTAAAAATAGTTTTCATTCATAAAAAAAGCTACTTCCTTTGTTAAATAATCTGCTTAGCGGAGAACAAAAGTTCAGTTTGTAGTAAACTGTAGTTATATTATAGCCTCAAGCCTGACACCTTTATTCCTGATGGAAATAAGGGTGTAAACTTTAATCTTTGGTAGCTGAAAGGCAGATTTAAATAAAAGAAGGATGGGTGATTCACAGTTACTTCTCAGGAGTTTTGGATGTGATCCACACAAAAATTTGAAGTGCTGTATCTTGCTACTCCTTTTGTAAAGTATGTAACTTCAGCACCATCTGAATGGAGTGCTGTGCACAGGTCTTCACAGCCATGGCATCTAGTTACTTGCTCTGAAGTGGTGCAGTGTTAATCATGTTCATAATCCTATCAATCTTACCAGAATTAGTGGCATTTTGCATTCATCCTGTATTTTCATTCTTTCATTGTGTATTTTTCATTTGAAAGAACTTAGCCCTCTTTTTCATAGTTCTGGTTTATTGGAATTGTGGCATTACATCGTTCATCTTAAACGAGCTCTTTGGAAGAGGACCAGTTACTGGAAAGGGTAGTATGTCCGTTTCTACTTAGTTTGATTGAGATTTTATGTAGTGTTTAAGATCAAAAGACCATCTTTAAAAATCAAAAAACATAACTTTCTTTTTTGACCTTTGTCAAAGTTATGTGATGGTGACATTTTCAGTTTATAAGGTACCTACAGCTAGAAAAGTGGCAACTCTGAGATTTTATTCTAGCTAGAGAATGTCAAAATGAGAGGTGATAAATGGCAACAGCTATGAAATCAAAGCTCGTGATACTTATAAAGGATAGGAAACAGAACGGCAAAATGGGAATGCTTTTGAGAAATAGAGAAAGTGGTAGGATCAACTTAGATTATGAGCTTTACTTTAGATGCGAGAAAAAAATACATGTAGCACTTGAAATGAAGTCATGTTATGAAGAACATGTATTAAAGAATAGTAGAGGCAGATATTAGAAAAGTTAAAGTGCAAATGGAATTGCAACTAGGAAGAGGCATAAAAGCTAGCAAGGTTCCTGTAGAAGTGCATTAATAGCAGAAGGAAGATTGGGAAATGTCTCTCTAGACTTAGTGGAGAACATACATATCTACAGAAAGTGCAGAACATTTAAAGTGCTTGCTGCCTCTTTTGCTTGTTTTCTCTAACAGGTGTCATGCTGGTGCTTAATCTTATAAATACTTGTGATGAGGTGGTATTTTGCACTGCAGTGTACTTCCATTAGATGTTCCTGCATCAGCTGGCCCTGGTAAGCTTCACTGTACAGTTCTCAGAACAGCTTAAAACATGCAAAAATATTACCTATAAATACTCAGCAGTACTAGAAGAATGACAAAGGGTGTCTTCAGAGAGTTGTGAAAGAGAGCTGAGTTGAAGTCTGACAGTTCACTTTATTTCAGTTTTTTCCATCAGTGGAGATTAATAAGCAAACATTCTGTTTTCAAGTGCTTGGAAGATAACTACAAAAAGAACAACAGTATGAACTGATTTGTGGGAAAACTGCGTCCCAAGTTAATACCTTTTTCCAGCAGAGCAGGTTTTGTGACTGTGGCAGAAGCAGTGAAATCTTGTCTCCTGCTTGATTGATTGAATAAGGTTTTCCACATTTTAATAGCCTCATAAGTGAATGGAGACATGATCTGGGGAAAGCAGTCTAGGAAACGTGCAAAATTGGGTAGATGGCTCTATTCAGAGAACGGTAATTAATGATTCAGTGTTGAAATGAGAGGTTACATTAAGGGCTCCGTTCTGGGTCAGGTTGTCTTTAGCGAAAGCATGAGACAACTGGCTGATTAAATGTGCTTATTAAATTCTCGGGGACTATGTGTTGTAGGACACGATGAGAGTTCAAAATGACCTGAAAAATAGGATGACATGCAATAGGGAGAAATGCAAAGTACTGCACTTAGGCAGGCATTATCAGCTGTGCAAACGCAGGGTAAAGAATAACTGGTTAGGTACTAGAAAAAGGACCTGGGGGTGTACTGGATCACAAGTTGAATATGAGTCAGTGTCATGCTGTTTGCAGAAAAGGCAAATATCTTACTGAGATGTTTAAATGGGAGTATTGTCTGAGAAATGTAAAGTTTAAATCTGCCGTCTTTATTTGCTGTTGGTATACTCTCAAAAGACAGCATCTCTTTTGGGTGCCAAAATTCAAGAAGAATTTGGACCAGCTGGAAAGAGTTCAGAAGAGAGAAATGCAAGTGATCAGTTTGAAGAAACAACTCCATAAAGATGGAAGAAAATCTGAGTTATTTTGGCAAGAGATGAGGGGGTTAAATGGAATGTAAGAGATTTCAAATATTTGAAAGATTTGTAAGAAGGAAATGCTATTTTCAGTGACCATGATGGGCAGGTTGAAATGAGATTAAGTTTCATCAAGGAAAACGCCAATTAAGCTTTCAGCTTTCTCACAGTAAGAATAGTACTTTAAGCAGTCTTTTATTGGTGGCCATGAAGAACAAGTTTGTGTGTTGAGAAAGACTGGTATAGTTGGTTTAGCTGGGAGAATAGACTAAGCTCTCTATTGATGTCTCTTTCATCTCATTTGATGGGATTCTTGTTTTAGTTTATGTCAAGTTTGGGCCAAGGAGGGGGGAATACACTGGATTCTTTTTGTCCATCACTTGGTCATATCATGCAAGTTCAGACCTTGCACAGGTTCAAATGGGTAGACTGTGGTGCTTATATGAGTTTGGAAACATACAGTGTTCTGGATGTTACTCTTTTCTCTAAGATGCTGCCTTTTGCAAATGGAGCAAGTTTTCTTACGCTGTCAGGATGTTCTAAACCTCCACAGTGAAGGTACTGTGGGACTTCCATATGTCCACATGGGCAATGTGGTGTAACTTCAGTGTAACAGAGCACTGAGGAATTTTCAATAATTTTAGTAGTCTTAGTAGCTTCAGGTGGTAATCCTGATGCCTCTGATCCATACTTAAAAAGGTCCACCTTCGGCTTTGAAGATCTTTTGAACGACACGTACTTTGGTATATTCAGCAGTACAGGGAGCCAGAGTGAGGACAGACAGATTTTGAAGTTTAAAGTCCAACTGTGAGCTTAGCCATGCTATTTTATGTATCATTATTTTAATGCACTTTTATAATTGCTTTTGATTGCCTACAGTAGACTGCATGACAGAACAACTGATCCAACTGTCCCTTCTATTTCAGTGATTGATTTGTAAGATAACTGGAATGTGTGGAAGCATTTAAATTAATCCTATGCATTTTGCTGTCATACCACATCTCCAAATCAATAAAGAAAAGAACAGTTACCCTTGTGAACTCTGGCCTTTAGATCTGCCACAGCATTAAACATCAACAATAGCAAGAGCTTATCTTCTAGAGGATACGTTTAATGCAGTAGTAGATAGCAGCAGCTGAAAGTTCAATGATGTAGGTATGGGTTGGCCTCGAATGTGGAGATTGTGTGGTGTGTTGGCAGTTACGTTGCATTACCTGCCTGACTTTACCTTCACCAAGTAATTTATTGAGCTGCATAACTTTTGGGAACAGATTAATTTCCTGATAAGTCCTTTTGCTGCTGAATTGCTAGAGAATATTTTCTCTGAGCAGAAGGATAGTCTTTCTTACCTCTGTTTCTCAAAAGGGCAACTGGTTTTATCTTAGAGGAGTGGAGGATCTTAACGTATCTGCCACTAAGTCGTCACTAAGTTGTGAAGGCTTGATCCAAAGCCCAGTGAATTCAAAGGGCTGTTCCATTGGCTCGAGCAGTCTTTGGCTGAGGGTGCTGCTGTCTAAAACTGGGCTTTCTGTCACTATAGCAGTACTCCAGATTTGACAAGCCAGCAAAAAGTTCTTTTCAGACGAACTGGTAGTTCAAACAGGAACATAAAAGAGCTGTCAAATGTGCAGTCTTGAAGAGAGTGTTCTTTGGATTAACCTTATCTTCAGTCAGTCCATTCGTCGAGGGCCACAAAAAAGTTAAATTGTCTTTCAGGAGAGAGTCTTGACATTGCTTTCTTGCATCATAACCATGCTTTATTGCTGGAAGCAGTCTACTGAGCCTTAATACTGGCAATACTGAAGACTTGTGTGAAAAGGAGTAATCATGTTGACTCCATTTTGGGCAGTCAGGCTTTAAATGCCAACAGTGTATGGATGAAACACAGTTTCTGCCTGTTTGTTGTTCTGTACAGTTGTACTGCTGCAACAGTTACCTAGTGCTTGGATAAAGCATGTGATCAACCCATGGTGAAGGGTATGTGTTTGGAGCAGAGGCAGATGTAATGTGTGAAGAAACAGAAGTACTTGGAAAACCACCGTTGTGCAGTCTCTGTTGGTTGAAAGTGTACTTGGGCTCCTGACTTCCTAAGTTCATCTACAAATTTTATTTTTTGGTTTGCAATATAAATTATATTTTCTTATGACTGTGTCTTTTCCAACAGAAATAGCTTTACTTTAGTAATAAACAGGCAAAAATGTAGGAACACACATACTGTTTCACCACACAAACGGTATGCCGTTTGTAAGGGGAAAGCACAATGCAAAGTAACTTACGGCCTTGCGAGCTTGACAGTCCTTGCTCTATGGCATGCAAATGTAGGTATCCTTATAATGTTCTTCCCTGTGCCACCCTTTATCCAGCAACATCTTTTTCCCTAGAGAGACAGCTTTTGGCAGTAGCAAGACTGTTGGCATGATTGCATTCTGAGCATGTGTTATGAAGGACTTCTGTGCCTCAAGCTGGTATTGGTATGCTAGTAGCATTTGTAATGCCAGTTCTTAGGCTGTGGTCATTTTGGTAGTGATCATCTGGTGCGTTAAATTGCTGCTGTCTCTTTGCCGGAGATGGCTGGTCCACACTGGAAGAATGGATCGTAGGAGTGTTTTGCTGAGGTTTCAGTGCAAAGTATTTTTAATCTGTGTAGTCTGCATCTTGTATGTGGAACAGAGGCAGAGTGCCTCAGTTTCTTCTGATAGCAGTTATCTTCCGATGGCATAAATGTCTGGGAAGCAGTAGTGCATTAAATGCCATGATTGTCTGTCCAGCTGAAGTCAGATAACACTTGTTATGTGTAACATTGATGGATGTGATAGGAGAACTTACACAGACTGTAGTCATACAGTGATTGTACTGGTTGATTAGCTACTGTCGACAGAATCTCTATCAGGTTGAGAATATTTTGGTGTGCACCCTGGGAAAATGCTTTCTGATGTCTTATTGCTAAATTGAAGTAGTTCACTCTTGGTAAAGCTCATTTTTCTTGGAGGCTGTAACTTTGTATTGTGGACATTGAGCTATATCTAGGCAGTTGAGTTTGCTAAGTTCATGAGACAGTATTTTGTGGTGAATCATCTGCTTGGTGTTTCACTCTATCCTCCCATCTTGCCTTGGCTGGATTCCTGAAGTGTGTGTTTTATATTTATGCCTTCATCAGGGAACATCCTCATTCCTTAGATGCTGATTTTGATTTTAGTGAAGTTTAATATCGCTTTAATTTTGAAAGTGTGATAGTGTATCCATTCAACACGGCTAAGAAATTTGGCTTGATACCTATAACATCAGCTCAAAAGGTAGTACAGATACAGTAACTTGTGGCCAATTCCCTTCCTAATGTTCCATAGAAATTAGCTAATGTTCAGAGCTTCAGTCTCTTTCAAAACCTTGTTGATCATTTTGTTTTCATTCAGGTAAATTGCTTGTGAATTTGCTTTCCTGAGTGCTGTGGCCAAGGAGAATTCCAAGTGTATATTCATACAGTGAGTTGTGATAGTGTTTAAGTTGGGTCTTTCTTAAGTTCTTTTGTTCTACCTTGATAAATGAACATATTTGGTATATTTGCAGGTAAGGTGGGAGTTAAGTTAATGTCTGTTAGAAAATTGCACGTATTGATCGTACTGGTTTGCCAAGTATCTTGGGTAAAGCCTACTGCATCTGGAATTGGGCTACTCTGCTGTGGTTTCTGTAAGGAGTATATGAATTTGAGGACTCTGCAGAGCCTCTACAAGGCGTTCAGTGTATGCTTAAGTCTTATGATTCATTTGAAGCTTCAGGGTGAAGTGTCAACTTTGACGGAGGTGCCCTTTGGTCACTTACGTAAACTGTGCATGTCCACCCCCTCTTCCTTTGTGTAGAAAGCTAGGCTGAAAAAATTGCTTACTTTGTGTTTGAAGTGTTTTCAGATATGTTCTGTGATCTGCCCTTGACCTCTTTACTGTGGGGTTCAAAGTGTAAGATGGACGTAGGGATTTGGGTGCAGTGGCATCACATGGAACAGAAGCATTGGCTTCATCCTGTAAACCAGAAATCCAGGAAGGCTTGTGCTCATCACAAAAGGCATGTGGGGATAGTCCCGATGGGAATGTAGCATGTTCTACAGAGATCTCAGGGATCCAGGACTTGAGGAGGAGGAGTTTAGTATTTACATAATTGCCAGTTTAATTCCTTGATGACTTATGAAAACTCATTAAATGTTTGGTTTAAATCTCTCATCTTGTGAGCCACCATTTTTCTTTTATGAAAACGTGCTGGGTATAAGTGGAATCAGGGACTCATAGGATGGTTGAGGTTGGAAGAGACCTCTGGAGGTTGTCTTCCACTTACCTGTAAAGAGTAAGCATATGAGTAAAGAGTAGAATATGTTTGAGAGACAACACACACTTCTGCTGTTTGAAAAATGTTTGAGGTTTTTTTTTGGCGTGTGGGGTTTTTTTTGGGTGTGTTTCCCCCCCCCCAATATTAATTAGCTATTTGCATAGTGTACTATTTTCTAATTTATTTGTAGCATTAATGTGTTATTTGCCACGTGCGAATTCTTACAGGGGATGAGACATTGTAAGAAAGATACATAGCGAACTGTGAAAGATTCTGACAAGGGTGATCAGAAATATGGAATGACCTCTGTAAGGGAAGCTGTTTCTGCATGGAGAGTAGAGGACTGAAGGGTGTGGGATAAAACAGTTCATAAAAGAATCACAGGTGGCAGGGCATGTCTTTACTGCCCCTTCAAATACAATGAGTAGGAGGATTCGGCTGAAGCTGGTAGCTGGACAGTTAAAATACAGAAAAAAAAATCCTTCCCCACAAACTCAAAGTTCTTTGCAGGGTGTTGGCAAGCTTAATATGTGCCCCAAAATAATTTAAAAGATGAGGGAAAAATCCACTTAATGTTAAATAAGATGATATGGTATTTGGCTTACAAAAGCTCTTGAACTGCAAGTCACTGGGATTGGAGAGAGTCTACTGGGAAGTATCATTATACAGCTTCACCTTCGATGTCTCCGTGGCTGCTGTTCTTCGGAGTGCTGGGCTAAGTGCACATTTGATCTGACCTTTTTGGGACTGTTATTTTCTTGCTTTCTTAGCCTTCAGCCAGGCTTTCTTTTCTTCTGTTAGTTTCATTCAAAGGGTATAGAGTAAAAGCAACTTACTCTTTTAATGTACGTGAAGGATAGTGGCAGTCCTTAACAGTGCTTTAGAAAGCTGGTCTGTTTTCACATAACATTTATGAAAAAACAAGGCTGGTGGGGGAAATCTGAGTTAGAGCATCTAGACCAGAGGTATCTGAAAAGAGGCTTCTTCTGAATATTTGGCTAGACAGTGGTGATATTTCAGTTAGTGCTTGGGGAAAGAGTGCTCCTTTATTGTACCTTTAATGTACTTGCTTACAACATTTCCGTCTTGGTTTTAAGAAAAACTTTCTTTTCTCTTTAGAGAAGATGGATACAGTTACATCTCTTAGTACTGGTATAAGAAGATTTATAGGCTAAGAAAGAAAAAAAAAAAAAAGCTAAAAAGGTAGCTCACATGCAGACATAAATATTGCTCTAGACATGATATGCTAAAGGAGAATTTTTTCTTTTAGGTAAGTGCATGGGTTAAAAGTTAACTATAAATGGATTGATAACTAAAAGCTGTTGCTCACTGAGAAGAAGCAAGTCTGAAGACATTTACTGACTGTCATCACTGCTGAGAAGATTGCAGCAGTTGAAGGGAGATGACATGTCAGATTATTGCAGTCTGTTTCGATTATACAGAAGATGTCTCCCACTGCTGATGCTGTGGAAATAATTTCCAAGAGGTACACAGGCACTGCAAAGTGTCATTTAGACTGAGCTATTTAAGGCAATGATGAAACGTATTGTAGTAGGCTGCTGTGAGTTCATTTAATGTCATGGATTGTAGAAGTTCTCTGAGGGATAACTTCACTAAATTGATAAAGCTCTTCTGGGTTTGTAGGACTGCTCTGAATGTCTGGGACATAATAGCTAGACGGATGTGGGCCAAAGTTTACATTACAGGCATGGAGGCATTGAGTTAAATGTTACAGTCCTGTACATCTGTTCTTCTCTTGTCTTTGTCAAACTTCTGTTCATGGATGTAGAGTGAAACTTTTCCCCTCCATTTTTCTCATCTTAACCTCATATGGTAGTTCCGAGAGTAAAGGAATAATTTTCAGGAGCTAAGCTGTCAGGTTGCATAAATTCCTGTGCATAAGAAAATTGTCTTCTACAGCAGTCTGGTCTCTGAATGGAACTTAAGCAACAGAAAAATCTGCAAATATTCAGTTAGAATTTCATCAAGGCAAATAAATGGTCCTGCTTGACATCTTAAATTGTGTTAAATTCTTTGATACAACCTTTTTATTTGTAATTTTTAGTGTTGTTATATGGTATTTAGAGTTTTAGCAATTTCTGTAATGCATAGTATTTCTATTGATTGGTGGGTTGGTTGCACACATGCAGAGAGCTCTTTCCTTGAAGTGTTTCTAAGTGAATGTGCCAATTTGTATCAATTTATTGCGACTATTTTAAAGAATTGTGCTTTCTGTAAACTTAGAAACCCCAGTGCTGTAAACTTAGAAACTAAGTGTCTGTAAACTTAGAAACTTAAGTGCTGAAGTTTAACCTATTTGCATGTATAGACTTAGAGAATAAAGTTTTAGAATTGAGTACAGTTTGGTGCTCTTTCTGTTAATCTGGAAGATGCTCTATGCATGTGCATTTAGTAGTCATATAGTTGAACTTTAAGTTTTACATCATGTCTTCAGAAAAGTGTGAAGAAATACTGCAGCTTTGTCTCCGAATGCTCGGCTGAAGGTAACAAAAGGTACTAAGTCATACTTAGGATGAGAAAGAAAAGAAAGATGCTAAAGCGGATTGCTTATATAGAGTATGACTGGTTCTGGAACTATGCTGTAGTCATAGCTGTATGCCAACCATATGTACTTTTGAGGAAACAAAAGTTAAATGTCTAAACTTCAGAGGAAAGTTCATTTCTTATGATTGTTCTGGTTGTCCTTGATGATTTCCTTGTAGGTGAACAGAAATTTGATCCAAATGTTCTTACGTTAACCTAAAAAATATTTTCCAAGAATTTAGAGGAAGAGGAAAAAAAGTCATTGCCTCCTTTTACTGAGCATCCATACTACAAAAGCAAATATATCCCAGGAAGCAGATACTCTACATCTCACAATAAGGCGGCAGCCACACAGGAAAGGTTGGGCTCTTGGCATAGCCCCTGAGGGGAAATGCTTCCTTGAAAGGACCCATTGTTACTGGATCTGGGTCTTCAGACTCCCAATTCTCCACTGGAATATTTGTGGTTCTCTTGGTGCTGGGATGGGGCACCTTTGCCATCTCCATTATCTAACCATAATAGTCTCAGTTATTTAATAAAATAGAAGGACTGAGTAAAGTTCACACCCCATGTGAGAAAGGAACGTCTTTTTGGAAACAGCTTCAGAAATCAGCTATTGAAAACTCACTCTGGGTGTAATGCTGCCATGCCTTTCAAATACTCAAGGTATTTGAAACAGTTTTAACTTTCTCTTCCAAGAATAAATAAAATGTTTCATTGTCCCTGTTGTCAAAGTCTGTGAATTCTAACCCAAATGTCTGGTATACTCTTCCAAGAGAGGAAAGAGACAATAAGCATCTAAAATAAATGTGTGCTTTATTGGATTCCCTGACTGTGGGACAGGTCATCTTTTCTTCATAGCAGCCAGGTAGGACACCCAGAAAAATAAAAGGGATACGTGGAGAGGCTGTATTTCCGTGTGCCTGAGAGTAGGAAGAATCTTTGGGCAATTTTGACTTTTGGTGCTTGATTTATGAGTTGAAAATTTTCATTAATGTAAATAGCTGCTGCTCGAAGGTAAGATAAATGAGATGCTGGGAAGATTAGGTGGTGAAGTGCTTGACTAGTTGTCCTTGATAGAACCACCGGCTTTCCTAAATTCCCTTCCGATACATTTTCAAGTGTGCAGGTGCTGTCATATTAATAACAAATTTTTAGGTGGTCTGAAAATAATGATCTGAAGACCAGTTAGAAATTAAGTTCCGAGTATGGTATTGGCTGTAGTACTTTGTTATCATGATGAATTGTGATATGGAGTTTATTGTTAGATGTAGAATTATCTTTTCTTACTGTAGCATGTATTCTGCTATAAACATTGCAATTGCTATTACAGCCTGCAAAAAGTATACTTTACAAAGAATACACTTTACAAATGTAAATACAATTTTGGTTTGGTGATTGTTGGATACAATGGTCTTCCTTAGGCCTAAACACAGAAACAAAAGCTTGTATTATAACAGAAAGCCCAAGATGGGAAGTGATAAAATAGGTATTGAGTGGAGGGCTTTGTTAAAATTTAGCTCGTGTACTTGTAAAATTTCCATGTATTCATTAAACTATTATGTCATTCTTATTGTTAGAGCTTGGTTACTTGAGTAAAGTGTTAAGCTTTGTTTGTAGTACAAATTATAACCTTAACTCCTTTCAAAATATAGCTCGAGCATTTTTGTTCTTCCATAGTTCTTGTAGCTTGTATGTCTTACCCAAACATTTATTGTACATTATGTGGATAATTTTGTATTCAAGGGTTCAGCTGCAACCTATTTGAGAACTATAAATTACATCCATGTAAGGTGCATTTCTTAGATTGAGCCTGCTTCTCAAGGAGAGAGTGCCTCTCAAGGAGAGTATCTTGCATTTGTAACGTATATTACAAAAAAATATGGATATGTTAATGCTGAAAGCATTACAAATAAATTTAAACTACAAGTGTAAGCTCATAGTGTATGTTGAAGTAGAATGTGATAACCTTTGGTTTTCATGGTTATAAAACGTGGTATCTCCAGACTTTTGGCTAAGTCATATATCAGGTGTGAAGTGATCTGTTTCAGTTTTGAAGAGGTCTTTGAGTGGCTTGGCTTTTATGTTTTGGGAGCAGGCAAAGACAGGCTCTCGTACATGGTGTTAGGCTTGCCAGGTGGTCTCTGAGAAGTCTCTAGCGTTGTGCTGCAGCTCAGGTGTGTGGAAACCCTCTGAGACCAGGGTTTAGTGTAATCCCGTCTGTCAATTCTTAGATACTAAGTGGAAGTTGTCTCTGCAAGTGGTGCACATCAGAGAAGCAAAAATGCTGAGAAGGAACTTCGGAAACTCTTTCCTTTGAGGAGGTACTGAGACTAATGAGGGAGGGATGATGAATCCTGGTAACAGACTGGAGGCAAGATGTCATAATGTGGAATTTAGCAGAGCGTTCTTAGAACCTTTAAAATATTCCTAGTTTTTTACTGCACATCTACTTAAAAATGGGCATTTTTTAATTTTGAGTGACTGCAGGTTCTGTCAGTACGTTTTGAAAGCGGTCAGTGGAGAAATCTTAGGAAATAGTACGTTATTTTTATAGATGCTAAAGTAGGATCTCTTACGTAAAGGAGAAGAACTGGAAAATAAATACAGTACTTAAGTCCAAGACACTGTGGGTGAAAGCTTTGGTTTCAGCTCTTGAATGCTTGAAATGTTCTGTTCAAGTTTGCTTTAGTTGGTGATTTTTAATGTGTGCAGCGTGTTATGTGATGCTGCTTGAGAAGAATGTGCTCTATTTTTTTCTTTTTTATCCTTGCATCATCTTAGCCTTGTATCCTTGTCCATTTATTTATTAGTATAACACATTTTAAATTAAGTCATTGTTGTAGATTTAGCTTTTCAGGTATTGTATGTGGAATTCATTGGCAGTTGGCATGGGCAGGAGCTGCAAGCTCAAGTAGTAATAGCTGATAAGACTTTTCCTTCTATTTTTGTAGCACCATATAAAAGTGCTTTTTCTAGAGCATGGCCTCTTGCGCTATACCTAGAATGTCTTTCCTCGACTGCTGGGAATTCTGACATCAGGTTAAGTGTTACACACGCATTGAAAGCGATGTATTGAATGCAACTTTGCGTGGTCAGTGCTGCAAAGTGTTGTGCAGACCAGGAGGTCTCATTAGCAGGATGGCAAAGGAGATCTTGGGTCAAGAACGGGGGTGGGTTTTTGTTTTGTTTGTTTGTGTGTGTGTGGTTTTTGCTTGTTTGTTTGTGTATTGGGTTTTTTCTCCTGAGAAATGTTTCTGTGGTCTGTGGGGAAAAAAAGTTTTTAATCTTTCTGGAATAATTTTGAAGAAGCATTTTCATTGGGTTTTACTGCTGGTAGTTAAATAAGAAGTACTTTTATATGCATACAGGCATATTATAACATTAAAATTTCAAAATACACTTAATATTCAGAGCATCTTTTGGTATTTGACCCAAGGTACAAGTGCAGAACTGTCTTTCGAATTACTATGTCCTTGTATGTGCCAGGTGCTCCTGTGCAGCACGTGATACACAGCCTTTGTAGAGTGATGGGGAAAGCTGGCTTCTGTGGCAGGGCAGAAGAATACACTTTTCCTGTCAGTTGCTTTGTAAAATTAACTGCCATCCTCTTCTACTAATGGTCAGCTGTAGCCCAGGCTGTGTTTTCATCTTTCCTGAGAAATCGGGTGTATTTTGAAACTGAGTGTATTCTCAGAAGATACATTCATATCGCTTCCTGGCCTGTTACTGCTCTTCTGTTGTGAATACTTCTTCAGTTTTTAGTTTTGTAACTGCCAGTATGGAAGAGATGGAGCATTAGTTGGCGTTTTGTGTATGTAAAGGAATTGCTTACCTCCTGTATGTCCATTGCATGAATGCTGGAAAGCTTTACCATAATGCCTGAAAAAAATTGGCTGACTGGTAACTGCTCTTGATGTGTGGGAATCACATGTTACTGGAATGAGAATAAACTCTGATGGTAAAAGTTGCCTTTCTAAGGTCTGTTATCTTGCAAGGTTGATTCCTTCTTGTGATAAAGGGGTGGAAGTATGGCTCTTAAGTGCAGAAATGTTTAATTTCTGAATGACAAATAATGTTTGGCTTTCTAGCTTCGAAGCGAAACAGGGCTTTTCTGTGTTTTGATAGCTGGTCAGGATACAGTTGAAGATGATGTCTGCCTGCTGTGCAATAATCTGTGGTTGGGAATGACTGCTCAAGATACTTTTTAATTCAGAAATCTGAAAGACTTGTAATGGCATCAGGCTATTTAGAAACTTTTATTTTCAACTCCAAAGCTCTGTAAAGTATCTCTTAATGAAGCCTGTGTTTGTTGTAAATAAGTTCTGGAAAAGGTTTTTTAGTCTTTCAGTAGTGCTTTAAGGTAACAATGTTCCCTTTTGGACCAAGGAGAGCCAGACAGGTCACTTAGGCACTAGATCAGTTTTCAGGGATATGATTCACATTTGATCTATACCATGATCATTTTCTACACAGGTCAGTCAGGTTTTTTGGTCTTAATTCTCTTCCTGTAGAAGTTGGTGCTTGGTTTATTTAATGACAGTGATTACATAGGAATCACTGTCATTAAATGATATGGAAGGAATGACTTGTATTAATCCTTGCACATAGGTGGTTTTTAAATTTGTTGTCTCTCATGGATGTCTCTTGCTTTTCCTGTCTGATTTGCTGGATCTTTTAATCTGCTCTTTGTGTTCTTACCAAAGCAGTGCTGGTTGAGCTTTGTCTTGTATAGAAAAGAAACTTGTTTCTGTGACATTTGGGTAGTGACCCAAGTTCCCTTTTTTAGCTTTCTAACACTTGATCTCTAAATGTCATCTAATTTGATGTATGTGATTGTTTCATCATGCTCTGTGATAAATTGCAAAATGCTGAGAGTGAGAAATGTGTGTATTAACTGCTGCCTGTATCATTGGTTAGCTCCTCAAAATTAATGTTGTTGTCTTCACTCACAACAGCTGTAAGTACGTGGAAAGGTTTGGTCAGAAGCATGTATGCTTTTAGCTGGGCAGATAGTATGAGGACTTGTGCGCTCCTGGTGAGGCATTTGTGGTTTGAATAGAAGGAGCTGGACCGGGGGGGCTGATGCCTGGAAGCGCAGCCTCCGCGCCAGCCGGGCCACAGTCTTGCAATTGTTCAGCCACCCTGGAGGGAAGAGGGAAAAAAAAGGCATTCCAAGCAGTGCCAATTTTCTTTGATATGTTAATCTTTTGATAACAGTTTGAAAAGCCCTTGGAGACTTTTTTTAGATTTTAGACAAAATAGTTCATTTGTCAGGACTTCCCTTGTAGATAGGGTCTCAGTTATTAAGAACTGCCTCACTAACTCATGATAACAAAAGCAAGTGCAGAGGACAGCTGCTGGACTGCTTGTTGGTAAGAGAAACTCTTTTAGTTATCTCAGGATTTTTACAAATATCTGAAAGTAGTAAAATAGGGGATGTTTAACATACAAGTTTGTAAGCTTATTTACTTGCATATTTTAAGCAGACAATGACAGAGCGTAAGCACATGTAACAGCTTGATGATTTTTTGAATGCATAGTGTATGGATTTTACTAAAGACTTGATCTGTCAAAAGTGTATCTTCATCTGAGAAACTTGGTATTTAAATTACATGGTGACTGCAGGAGATACCAAAAGTTTTTTCTTTCATAGCAGTAATTTTTCCAGACCTTGGGATTTTTCTCTTGAAATGATGAAATTTCCAGTTAAATTGGAAAACTGGAACAATAAACTGATGGCAACAATGTGTGTATGCTAAAGCAGAATTAGTTTTTAAGAATTATTGTCTTGGGACAAATGTTGAGGAGAACAGAGGGAAGATCCCTTTTCTTCTTACCCCTCAAATCAAACTTGAAGGGTAAAATTTGCACTGAAGTAGTTTGTTAATTATGCCAACTATTAGAAAACTGACTTCAGATCAGATAGTCCCTTGAAAGCGTAGCTTGCAGAAATCTTCAGGCATACCGATTGAGACTTACTGTAGCTCTTTTACAACATTTTCCTCAATAAATATGCCAGGAGTTCATTTGCATCTTTTATAATGTTACTACAAATGTTTATTGCCTATAAATATTTTGATAGAACTGCTTGGTATCCTGGTGTTTTAGTCAGGATAGATCAATAAATAGATATTGGAGTAGTAAGACGTGCAACACTCTGTTCACTGTGTAGGGTGCATGTAGTTTTCGGGTGTGTACACGGCTGTAATTTCTCCAGTGATGCAATTTGTGATGGACTTTAGCTCCAAAATAATATCAGCTTAAATCTGGAATTGCAGGTTCTGTCCTACTCATAGCTACATACTCTTCTGGGCACAGGTAAATAGCAAATGCAGTTGCACTTAATTTTGGTGTACTTTTTTTTGCCAAGTAGCAGATTTACTGTTTCAGCTTGTGATTCAGATGTATGTTCTTTCAAGTACTTGGAGTTCAGACACTGCTCAGCTGATCGCTCTACCATTTATTAAATTTATACCTAAGTTGTTCTCTTAGTCTCAGTGGAAAACAGCATATCTTTTACAGACATTTTTGATACTTCCTCCTTTTCTGACTCTAGAATACTCTTAGCTGTGCAATGAGAAAAAATTACGTAAGTGGAGTGACAGTAACTTTCACCATTTCCACTGGGTTTGGCCCCTTTCTTTAAAAAGAATGAATAGTGCTTTCTGGTTGATATTTTCAGTTTGTTAAAGGGGGAAGGACTTCTCCAGCTATTCACTCCTGGGAACTTGTGCCAGAGAGAGGTGAGTGGCAGCCCTTGCAGAGGCACTTGGTACTTGAGTATTCCTGAGTCTGCATTGCTGCTTCTGAGTGGATTTCAACCCCACTTCAAGTACTAGTAAAATGTTATACTCCCTTGTAGTCTGAAAAGTCCAAGGCTTATATTTAAATATTTAATCAACTATTTCATTAAGTTTGAATATTTGATTAAATATTTTAGGTATTGTCATGTTTAATTCCACACCGTGTTATAGAAAGAAGGAAGTAAAGATCAAATGCAGATGGCTGAAGTCTCTTCTGAATTGATTGGATGCTGCTACTTATTTCTTCAGTCTGACCCAGCAGCCTCAAGTCACCTCCAAAGAGGGCAACCCTGTGGAGCCTGTGGTGGTGGTGTTCAACCCCAACCATGAGCAGTGAGAAACAAACCCAAAGCAGTGATGCATTTGAACTCTTGATGATGAGTTTGGGGTGGTGATGTGTCAAAAGAGAAGATTGGAGAAAGCTTGCTGTTCTTTGTTGCCGAATAGTAATGATTTTCATGACCTATCAACTAAGAAAAGATCTCTTTCTAAGTTTAGACAGTTGAGTTTAAAATGGAAAATTACGAGCAGAGTGTGAAATACTGAGAATGTGTGTGTTAGTTGAAGGTTGCTCAGTAAATGAGTCTGTATAAAATAATGCAGATGCAGCTAATGATGTGAGTCAGAAATAGCCTCCTAATGCTCCTCATGTATTCCATGTGTGATTCTACCCAGCTGTTCAAAGTACTCATTGAATCACAGGAATTATTGCTGGTGCTCTCAGATTTCCCTTTGTGCTGCTTCAGACCGAAAACTTCACGCTCTTTCCTAGCTGTGGAACAGCCCTAAATGAAGGCAATTGTACGTCTCTCTCATGCTGCTGCTGTGTCCCACAAAGTGCCTGTTCTGGCGTGTTTGCCACATGGAAATCTCAGTTGAGTTTTATTGATCTTGAAGTTGTTTGCATTTATTTTGCCACCTGGTGCTTGCCTGTATCAATACAGTTGTTGCTAGGTATGTTCATCAAGATTGGAGTTTTGCCTGCAGGCACTGTTTTTAATGGTGTGGTACGCTATAGTGAGGAAATGCGTGTTTGTTAAAGAGCAGACTAGTTCAAGTATGATAAATCTAATAATTCTGTCATGGAGCTGTGAACTGTGCTACAAGTATAATTCTGTAAATACAAAAACTTTTTCTGGCTGCATGACTTCTTGATTGAAAATGTGATTTGTATGGTGTACATAAAGTTGCTTGATGTTATTAATTCAAAGCCTGTTTTTCAGGAGCTTTCTCAGCAATCCTGTGTAGGTTTAAGACAGATTTTAACTAGTTCCTCATATATATATCTTTCCCAGGATAAAAAAGTTTTTTAGTGAGGAAAAGTGGCAATTTAAACAAAAATGTGTTCTAGAACTTGTATGACTTGTGTAACAGATAAGGAACTGTTAGTGGTACATATCTTTTGGCTTAATTTCCAAATTAATTTGCAGCAAGAAAGGTATTCATAGTTCAGTACTGGGTAGTAACAGAAAATGTTCAGCTTAAAGCAAAGAGCATGTGAACTGGTGTTTCTATCAAAGGAGACAGTTGTTACCAAATTAGCTTTCTTCCATACAAACCAATGCAAATTTAGAGTGTCAAGCACTCAATTTATGAAGTGCTGAGTAGTTTTTCACCTGTGACAGCCCTTTGTTGTGATGCAGTTCTTTGCTTCGAGTGTGTATTTCTTCCACTAGAGCTTTATTCAGCATTGGAAATAGGATTCTCAGACCAGATTTGGGCAGCAAGAGAAACCTGTTCTGTTGGGTGCCTGCTTCATTTGTTGTCTTTAATTGATAGCTTGCAGAAAGCGTATGAGGATGTGATGATGTTGATAAGCTGCAGGAGTTGGGAGGAAGTACCTTTTGAAGTTGTCATTGCTGTTCAATATAAGTGCATGGATTCAGGGGCTGGCGTTGAGAGGATCTGACCTGAAGTCTGATGACAATAAGAAATGCACCTATTGATACAAATCGAATGGTAAAAGTGTTGGAAAGGAGAAGACAAACTGACCATTAAGCATGCCTTGATTTAGAAATACAGGGGACTAAACTGCTTAGCATGTACTTATTTTTCTGCACAGGTGAGAAATGCGCATCTTGGGGGTACAGTGCCTTTCCTCTTGAAGGATAGCCTGGCTTCCAAAAGCATCTGATTTGAGCTGTTAAGTATAGAATGATAGAAATATGTAATCTTTATGTACTTTTAAGCTTTTTTAACAGGTTTAATTTACATTTCCATCATGTCGTTTGTAGAATGTACCAAGAATTGTTTGCAGCATGTAGAATATAACCAAGTTATATTGGTACAAGCTCTTTTCCCTCATTCAAAGCCTACTGTTTCTGCAATATTTCACTTGTACTCATCCAGTGTTCAATCTTAAAGCTTTACTAGAGCTCCACAGGTTGTTACTACTGGAAACCAGTAACAGTGCAATTTTAAGATTATCTTAATAAGTTTAAATACTTGGGTATAAACCCAGTAATGTTGCTCCAATTTTTAATTCTTTTGTTGTTAAAGGTCTTCCATATCTCAAGTTGAGAAGTTCCATATCATCCTAAACATGGAGAAAGAAGAAAAGAAGTTTGTCAATAAAACAGAGGAAGATGAGATGGTAATAAAATTCTGTTCATCTATTTTTATACAGTGAAAAAACTCGCATTTTCCTGGTTTTCTCTCTCAATGGGGTATATTGCAAATGTTTGTCATGGAAGACACAGCAGTTAGCTTTGACAGGGAAATAGTGGCAGCTGATCTTTAAATTTCCAGCTCATTCTAGAGACAGCAGAAACTCTTTGGGGTGTATAGGGTTTTTTGTTTTAAAACATGTTAGATTCCTGTGAATTGAAGTCCTTGTTCTATATTTGTGCGTGCTGCTAGGAAAAGCTGCTCTTCACTACACCAGCTCTAGCATAGGGAGTAGGCAAATACACCACAGAACAAAAATTGAAACTGAGATGCTTATGGTCTGATCACTAAAAATAAATGGTTTTCAGAGGAAATAATTTGTTTTGCGCAAAAGAAGCATCGGCCTCTCCCACTACCTTTCACCCACCTGGTTTTATTGGTAAGGAGTGAATACTGGCTACAGTGTTTTGAAAATAACAGAGAATGGGTTTTGTCTCTGCTTTTTGTCAGCTGAGAAGGCTGCAAAACAAACTTTTTGAAAAGCCTTTTCTTAGGAAAGGAGTTTAAACAATTTCTAATACTGTTTAATGAAAAGTACAAAAAATACAAAAAAATATTGTCAATATGAACAATGTGGGTGGGACTCAATGGGAAACTTCATTGCCCTTTTGTAGCAGGAAATATAATCTAATGATGTAATGTGAAACTCAGGAATGTAACACAGCATCTTACTAAGTCACTGAATTATTTTCTTTTCCTGGCTGTCATCAGGTTAAGTTGGTACTTGCCTTTGGCCAAGGCACACTTAATACTTTGTGAATTTTTTTTAATGGAAGAAGAGAATTTTTCCAGCTGGTGCAAGTTACAGAACCTTTGACAGTGTGGCTTGCAGTTGCTGATATTTCACAATAGCATTTCTTGTTAAATGGCAGGCAAAGTAAGCCAGTTCTCTACTAAAAAGTAGCGTTTGGTAAATATATTCACAGGCTTGTTTAGAAAGTACAAAATTCAGCTAGCACCAGTAACTCAACACTAGATATGCTAGCTAATCAAATGCTATAATGTGGTAAAATCAACATCTGACAAAACCACATATGCTTTTGCTCTTAAATGCTTAGCTGACTTGTGCTGTGCCATGGTCAAAAAGTTTGTTGCTCACTGAGAGTTAAGGCAGGTTGTGTTGCAACTTCAGTACTTAAGGAGCAGTGCAGAGAGGAGATAGGATATTCTGCCTTTGTCAGGCTTTTACTAATGTTTATATTTCTGACCAAGCAAAACTGTTCCTTTTTGTTGTCACTCCATCATGTATAAATTTTTTAAAATCTTTCCTTCCCCCAGATAAGAAAAAGGAGAAAATGGCTTTGAAATTTGATTCACTTTAAATACCACACTTTAGGAAAAATGAATGTTGTCCTCCCATGCTAGAGTAATTAAGAGGATCACTGTTTGTTATTTGTTTCTCTGTTTCCATGCAGGAGATCTATGGCTATGATCTGTGTCGCTGGAAGTTGGTGCTAGTTGCTATGGGAGTGATCTGTTCTGGTGGCTTTCTCCTCCTCCTCCTCTACTGGATGCCTGAGTGGCGTGTGAAAGCAACATGCAAAAGGACTACGCTTAAAGACTGTGAAGTGGTTCTGCTGAGAACAACTGTAAGCCAATAGGAGGGTGTGCTTCTCCCAGTGTGCAGCTGTTTTGCATCCCTCTTGCTGCTTGCTGAAATACACAAACTCTTGCTTGCAGAGTAGACATGATTTTGTTTTACAGCACTGCAGAATTGTGCTCCTTGGTGCTGTACATAGCTTTGCTGCCTGTATGGGAAGACTGACAGCTCTTTGCAGAGGACATAGCAAAAAGAAAGTCTTTGCTTTTGGATTTTAAGAAATACATGAATGCTGTTGTCATCAAAAGTTACAGAACAGATACCTTGTTCATATAACCTGATAACATGGTTAATCAGGTTTTCCCTCCCTGTTCAGCAAAGATACATTTATTGAATTAAAGTGTAACTGTGGCCCCAAGTATGGTTTGATTTCAGGCTATTTTCTTCCTGCACATTTGCTGTGTATAGTCGCTTGTGTTAAGTCCTCAGTTATTTGAAGTCGCAGGGTGGGTGCAGCTGATTGCATAGGAATCATACCTCAGAACAACTACCACAGTTCCTCCTGCCACAGAACAACTATGCTAAATTGTGACGGGCCAAAGATGTAAAAATTCAAGTACCAAGGTTCATTGTTTAAAAAAAAAAAAAAAATTTCCAATACAGAAAATAGGCTTTTAGAATTGTGGAAAAGAAATGTATTCATATGGTGGTTGATATTAACTTGGGGCTATCTTTTGTAGTTATGTACGGGCTCTGCTAATCTGTCATCTGTTGTTGACATGTTTTGCTACAGCTGTTGTAGTAAAATGCTGTTTAAATGCTGTTTGAATCAGCTCATTTTTTCCCCCTCTTTTTAAGGATGAATTCAAGATATGGTTTTGTGCAAAGGTTCGCATTACGCCTTCTTCGGGAGCCAATCCTTTACAGAATCCCAACCCTATTGTACACAAGGTTTCAAACGGCCATGCTGTTCATTTCTGTGAATCTGATTCGGAAGAGAATAAAAATGATTTAAAAAAGTATTTGCCTGTAAGTAAACCTGCAATACTACACTTGGTAATTTTCAAATTATCTGAAATAGTATCTAGAGTAAACATGTGTAATACAGTATGTGTGAGCTGCTGCTTTTGTCTAAAAGGCTAACTCATTCTTTGGGTGGAGCACAAATCTTTTCCTTAATAACCTGTTACTGGATATTGTGGAATGCTTGAAAGATCATTTTGAAAGAAAAGTATTTATTTTTCAGTGGAGTTTTTCTAAATGTACTTTGTATCACTGTTCAGAATAAAGTCAGTGAGAAGAGACATGTTAAGTGCTGCTGGTTTAATCGCTATGTCTGTTGCCCTGCAGATTCGTTATTTCACCCATCACAGCGTGAAGTATTTCTGGAATGATTCAGTTCAAAGTTTTGATGTTGTACGGTAAGAATATTTTTTTCTTTTGTGTTGTGCTTCAAACTACATTTTTTAAAATATTCTATCGCATGCCTCAGAACATGGTGGAAATTGGTATTGTATTCTGACCAGTTTTAGCTCACTGAGTCTTTGTTTAGTGAGAGCAACCATAGTGAGAGCAGGGAGGTTTTAACTTATTGTGTCTTTGGAAGGAAGGAATGTGTTTAATCTACCTTTATTGAGCATGATTTGTATAGGGTGACAGGCTGAATGCCTCTGCAGGCTTTTTGCCTGTTCTTGGAGTGTTTTTGAGAATCAAAGCACCTGTTTATAGACAGTAGTTCTCCTTCTATAAACTCTTAAAAACTTTGCTTCTCATGGAATAAATGCTTTTTTTTGCATTGCTGCTGAGCTAGGCAGAGGGGAAGAGGGGAATTCACCAAATACTTTGTTGTTCACCTTTCTGTAAGTCTGCTGTTATGTTTTAGTACAGTTGAACTGAGTTTGATCCCTCTTTTGTTACTCTTTGGTAACAAAAACAGGTCTTTTGCATTGATAGAAAATGTCTTTTGGTGAGCAGTAGTAGCTGCGCTCACTGAATGTGATGCACTGTATTTTCTTTTATCCAGCAGCACCATTGTATGATGTTAGGGTTGAAGAAGAAAGTTCTTCTTTTTCATACTACTGATAAGACCTTTTTGATGCTAACAAGTTAAATGAGCACAGGCTTCTCTGCTTTTGACAACTGCCTGTTAAAATAAGACGTTCAGATCAATAATATAACTTGTTTAACTTAAATCAGTGTTCACTACATTGACCTATCATGTGGAAAAGTCCAAGCACTACATAGAGGAAAAAAATAATGACTAGTGGCTGAAGGGAAAAAAAAATAGCCGGAGTTTCTGTAAGAAGAAACATTTTTTGCAACTGTTCCTATGTTTTCAAAAAAAGTGTGCGCGAATAGTATGGGAAGTTATCAACAATGACAACAATTTAAAGAAGTTATCATAATGCAAGCAGTTACAAAATCGAGCAGTCCCCCTCAATGGCGGGGGGGAATGGGTGAAAATGTCTCAGTTCATGTGTAAATAATTAAAAGTCTTGTACGCATATTTTTTATGTTAAGCCTGCCATGAATTACAGTGGTGCAGGTAGGGGCACTTGTCACTTTGCATTAGAGGATCCTGTTTCCATGCCTATAGTGTTGCTAATTTAAACTGTTCAAAGGGAATATTTCCCACAGATGAGATTACAAGTATAGTTTTGAGGGGTTTTTTTTATGCTAAGAGCAGGTATGAGCAAAAAAAATCATATAGCTCCACGTGTTTAGGAAGAATGTTGTTCCTTAGTATTAAAGCAGTGATTTGAAACTTGGCATTTGCTGGCTCTTTGACTGTGCCTTTTGATGTTCTTGTGATAACCCAGCCAATTCATAAGCCCTGGAAAAATCTCAGATATGCCTGTGAAGTTATGTGACCATTTATTCAATCACATTCTTGCTGATATGCCAAACTTTTATTTGTTTGATGTGTTAGCAATGACTGAGCCAGACCACTTGTTTAGTCAGGTACTGTAGCTGAGCTGGATGCCGTTATTTAGCAATTGGATAATAAAGAGGAGAAACAGCTGAATCAGAGGCATACCCAATACTGGCAGAGTACAAAGTCACTTTTGCACAAGGTCAAATAAAGAGTTTGCTATAAATTTCTCTAAAGTGAATTAGGTATGATGATCATAAGTTCAGAAAAATAGTAGCCGAACTTATGAATGATAAATATTCTGAAAAGAAGTCTTAAAAATTTGTCCTTCATCGAGATACTTCTTCTCGATGCTCTTCAGTTTATGTAAAACCCAGAAATCGATATTGCTTAATAACATCTTAGAGAATCAAGTTAAGATTTGTAAAGAGACAGTATATGAGACTGGAATGCTTCACAGTAATATCTGTAAGGCAAGTAACACAGTTATAGCTGTGATCTAACTACAATACTGCATCATGAAGATAGAGTCGCTCTGTGCAGTTACTTATGCAAGTATCCAGAGACAGAACAGTTTGATCACATAGTTAAAGACTTGGCATAATACAAGGGAGGCAAATGAAGATTTCTTGAGCAACTAATTCTGTTACGAGAGCTTGGGTTTCAGATCATTGTTCTCTTTGTAACAACGTAATATTAAGATCACTGTGTTAAACACAGGAAATGCAAGTGTAATTGTTCTTAAACTCAGTCAGACTTGGTCACATAGCCAAAGAGGATGCAACTTTGACCTTCTATGTCTGTTTTGTTTTAGCTAGTGTCAACTGAATCTTTGAGTTGATGAGTGTTTTATGTAATAAACTGTGCACACAGGGATTTTTTCAAATGCCCTGGGAATTCAGTACTGTAACAGTACTCTAATAAGCAAATAACATCCTGCTAGAAGCTTTGTATTTGCATGGACGTTACACACACGGATATGCATATCTGCATATAAAGCTCTTAGCTTTAGGGACCCTTAAACCTACTGTTAAATTCCTTTTATGCAGGAAAAAAGTACCATTTGGCATAGAATGGGAGGAAAGATGTTATTAATAGAGAATTGAATGTTTCTTCATCTAAAAATCATGATTTAAAAATCTTTGAACTTGAAAATTTTTAGGGAAACCCTATAAACCTGTGGCCAAATTAACACATTAATGTTTTCACCTGTTCATTCACTAGAAGTTGGCAGAAACATGGTCCTAGCACTAGTGAGATGTTTAAAACTTTTCCTCTCTTCTAGCAAATGGAAACAATTGTTACTATCTATGCACCATAAAGAGGTTTTTCTTCACTGGGACACACCAGAATCCTTTTTAGTAGTTAACTTAATAGATATCCAGCATAAAAAAGACTTGTGTTGAATAGTGCTTGGTTTTGCCATCTCGGAAGGCCCTTTGAAAGGTGATATTTTCCTGTGCATCCAAAGTATGTCCACTAGAAAATCCCTGGATATTGGGCATGATATGTCTGATTTACTGAGTTTGGTAGTTGAAATGATCCCGTAGTTGTAAGCATAATGATGTTTCAGGTGTGCTTGCTTATCTGTAGATCTTCTAAATTATAGCATTTGCTTCCACAGCATGTAGAGAAGTCCTGTGAAGATACGTCTTCCAGTGATAAAGAAGTACTTAAGATGTAGACTGTACTTTACCTAGTCATGGGTAAAATTTTGATAGCAGGGTGCTGCAAAATAGTTTCAGTATAGATTCGATAAATTGATTAATAAGATCAGAGGAAGAATAAGACATGACAACAAGAGGACTGCTTTGAACACCTCATTGGTATCTGCAGTTGTGACAAAAATAGCTAGAAAAACATTAATCAATAGACTTTTTGTTCTTTTATAATGCAGTGTAACTCTTAGCAAAGACCTAGTCCTTTTGAGTTACTGAATACTTACTTTTAAATGTCAGGTTTCTTAACTCATTGGCTTTTTCCTTTACTTAGAGGTCTAGATGAATCTACATTATGTTCTTCAATTCATAACGAATACAGCACAGGACTGACAAAGGGAATGCATGATTACAGGTAATATTACAATATTTGAGGGAATAATTGTTTTAATTCCGTTACCTGTGCTCAAAGTGTTAACAAAATTAGAAGACAATTGAGTGATAAGTGTTTACAGACAGGCTTTATGCTTTCTTTAAAGGCTGTTAGATGTATGAAATGCTTGCGTTTCTTACCTATACACTGAGTAGGAATTAAACTCAGATAGTGTCTTGACTTACATTTTTCAAACTACACTGACCATGGGAATTGGAACTATTGCTTGAAGTAATTCAGAATGTATTTCTGAAATTGTATTTACTACTTAACATTTTGAAATAAGATGAGTGTACAAAAAGAACAGCAAGGAGTTACGTTTTCTACCACATCAAGAGGTATATGGTGAAATTTGGTGGTTGATGAAAAAGAAGTTGTTTTTTCCACATAACTCACCCTTAAGGGGCATAAAATATTTCCATAACATACTATTGTTGAAGGATGTATATGGGTTGAGAGACAAAGAGACTGATTCCCACTGGGAAAGTCCGTCTAAAGTTCTTTAGCTGGAAAGATGTTCATTTGTCTCAAGCTGCAGATTGTTGAAGATTTGAAGGGAATGTTGAGAGAGCTCACTTTGCTACTTGTTTTCTTCCCCATCCTTGGCTAGTGGTCATTGTGAGAGAGGGGATAGCGTGCTAGATGGCTAATAAGGAATATTGGATGCAGCAAACTTGGCCTAAACTGTAACTAATTTCTTATTTTAGGAAGATGAGGCTGAAACTTCCCAGGTCTCAGGAATTTGGCTCTAATTTTCGATATCAAGGTGTGTCCCATGTGGACACGCATCTGTCTCTGGTTGGTTGGGGCTAAATGCATTCCCCACTTGTAATTCTGGTTGTCAAGAAGTAACAGGGGAAAAACATTTTTTAACATGCGATTTTAGACTGATGGTGTAGATATGCCTGTCAAGGGGCACAGCTGAAGTGCATAGATAGCGAAGAACTTAGTCTAGAAAAGAAACCTTTAAAATATAACTTTAATGGTACATAGTTCAGGGATTTCTTACTCCTCAAATGTGAACAGCAAGCTGGAAAATGTAGGTATGTACTTAATTATTGGTGTTTTAAATTATTGAAACACTACCTGAACTAGAATAGTTTGGCTTCTGTTGCATTACTGGCTGGTTTTGGGTTTTGTTTTTGTTTTTTTTTTTTTGCAACTGAGACCTTCTTTCAGTTTAAAATATGGAAGCTTGCTCATCGTACCATTTTCTGTCAGTTTGTGTCTTTTCCTACAATAAAAGCCTGTTCCTTAAGAACATCCAGTAAGGGCTTCTTCCTGTCCATGTAATTTAACTATCTCAGATCCCATCAGAGGTTTGTTTCTTGTCTCCTTCTCCCCCTCCTCTATGATTTGCCTTTCTTCATGCTAAGAATAAAATTAAGATACAGAACTATGAAAACAGTGTCTTACTGCAGGGTAACTTCTTTGAGCTTAAGTTAATGAGAACCCCATACTGGCTTTCAGAATGACATGTTTAACATTGCACCTATATGCAGTTTACAGGGAAATTTTGTTATGAAAGAATCTAAAAATTAAGTTACAGTTTAAATTGGAGTATAAAATAATTATCTTTGTATTTGAACATCTCACTGGGTAAATGTTTTCAGATAAACATGTTTTGAAACAATGAATAAAGGGGGCCACAGGTAATGTTTTATTCTTTCTCATATTAATGAAATTGCTTTGAAGTCAATAAGATTTCTAACAAAAATTTCAACTGTTTTTTTATATTTTTGTTGTGTAATGCAGAAAGGCATTCTATGGAGTAAATGAAATTGCTGTGAAAGTGCCTTCCATTTTTAAGCTTCTGATTAAGGAGGTAAGATCTTCTCTTTAACAAATTTAAAAAAAAAAAAAAAGTGTATCATTAATTATTCCTTTAAATACAATGACTATTGGACTGGTCTTCAAATAATAATGTAAACCAGAAGCCTTCCCCTAGAGCCCAGCACTGCAAAGAAAAATGATACTGACCTTTATCTTAGAGCTCTCCAAACTTAAGAGGCCTTAGCTGTACCCTCTTCAGAGTTCACAACCTGGTGCTTTAGCAAGGATGTCAGAAAATGTGTCAGAATTCTTTGAGAGGTTATGCGTCTTATTTGTATTTTATTGTTAATTTCAAACATAAAGTGGCGGATTATGTTCTCCATGATCAATCCAGGGATTGTACATTACAACATACACAACAAATCAAACCTGGTTTGGAATCCACTTTTGTTGGCTTGTTCGATATCTTCTTTTTTTCTTTTTTTCCTTTTATCAGGTGGATTTGCATAGTTGACTTGTTATCCATGTGCATAATAATGTATGATAGAAACTGTTGAATAAAGAAACTTTCCAACCTGAAGTAACAGAGTAAAACTTGAGGTGTCGGTGCATTTTGTAGTAAGAAGTAGATAATAAGATCCAACTTAATTTAAGAATTGCAACTTAAGGTGCATCAGATGTACCTGTCATTTTGCTTTGAGGTGTAGGGGAAAATTCACACAATCTTAAAAGTACATATTCTTGTATTATTCTAGCGAGAACTGTGCTTTTGAGGGGTTAAGGAAGTAATGAAAAAGAGGGCTAGTTTGGCAAATCAGGCAAACCTTTCAGTTCTTCACACATGATTTTTTTTATGGAGGAGGAGGATGATTCTGACTCTGTTCTGATGGAGAATGCATGTGACCCTGTGGTGTAACTTTAATGTTCTGTCACTCTTCTAGGTTCTCAACCCTTTTTACATTTTTCAGTTGTTCAGTGTGATATTGTGGATCACTGATGAATATCACTACTATGCATTAGCAATTGTGATCATGTCTGTAATATCCATTGTTAGCTCACTCTACACCATTAGAAAGGTAAGTTCAAAGAAAACAGATGCATCTTTTCAGCTTTTTACTGATTGGGTTATTTTGATGTGAAATTGCCTACAAATCTTCAAGAATTTTTTAGAGGCATACAGGTAGAATATTGTTACAGGGTTTCTCTTTTTGAACTGAAAGAATTCAGATTTACAGTTTTCTTCAAGACCCATCTCTGCTCACTTTCCATGCTGTTGAATCAGTAGGTTGACCTCAGACAATAGAAATGCTACCTCACTTAAATAAAACCCAGACACAAGTTTATATGCCAAGTTATATTGACAGTAGTGATTCCATTTGCATTGTTTCCTTCCGTTTGAAAAAGTCCAACAGAATTGAGCACCAGCCAAATGCGTGGATTGTTAAATTGGTGGTGCATTTGTTTCTGTAGACTTAGCTGTAGCTGGTGGAAATCAAAGTAGCAATTATCCTTAAATTGCAATCTGAATTCAGACTAGAGGCAAAAAAAAACCCTCTTACCTTAATCCAAGTTCATACAGCTACTGCAGTTTTTTTCTTACATATGTTAATGACCAAACGTTTATAACACTTTGCCTGGCAGTGTATGTTTGCTTCCAGAATGCTGATAAAAGTAGGAATCTGTACAGATTGATGCACTCAAACTATTTGCCTATAAGTTTCCTAAACTATGTTCAAGAGAATGTTTTGAGTAACATTTTGTTGTAGAAGAATGTTGGTGAAGAATCTCATCACTTTGGTTTGTAGAAATAGAATGTGCATATAGAAGAAGACATGCTGGGCTTTTGAATAATGAACTGTTTTCTCCCCTTTGCAGCAATATGTTATGTTACATGACATGGTAGCAGCTCACAGCATTGTAAGGGTTTCTGTCTGCAGAGGAAACCAAGGTAAATTTCAGAGGCTATTTGAAAAGCTGAGTTTAAGTTGTCCATTAACAGTGAGTGTAAAGTTGGTGTGCATCTGTTCTTTCTTTGATCACCTTGAAATGCTTGATTTCTTAGCAAAATTGTATGGGAAAAGGAGAAATTGCCAAGGGGAATTTAGATAGGATAATAATCTGTTCAGGATTATCTTTGTAGATGGTATTCTTAGCAAGTGTCAGGTTTGTTCTAGATTAGGTGTTTGATTTATTCCTGTTTCTCATTATGTACCACATATACTACATATCATATGTAACTGTCACTGTATTTTCTTTCTCAGCTTAAAGATGTGCATGCATTGGATTTCCATTACAATTTGTTACCCAGCAGGGACTGCAAATTGATTTCTGGGCTTTTGCTTATTTGGATACCACAGCAGTTGAAGATGGTTAGGTTGTGGTGTGATACTGTTTTGTAAGACATGCATTTGTATTTGACTTATATCTTTATACAGACATTATGCTGTAGCTGATTGTTAATATCTTTTGTACAACCTTGTTTCCTTTCATTTGTTATGATGAACTATATCCAGGTGATCTACAATTTAATCTGCAGTGGAATTTAGTTTAACAGTGGCTTTTTCTATTTTAAAAAACCTTTCATAATGCTATCAATAGAACGGAGTATAATCTCAGTTGTCCCCCTGCATCTTGGCTGTGAGGATCTTTATGGGGTTTTGTAGGTGGTGGCTATTTTCAGGTAAACTTTTTTGTGTTTTAACACTCAGAAATAGAAGAAATCCTTTCCACCGACCTTGTGCCTGGAGATACCATGTTGATTCCATCTAATGGGACAATTATGCCCTGTGATGCAGTACTTCTCAGTGGTACTTGCATTGTAAATGAAAGTATGTTAACAGGTAAAGTAAACTTGATACAGTTTTGTTTGGCTAAATTTATTAGTTTATACCTGTGTTAATGCTTAAGTTGCAGTCATATTCTAGCAGAAGTAGATATGTTTATTTTGTGTGAAATGTGTATGTTCTTGCATTTACATATGCTTCTAAGTGCTTACGTATTTGTGTTCTGCGTATCTGCAACAGCTACCTGGTACTGCTTGGCAACTCGAAAAATCAGTGATGGTTTCTTGTTGAAAAGCTTTCTTCTTGATAGCTTGTCTCCCTGCTTCTTGATTTGGTGTTCTCAGTGCAGATTGAGTTCTGAAGTGTGTTTCTTCATACTTGTTTTGCCCAAACTTTTTAGCTGCTTCCATGAAAACAGGTAGTGAGTGTTCTGCTGTATTTAAAAACAGAAATTATTATCTCAAGTTGTGCCTGCATACTTGTGTGTTTTATCATGTTAAATTCTTTGAGTATACTTAAACCTCTTGCTGCTGCTAGCAATGGATAAATTGATTGCAGCCCTAGCTTGAGAGTACTCAGTTACCAAAGGAGCTGCAGCTGAAGAAATTTGTTCTCTAGTTTTTCTGATTAAAGATGGGTTGATGCCTTGCTGTAGCAGAAGGATGTTTATCCTGTTTTCTTTCAATAAGCTGTATTTTACGCCTGTCTGATTTGAAGTAAGAGGTACAAAACCTGTATTGGTGAGTAACAAATAGAGTTAAACAGGATTTGGATGAGTAATCTGGTGAGATGAGACTAATAGGTGAGAGACTACTTAGTAATGTGCTGAAAGGAAAATGACTTTCTCCTTAAGTCAGCTTCTGTGCTGATGAAGTGAGATTTATATTGATCTACTGGAAGTTGTGCAGGAGGAAAATGTATATTCTTATTTGATCTTGCTTAGACACTCTTTCTCCATTTAAGGTGAAAGTGTTCCTGTCACAAAGATTAATCTACCAAATCCTTCAGAATATCCAAAAGCAGTGGGAGATGAAATATACAGTCCAGAAGTGCATAAGCGGCATACTTTGTTCTGTGGAACCAATGTAATTCAAACCCGTTTTTATACTGGAGAATTGGTCAAAGCTCTAGTAGTGAGAACAGGTATTGATTGTTGAGTTTATCACTTGTTAACTGATACTTTGGAGTATTGTATTGAATGTTGCTAAGCTTGGATAAATGACTATACCCCTAATGATTTGATAAATGTCTACAACAGTAATAGAACTAGATAATGTCCTGGAGAATATCAACTGGCAAGAAAGAAAGTGAAACAGTTTTTAGCATCAGTTTAAAACTTACCTGAATGTGTTTTAAAGTCTTTTAGATGTCTTCTATGCAGTGTGTTGGTTGAACTACATAGGCCTCTTTGAAGAGGTTTGGCGTTCCATTGGATTGGGTGGGTAGCAGAGAATGGCTTATTTTAGGGGAAACATTGGCAATGTCAGATGGTTTTCATTGCCCATAGTTTTGTCAAAGCACATAACATTTGCTTAGGAACTGCATTTGATCTAGCTCTTTCTACAGAGGTGCCTCTTCATACTAATACGTTAGAGGTTTGGTTTTAGATAATACAGATATTCTATTGCAAAAAATTGCAGAGACTGGTGTAGTTGCAGGATTCTGCTTTACAAAGATGATCTTAAGAAAACCACCACAAAATAGAGGAATGTAGGCTATAATCAAGATATAGGAAAACTGGATAGAATAAATTTGACTACAGTGACTAGAATACTACTTAAAGCAAGTTTTCTAACATCTTCATCCTAATTAGCCTCTTCTTTCTCTTATGTCTTTACCTTCTTTCAGTCTGTTTTAGCAGTAAATATTCTGATTTTTTTTTTTTTTTTTTTTTTTTTTTTTTTTTTTTAAATTAAATCCATTAATGTCTTTCTAGAAGCTTTTATTAGTTTTGGTTTTGTGGTGGTTTTTTTTTTTTTTTTTTTTTTTTTTTTAACTCCCCCAGAGGAAAGTATTTCCCTTCCCTTGGACATATCTCCCCTTTAATAACATCTATCTCAATTTCTTTTATTCCTTAAATAGGAAATTGTATGTACCCATCCTGACACGTGTGTGTATGTATATCTATATATATATACACAGAGATGGGTCATCCAAAACAGCAACAGAAATGAACTGCAGAAGACTTATTTCTCCTATTCTGCAGAAAGACTCAACACATGGAGTCTTACTGCCCTGACATCTAGAGTTACTTTTTTAATCTGCTCTTTGCCCATGACAGGTCAGAGTTAGCACCTATGTTGTAAACAGGATGAATTTAGCTCTGTGGACCTTGTTCAGATTGTATGTATGGACAAGCACACTTTTCCTGTTATGACTACATAGAGAGAGAGGAGCAAAAGGGTATAAAATCCTCTCTATTCTCCTGTCTGGTTTATAGGGGCAACTTTTAGGCAAGTAGGGAATTTCCCACTCCACAGAACTGGACAGATATCACAGCGCTTGTAGTCTTGTTCCTAAGGTGTCTGATAGTAAGAACTAAAGTAATTCTTACCTAGTGATATACAAGTAAAAATCCCTTTATCTGAGGGAGAAGGATGCAAAAAATGTAAGATACTAGATAATTTAGTCCTTAAAAGAATTCTAGGAGAGCTGAACTACATATGGTTGTATGCAAAGACATGTTGTCTTAATCTTGTCGTAAATCGGGATGTAAGATTCACCTACTGGGACTGTGCTTACAGCAGTCTTCAGAGTTAAGCCTTTAACATGAAATGTTTGATATTAGAGCTGAAATATATATAATGTACTGATGAACTAAATGTATTTTTTTTTTTTTTTCTTCTGAAACTCAGTGCATGAATATGTTAGTGCATATGTCATTGTGAGCTTACAGAGGCTTGTCACTTAAGTGCTTAAGTTTGGACTCTATGAACAACTTCATTTTCTTTTTGCAATGACTGGCTTATTTGGACAACTGAAAAATATGCCCACTAGCTCTGCACTGTGAGGGACAAAATGCAGTACAGCAAACTCTTCCAGGCCAAATCATTTGAGGGTTTACTGCTGCTGTAGAAGAGGGATTTGTTGGCATCAGCTGCATGTCCTTGCCATTGGAGAGAAGCACTTAGTATATGTGCATGTATTTTTGAAGCACCTTAACTACAGTAATGCAAAATATCTGTTACTGTATATTGAGAAATAGTAGTGAAATTAGTAGCTTAAGGGTTTCATTGAGGTTTTTAATATATTTGAATAGCTTTGCTCTTGTTTATACTTTAAATAACTTTTCTTTATTTCTAGGCTTTAGTACTGCTAAAGGACAGCTTGTTCGTTCCATACTGTATCCAAAGCCAACTGATTTTAAACTCTACAGAGATGCCTATTTGTTTCTTCTGTCTTTGGTCGTGGTGGCAGGCATTGGGTTTCTTTACACAGTTGTCAACAGCATCTTAAATGAGGTATGTTTTCATTTCTAGTCCAGAACTGCCTTATTTTAGAAAAGGGTTGATGATTTCAAACACTTCAGATAATGAGAAACAATGAAATTTTAAATGAAAATTTCTTTGCTTTATTTTATATCCATGGAATGAGAAAGACAAACTTACTGAGAACAAAATTCAGCATAGAAGCAGGACTTCAATATATTACAGTGAAATTTGAGTTTACCTCTATTTCTACTGACCTAATTACTACACTTTTATTTTTATTATATGTAAGATTTCTATTTGACTGATAATCCACTTGGAAGAAATAGGATAGAGCATATCTAAAGCATGCTGCAGGCAAAAAAATTGGTACCTGATGACGGTAACTTCTGTCTCTCCAAAAATTTTCAATTACGGTAACTAATAATGGTAACTTTTGTCTCTCCAAAAATTTTCAGTTACTCAGTTACTATTTTAAAGTAATGTGTTTGCTGAGGTAAAAGTAAAAATGTTAAGTTACGAGTGACTTGTGGATAATTTAGGACTGGATTATCATGTTTGCTTATGGTGGGTGAAGATTGCGCTAGGTTTCTGGGCAATCCAGAATATGCTGTACTGGGGAAAGCAATGTGTGGATTTTGCTTTTGGTAACAGTGATGTAACGCTTCAGTGAGATAGTAAATCTTTAAACAGTGAGTTCTTGTTCATCAACTCTGACCTTTATTACAGGTTCCAGCTCATACCATCATCATCGAATCTCTTGACATTATCACTATCACGGTGCCTCCCGCGCTCCCTGCTGCCATGACTGCTGGCATTGTTTATGCACAAAGAAGGCTGAAAAAAATTGGCATCTTCTGCATCAGCCCACAAAGGATAAATATTTGTGGCCAACTGAATCTTGTGTGTTTTGATAAGGTCAGGTGAATTTTGAAACTTTGTGTTGCCACCTGGAGAGGCATTGTGTTATAAAATAGAATTTGTATATACTGGCAACTACAGGAAAATTCATTACTTTCATATAAGTCAGATAATTTTTGTCCTGTTAGCTTCCAGGTATTCAGTGTTTACCACCTGTTAACTCACTTAATTTAGTTTGCTCTGAAAAACTGTTATAATACAGAACTGCTTTCTTATCTCAAGTCTCCCAAGTCCTAACTTACTACTGGCACCTCAGAAATGTGAGAGTTGAGGTCTATTAGGAGTATTATTTAGTACACATCTTCTGGAAAATGGAAGTGTGAGGTCAGACTTGTTTCTCATTTTTATTTATTTCAGTGAAAAGCCAAACCAGTGTATTTTGATATTACTCGTTAACAGAAACATGAGTGTAAGACAGTAATGCTACTAGCCAGAATCCTTTGCTTATAGCTATGTCTTAGATAAAACTTATTTTCCTCTTTAGATTTTTAGCTGAAGTCTTAAGTACCCAGACTAGATTTATTATTTCCCTTGTAAAGATTTTCCAGTTACCATTTTGGCTATATAAGAAAGTAGTACTAAGGGCTTAGTGCCCATTTTCTGTTGCCCCCGACCCCTGAACATAGAGATGTTGAGCTATTATCTTTGGAATTTAAGGGTCTATTTCTTTTTTCATGTCTCCAAGGAGGGGCATGGTTGCTTTGAATGTTTTTGGGTTTTTTTTTAAATTATTTAACAGAGTTGGAACTTAAGTTACTATCCAAAAGCAAGGGAGATACTTTATTTCCTGTCCTGAAGTCCTGATTTTTTTGGTTGGTTGGTTGTTGTTTGGTTTTTTTTCGGGGGGTTGGGGAGGGGTGGTTGGTTTTTTGGTGTTTTTTTTTTTAGTGAAAATAAAATAAAATACATTGCGCAGGTGCAATTTGGTTAATTAGTCTCTAATTTTTGCTTTACCTGAGGAAAATTTGTTTCTGAAGGCTTTTTCTTCTTGCCATATCCCTTGGTTTATTTTGCAGACTGGCACACTTACTGAGGATGGCTTGGATCTTTGGGGAATTCAACGGGTGGAAAATGCTCGGTAAGGATAAGCTCACAGCTGATAGCATATATGATACCTAGTTGTGCTTTAGCAGCTTCAGCAAAGTAGAATAGAAAATTCCAAGTTACCTCATATATGTTTGCATTTCTGTAATGAGCAGTAAGAATGCAACTGGAAATACGGTTTATGTGTAATGAAAGTTACAGGTCTCTTATGAGGCTGAGGTGAAATTTAATTTGTTAAAAGTCTGAGACATCATTAGGTTCATACTGCAGAAATGATGCAATTAAAGTATAGCACGTTTTCTTAATCCTGTCCTCCCAAGTGATGACTTTTTGGGCTGCTAAAATGAATTAGCTTAGCTAATTGAGTTAAGTACAAAGTGATAAGAGACCTCTGTATGAGGAATCAAACTACACAGTGAATGAACACAGTTTTTGAAGGAGACAGAAGTAGTGACCGTTTTGGAAGATTCCAGCCCAGAATCTTAATCTATTTTCTGTGATGTGTGAAAATACAAGTGAAGAGACTTGTGCAGTCAATTTTCTTCTGTTAATATAAACAAACCTTTTGAATTGGCTCATAATAAATAATTATAGTGCTAAGTATATTATTACTTCATTGTTTTAGTTTCCTTTTGCCGGAAGAGAGGGCTTGCAGTGAGAGCTTGCTGAAGTCCGAGTTTGTTGCTTGCATGGCAACTTGTCATTCCCTTACAAAAATTGAAGGGGTGCTTTCTGGGGATCCACTTGATTTGAAGATGTTTGAAGCAACAGGATGGGTAAGTGTCTGCTTGTTTTAAGAGATTCAGCATTTTCAAGATCAGTAATCTGAAATTTCCTATCCGGTTATATCCAAGAAAAGCCATTATATACTTTTTCAAGATGTAACTGGAAAATGGTGGGCTTTTGACAATGCTTGTGTGTCAAAGGAAGTCTTAATATGAAAATGTTTGTAAAATGTGTTTTTCATTCGTAGAACTGAAAGAATCTGAAGAGCTAATTTACTGCTTTCTGATGCTGTTTGTGGCAAAGTATCAATACATATGATAAACGTGTAAAATAGCTAAGTGAATCTTCATGTTAACTGCTAAATTAAGACATTTAATTCTCATAGGAAATCTTGCTCAGAAAGGTCATGGCACCTTGGGCAGACTTCCAGGCCTGTTGGGTTTTTTTTGGTGTTGTTTTTTCTTTTTGTTCTGTTTTGGTTTTGTTGTTTTGGGTTTTTTCCTGAAAATTACATTATGAGAAAATAAAAGTTAATAAATGTATAAATTAGTTGATTATTTTTAATACAGATTTTGGAAGAAGCAACTGAAGAGGAAACAGCCCTTCATAATCAAATCATGCCAACAGTGGTTCGACCTTCAAAACAACTTTTCCCAGAATCCAAGCAAGCAACAAATCAAGAAATGGTATGAAAAATCAGAGCATTTACTTGAGTTAAAGTAATCTTTCATGTTAAACAAATACATTGTACCATTTGCTGTGGTTCTGGCTGATATAATTCAAAGAGGATCAAAACTGTATGGTTTTTGACGGCAAAGATAGGGAAAATGTGCCTAAATTGTTGTTTAAGGTAGTGGTTCAGTATATGCCCCTTGCAGTGTGAGCAGGCTGATTGTCAGCATTATTACCCTTATGAACTAGTTGTAAAGTGCTGTAATGCTTTTTGAGCTTACACCTTTTAATATTAGTATCATTACACATTTTAATATTAGTATCATTACCAAATCCTTTTTGTGCTAATGAAGTGCTTAGGTGTGCTCACTTTGCAGTTTCAGTTAAAATAATCGTTTGTTAATGTCACTGCACAGTATAGAATTCTTGCCACTGTTGTGCCTTAGATGTGTGCTATAACTGAGTGAAAAATAAAACATACTTGGCAGATTCAAATTTTTCTTCTGTCTGCATTCTGAAGTATTTTTTAATGCTCCAGGAGGGGAAATTTAAGCATATGATTTTAGGGTACTGGGAGGTTATAGCAAGTTGGTTCCTCTGTGTAAGTCTTATTCTTTAGTAGATAGAAGTGTCTTTTTTTGTTCAGAACTCCATGTACATCCACAGCAGTACTTATTGTGCAGCAGTTGTCATTAACATTCTTGAGACTTATTAAATGATTTTTTGGGGGGGCATACTTAATCATCATGGCCTTATTCTGAAATCCATAGTACTTTAATCATTTACATAGGCTAAATGGGCACAGGTTGGACTGTGAAAGGTCTTGCAAATTGTAATCAAGAAATCAAGCTCTAAAGTTCTGCTTAAAGGATACTAAACAGATTTAATGTATTCATATTCAGCTATAACAAATCCATTGCAAATACAGCGTGGCTTTATACTGAGAGTGCTGTGTAGGTTCATTGACTTTTTTTTTTGTTGAAATAGTTTGTAGCTGAAAAAATATTTAATATTTACAGTAAATGTGTTGTTTTCTTTTTTTTTTTTTTATTTTAGGAATTGTTTGAGCTTTCGGTAAGTATGCTTTTCAATTAAGTATGTAACTCTTTTCTTAGAATGTATGTGGATGTGACCCTTTTCTTCCTTCATGTATGACACAGACCAGTTACGAAATTGGAATTGTGCGCCAGTTTCCATTTTCTTCAGTTCTGCAACGTATGTGTGTAATAGCCAGAGTTCTAGGGGAGAAGAGAATGGATGCTTACATGAAAGGTGCCCCTGAAGTTATTGCGAGCTTGTGTAAGCAGGAAACAGGTAAAGGAACAAACTATATTTTCATTTTTTGTGTAGCTCAGCTGCAATATTGATAATTTTACTAACTCTAAAACTTGATCTTTTTAAAGTTCCTGTTGACTTTGAGTGTGTCCTGGAAGAATACACTAAGCAGGGCTTCCGAGTTATTGCTCTTGCTCACAGAAAATTGGAGTCTAAGCTTACATGGCACAAAGTCCAGACTATTAATAGGTAAGAGTGACTTCACTTTTTTAATAACCAGTTAAAGGCTTTAAAAGCTGCATGCTTTGGATTAATTTTGTAATGTTGATTTTTGTTTAAATCAATTACTACTCCTCTTCTGTCTTGACAAATATAATTCTGTGCATTTTTTATTTGTACCCTGGACAATACATAGAAATTTAAGATAAGGAAGTTTTTCTGCAATAATGTGGAACATCTTTAAGCTTGAAATGAACTGTAGTATTTTTACAGTGTTCGATTTATATTAATGTGGCAGAAAACTTCATCCGATTTCTTTGTTACTTAATAATACTTACATCATCTGTGTCTATTAAAGATAATGAAATGACATGTAGTGGAAACTCTCCTCTGTGTGTTTGTAGTTTCTTCATCTGCTATGGGCAACGTGTCCATTTTGTCATTGTAGAACTTGTCAGAAAGGTTTAGAAGGTAGAAAGGTTTCTTCCTTCAAAGAGGAGTATTTCATCTTAATTGTTTTTCAGCTGGCCTTAGTTTTGTGGGTAATGCTATCTCTTCCATAGTGTTCAGAAAGTGTAGTATTGCCATGAAAATGCCAGCTTTGTGTTCTTTTGTATCAGCTCTGTGTGCAAGATGACCGCAAAGCAGTACAAAGCGGACAAATGGATTTTCCAATTTCAGGTGTGAAAATCCACTGTACCAGCAAAATACCCAAGACCTGTAAATACTGACCTTCATGTAAACCAAAGTTAATTAGTTGTTTCAGTTAGCTAATGTCTATTAATCCTACTAGCCTTGGTAACATTGTTTGATGTGTTGTATGTTAAGGGTCAGCTAATTTGGAAATTAGAGATGTGATTCTAAACAAATCTTAAAATTTGGCTGTGAATGCAGTTAGCCTTGGAGCGTTTTTTTTTCTAGGAGTATCTTTTTTGAGAATGTAATCTCTTTCAGAAAGATTTCTTGTGGAAGAAACTAAAAATTGTACTTGAGGAAAACATTTTCTCATACTGGTTTTCAACTAAAACAAGGGAAGTAAATATAAATGATTGTGAAAGGTGATAGCTCGCAGGTGACCTTTTTATAAAGCAAATTCTTCACTTTTCATGATTAAAAATATACATTTCCCTTTTGATAAACAGAAAATCAAGCTCTTTAAGCTACATATAATAATTGTAATTCTTCTAATGTTCTCTTCCTTGCCTCCTTTTCTACAGAGATGCTATTGAAAGCAACATGGATTTTATGGGGTTAATTATAATGCAAAACAAGTTAAAGCAAGAAACCCCTGCTGTACTTGAAGATTTGCATAAAGCCAACATTCGCACGGTTATGGTTACAGGTTAGCACGTAAACATTCATACTCAAAAGATAAAAATCCATCTAATTCTGGTCTTATTTTAATTATAGTGTATGAAGTCAAACGTTAGTGTCAATAGGCTGGGATTGCACTGTATTTATAGCAAGAGGAAAGTTTAGTAACTATTGTGAGAATATTTGGACACCAGTCTGCTGTTTCTTTTTGGATGAAAGCTGCTTTGGTAAGTCAGGGATCAGAAACTGGTATAGGGATTAGTTCTCTCCCTAGCTCCATGCACAAGTTACTTTATACTGAATTGAAGGATGAAAAACCTTAGAGGTCTTCCAGATCAGAGTAGGTGAAAGTCCTGGTCTAATCTTATAACTGACCCTGCTTTGAGCAGGGGTTTGGGCTAGATGACCTGTTGAGGGTCCCTACCATTTTGAGTTGTATTATGATAAGTCACTTTGTATTGTTGTTTTGCGGTGGTGTTTTCTTTTTTTTTAAAGAATGACTTATGTCCCCATTAAGCAGGCTAGGTATCTGTGCTCAGTGTTTTCCATGCAGTAAGTGTCTTTGTATTTTAAATCACAGGTATTGCAACTTTAGAATAATGTTTTGATAGGCTGGCAATACAACTCAGTATTTGCATGTTCTGTGACTGTGTTTAAAAAGTGCTATTTTAAATGGCCACATGTTTTCTGCCAGATTTTCAATATATCCTAAGGTTTGGCCAAAAAGAAATCTTTATGGCTAAAAGAAGCATTTTAGTTTTTAGTGATGTTAGTGCAGGGGAAGGGTTTTACAGGCTAGGTTTTCAATTTTGTCTGTAGGCTTGGTTTGCCCTGAGGTTGTCACTGGTACGTTAGGCAGTCCTTATCATAGTTTAAAACTGGCTTTGTTAGCTTTTCTCTTGATGTGGAATATCAGTATATGCTATTGATCTTTTTCTAACTGACACTCTTTTAAATGCAATTGTTTAACAGGAGATAACATGTTAACTGCTATCTCTGTGGCCAGAGACTGTGGAATGATTCTACCTCAGGATAAGGTCATTATTGCTGAAGCACTACCTCCAAAGGATGGGCAGGCTGCCAGGATCAACTGGCATTATGCAGATACCCTCGCAAAATGCACTAGTTCATCACCAGCCATAAACTCAGAGGTAACATGAGCATTATGATGGCCTTAAGAGTGTATGCAGTTAGTTTTACTGTTGAGTTTCCTTTTTATCTTATTCCATCAAATAGCAAATCTGCCGTTAAGTGTCAAATAAAAATTGTTGTACTGTTTAACTTTCAGATCTTAAAATACCACAGAGTAACAAAACAGCTGGGGGAGCTAGTTTTTCAATGGTGATATGCCATTTGATATTTTAGTTCTGCAGGAGACAGAATTTTTCCCACATTTCAATCTGTTAAGACTGCTCTAACTGTTTGTAGTTGAAACATTAAACTGTGTTTTCTTGCTACTAAGTAAGTGTTTTCATTATATGAAGTTTCCTTTCAAGTAACATTCTTAGAAACCTCCCCTCTAGTGTGGGATCTCAAGGAATACCCCTCTGAGTATTAGCTTGAAATTACAAGGTATCTGTGTAAATACACTAGAGTACACTACTAGAGTATTGAACTACTTTTGATAGGATATTCCAGTTAAATTGGTCCATGAAAGCCTTGAGGATCTCCAGATGACCAAATACCATTTTGCAATGAATGGAAAGTCATTTGCAGTGATTTTGGAGCATTTTCAGGACCTGGTACCCAAGGTGAGCATTTCACTTGAGTATGAACACTTCCGATGGTGAAGAAACTTTGCCCTGTGACCATTAAGAAATCTTCTGTCTTCCAGCTTGTGTTGCATGGCACTGTGTTTGCTCGCATGGCACCGGATCAGAAAACTCAGTTGGTGGAAGCTTTACAAAATGTAGAGTAAGTATTTGCTCAAGCATAGCAAGAGGGAGGGTTGACAGAGTTTTTGGTGTGATAGGAGGAAAAAATTATGTATGCTGCTAACTGTTCTTCCAAATGAAAAAAAGCTGGGCTAATATAATTACATATATTTTTTATATATATATATATATAAAATGTATATATTAGTTGTGCTAATATAACTTCCTTGAGTTGGTAAATAGGCATATTAGCTGAGCAGGAATGAGAGTAGTACCATCTGCTGGCTAGTTGTGAAAGTTTCAGGCTTTTCATGAAGTTATAAATGCTGAATAGCTAAACTGACTAACATATTTTATAAATCTGGTTGCTTGGCTTAATAAAAAAATCCATCAAATGTCTTCTGTGTGTTACAGAAGTATTAATGGGATGACTTCCTATTCACATACTATCAGTATACTACTGTCTGTTGGTTTCAGGCCTTGCAGCAATACAAAGTACTACAAAAGTCTCTCTGCCTAGAGCAAAGATGCTTTCAGACCACCTTGGAATGATAGAGGGCTGATAACCGTAATTGGTTTGGTTGACCTGTCTACATCATGTTACTTTTCTGTCTACTTCCTTATATGTATAATGGCAACAGTAATTGCTTTCAGCATTAATGATCGCTCATTATGCAAACTCTGGATAAGTCAAATTAATATTAAAGTATTTAATGAAATAAGCTAAATGGACAATTAGGGAGTGGTCCAGAATGCTGACATCCATTTGGTTTTTATAGTTATTACGTGGGCATGTGTGGAGATGGAGCAAATGACTGTGGGGTAAGTATGGTTTTATTTCCTATACAGAACTGTTCAGTTAAATTTTACAGCTGAAAGCAAGTTTTAAAATGTTCTCTACTTCAATGTTAACTGGCAGGCGCTGAAGAGGGCACATGGTGGTATATCTTTGTCTGAACTTGAGGCTTCTGTGGCATCACCATTCACTTCCAGAACACCTAGTATTTCCTGCGTGCCAAAGCTGATCAGGTAATGTGACTTACTGTGAACTTAAATGCGTCTGTGTAACTCTTTTTGCATGCCCTATGTTAATATGTTTGATGCTGTAGAAGGCCAGTTTGAATTAAAGAAGCAGCCACACATTTTTAGTAGTTCTGTTTTTTTACTGAAGTTATTCTGAGCAAAGGCTTCCCATAGCATGATTTAGTATTTTGTTATAAACCCTTTTGTCCAGGTAAAGTTAATTTTTCAGACCATGAATGAGCTTCTACATGTTGGTATTTAATCTGATGTCTTAGTGACTCTGCTGGTTTTCATAAAGGTTGTGTATAATTGCAAACAGTAAAATCCTTCAGGTATCTGCTTGGCACCATACAAAGTAGAAAACAGATTTTCTAAATAGGGTTTGACAAATTTTTTATTCTAGAATCAGAAGTTAGGTAATTTTGGATAAACATCAGCCAGAGAAGAAGCTAGTTAAGTCTGTGTGGAACTAATGAAGTAATGTGTAATCAGAAAGACTTCTGGTCAGCAACTCTGTGGTTGACTGCATATTCGTTCAATGCATGTAGTAAACTAGGGCTCCATAGATATTTTTGCAAGCAGGCTTTCATTTTAAAACCTCTGTTGGAAAACCATATAAAGTCCAAATAATGCCAGAGTAAGGTGGTGGCTCACTTCAGAAGGCATGCTCACAACTTTTATATACTCAAAAGTGTACCATTCTGACCGCTTTTTCTCTGTATGTCTTCAGCCTAATGTCTCTCAAAGGGTTTGCTGGTATGTTCAAGTGCAGCTAACGTTTTGCTAAGTAGAATGTAACTGCTTGCACAGAAAACTTACTAGTTATAGGATTGCATTTGTTTTGACAGGGAAGGCCGTGCTGCTTTAATAACTTCCTTCTGTGTATTTAAGTTCATGGCATTATACAGCATTATCCAGTACATCAGTGTTACTCTGCTATATTCTGTAAGTATTCTGTAAATTCTTAAGCAGTGTCAACCTAATCCAGAGATTTAAAATTGATAGATAATTAATATAAATTGTTGCAAGTCTCTTTGAGTACACAACACCAGCATTCTAAAAACTGTCTTTGGAGTAAAGGTATTGTTAGTATTTTTTGCCTTTTTCAGTGTTAACTGTATGAAAAACATGGTAGTATCTATTTTGAAAAGGCAGTAATTAATGCCTGTGTATTGAAAGTCACTACAGTGGGAAGTCCAAGTAAGCATGTAAAACAAAAGTAAGATTTTCAGTTATTTAAAAACTCTCAGCATTTTAAAATAGCCTAACTTGATTTAAAGGGCAACGCATTCCTTTTATGTAAGGATTGAAAGAGAGCAGCTTGCAAATATTGGGGAGGGGAGCAAGGTGGAGTGTTTCTTTTTTAACATGATTGGATTCACAATATGGCATGTGGCAGAAATCTTGGATTTTAATTTGTATTCTGAGTAAGTTAAACGTGTAAAGCATTAAAGGACCTTTGAGGTGGATATTTTGGCAACTGCATGACTACATAGTAAGCTTATGGTGTTTCAAGAACTGTGGGCCTAACCTATTATTTCATTGGTATTTAAGATTCAGCAATACAAGTTTTATTATAAATTTCAATTACAAATAGCTTACGCATCTTAAAACTGAAATTGTTTTATGCCTTGATACTTCAGGAATTGACCTGTGAATTGCGGAGTACTTAAGACTCCTACAGAAAAAGGAAACCAGTTTGACAAGACACTCTTGTCTGTAGAGGCAAATTTAAAGAATTAATGCTGTAGGAGTGTCACTGTAAGATATTTCTTGGTGTGAAGAAATTACCAATGTTTCAGTTGTGATTTCTGTCTAGATCCTGAGCAATTTGGGAGATTTCCAGTTTCTCTTCATTGATTTGGCAATCATTTTGGTGGTTGTCTTTACAAGTAAGTATTGTGCTGTACTGCTGGCTTCTATAAAGCAGGTTTTACTTGGTTAATTTTTTTTTAAATTACATATTGTTTGAAGTAAGCACTGTGACATACAGTTCAGATGTTACAACTACTATGCTATATGCATTAAAAACTCGAACCACTGTGTACCGAGTTAGATTCATCTGAAGTTTGTGAAATGTCCTCATACAAAAAGCAGGTTGTGGCCACTATCTTAGAAAAGTAATTGTTCATGGTACAGGAAGTCATAAATCTCTACTGTCATGAGGAAATTGGTTTTGGCATCAAAACAGGAGTTGTTACAATATAATCTTTCTCACATGTTTTGATTTTCTTGCATTTTTGGTTGAAATCCTGACCACAAAATGTTGTACTCCAAACTAATTATCTAGTGAAGTATTTGATTCCACATAGGAACCTAGCACTCAGTTTACTGGCTAATGGTAGAATATAATTTTTAAGTTTAATAGAAAGCGGTTCTTTGAATGGCAGACCCAAACTGACGAGCTGTAGGTCCTTGTGCAAGACAAAGGGAATTTGGCCAGACGCTACTAATTCCTTAAGTCTCATGGCTTCTGTTATTGTCCCCTGGATCCTGTGTTGCTGGAGGTAACCAGCCTGTAGAAGGCAGTGTGGCATTATTCTAGAGCAGTGTAATCTTTTCAAGGTGGTTTCACAGTTGCAGTTCTGGACTGATTTTTAAAGTGATGTCATGAGCAAGCCATTCTCATTCCACAGAATGTGAACAGGGTAACTCTTGAAAACTATAATGATGGAATGTGTAATTTGTTTTTTGTTCTCTTTGCAGTGAGTCTGAACCCTGCTTGGAAGGAGCTTGTTGCTCGAAGACCTCCATCAGGTCTTATCTCAGGTCCACTTCTGTGTTCTGTTTTGTCTCAGATCATCATCTGCCTTGCTTTCCAAATCTTCGGGTTTTTTTGGGTCAAACAGCAGTCCTGGTATGAGCCTTGGAGAGCAGAATTTGAGTAAGTGTTTCAGTGGTTCTATGTGGAATACAGTAATGATTGGAAAGGTATAAGTAATAATTGCTTGTCTTTATTGACCCCCTTTGGGGACTTGATAGTTCAAGCGTCTGTATGGCAGGTAGTCTGTTAAATCTTTTGTGAAAAGCATACTAATACATAGGAGTTAGCCAATGGCTGAAATGCAAAACTGGGTCAGAGCCAGACTGCAGGGTCTGAAGACTCCTCAGCTTTGGGACAGTTGAGATCAAAATTGTAAATTAATGGTTCAGACCTATTTTTAACCCTTCTGTATTATAAAGTTTTATTTTCATGTTAGAGTTACAGTAAATCAAATTGATATTTCTGAAAACAAAGAGGTGTTTTTATACCTTTTTTTAGATTGCAATATTTTCTCTCATGTCTTCAAAGTATATCTACAGTGATAGTTTCTGAAGAGTTCATGTAGTGAACTTAAAACCTGTAAGCAGAAAAGAACTCAAAGCTCAGAATTCACAAGAATTGCTACCTCCCTGCCATAGTTTTGAGTTATTTCTTACTGTAATAGATTTTCAAGGACAAGCTTTTTTACTACTGTTGCAATTTGTTCTGTCATTGCTTTTGTTAGTAAGTTGGCCTGGTTTGTATCTTCTCCATAACACGGTGATAATTATTGGGGTTTTTTTATGTTGCAGTGTATGTAATGTATTGGATGCCACAAACACCAGCTCTGCACACCATGGGAATGAGACTATTCATGATGAACATTACATTAAAAATTACGAAAACACAACTTTGTTTTTTATATCCAGCTTTCAGTACCTCATAGTGGCAATTGTCTTTTCTAAAGGAAAGCCCTTTAGACAACCATGCTACAAAAATTGTAAGTCCTTTCTTACTGTATGCAGTTCCAAGTAAAACTCCAAATGACTGTTCACTTGTTTATCCATGGCTTGCTTACAATTCTCTTGTGCCAGTTCAGCAATAATGGTGTTGCCGGAAGAATACAGTACAATTATCCTCTGATAATCAGAGATAAAAACAGGGAAGTATTAAACTGTATGGAGAAATTTATGTTAATAGTTGCTTTGTTTGTAGAAGTATATGTGTATATATATTTCAGCATCACAAGTGAGCCAGAGAGGAACTGAATCTGGCCTTCTGTCTCTTTATGGCTATCAGCACAACTTCTATTGCCAAAATCCACCAGGAAGGGGTCTAGAGGGAGAAAATAGGTTATTTCCAGAGAGTAATGAACCCATGATACATGGAAAAACTGTCCAAAACTGTGTGAGATGGTCAGATTAAAATATTTTTTCTTGTTTTACAGTTCTGTTTGTTACATCTGTGATAGTTCTTTATGCCTTCATATTTTTCATCATGTTGCATCCTGTTGAATCTATTGACGCATTTCTTGAGGTAAGATTCACCAGTTACAGCCTGTGTCTGTACTTCCTAGGATAGCTGATTGGCTGCCTTTTGGGCAAGCTTGAACTGTTTTAGAGCTTTAACTTTGCATCTCTGGGAGAAGGAAGTGAGAATTTAGCGACTGTGAGCCTGCTTTGAATATGTGTTTACTTCATATGTGTGTGTTGCTAACCTCTGGCAACTTTTTCACGCAGCTCGTGTGTGTGCCATATGAGTGGCGCCTAAGAATTCTCATCATTGTTGTGCTCAATGCAATTGTATCCGTGCTGACGGAGGTAAGAAATTCAAATGGAAAAAATGTTTGTCTGTTAAGTGGGCATTTTGCTAGGGTAGATGTTTGTCTTTTGTTTAGGAGTTCTCTCTTCACAATGTAAGTTGCCACTCTGTTCTTGTTAAGTTTGTATTCCTAAAAATGTCCTTTTAGGCTAGACTTATGGTGTCAAGGTTTTCTATGTTAAAAGCATAATTTTAAAACCTTTTTAATAAAAAAAAGGGGAGCAGAGGAAAGTTGAAAAATTTCTAAATTATTTCAACTGTTTTAAAGTACACTACTCTCCATATTGATTTCCTGAGTTAATGCAGTTCAGAATAAATTAATATAGTAAAGAACTATATAAAATCATTAGGTGAGCCCATCTTCATTGAGTTGATTCATACGCATAGTTTATTGTTGAGAATAATGCAGGCCTATATAACTTGCTCATTTGATGTGATGCAAGTCCAGAAGTAGAGATGTTCATTCAGACCTGCTTTTTCCAGCCCTGAGCTTGTCCAAGGTCAGTCACTCTGGATATTGACCTCTTCTGCTGTAATTCCAGAGTTAATGTGGGCAGAAATATGCCCTACCTTTCCTCCAATTACACCTATGTTGTTTCCAAGAATTGAAGTTTGACAGATACATCTTCCAGAAGGAGTCTGGATTCAAAGTCAGTCATTTATTCCTGTGGTTAGTTCTTCTCCTTGTTAAATTGATGCCTTATTTCCAACTTGAATACATTTGGGTTTTGGTTGCAGCCATTAGTCACCTTTTTTCCTGCAAGATGAAAAAACCTTTCAACATTATCTAGCACTTGCACACTACAATTATCTGGTTTTACTGTACAACATTTTCGTCAGCTTCTAGTCAGTATTTCCATTACTATATGAGGGATTGCTATCAGGGTAACCAGCATAATGATTGCTTGGATCATGCCAGTTTGGCCTTTGAAGATTGCTGTAGCATTACTGTTCTTTCCAGTTGACTAGTTTTTTCCCTGTTATTCATGACTTAGTAAAAATAAATCAACCAAAGAGGTTTTTTGCATACTTTAATTAAAATTATGAAGGCTTTGTGTTCAAAATGTGTTCCAAATAGAATTTGCAATATATGCTTTTATGTTGCTGCCTATGGGAACATGTATTCAAGTGTTTCACATGATAGGTGGTAACTTGTCTTTTCCAAAACATGGCAATAGCTACTAATTTTTTTGGCCTTTGCCTTGTTGTTAACAAGTTTATCCTCTCTTGAAGATCCTGTCTTTCTTACATTGTCCTGTATTTACTCTAACCCTGCTTGTGGTGGTTTCCTTTATGCCCTTTAATTCTTCCATGGTTTTGTACTACTAAACTCTTAATAGTCTGGGGTTTTTTTGCCTCCTTTTTTTATTTGTTAAGTTAAATTTTATGTATATTGCTGTCTTTAGTACTGAAACAAATCAGGTATTCTGAAGTTGCAGAGCCGTGGCTTTTTTTATCTTCTGACAAATTTAAACATTTTTATTACCATCTCTGGGTTATCAGCTTTTTTGAAGCACTAAGATTATTCCTTGGAATTGAGTTTTGTGTTGATACATGAAGTCTAAGTAGGTGCTGGTTACAATTTTCAGTCCTGTGCTAAACGTCACTGAGAGAAATAAACTTACCTTCTGCTGAAGAATTACTTTGTTCTTGCAGGTGATCTTTCTAACTTTTATACAAGCGGGTGATGTTTCTGTTGTGGAAGTGTAAGGGCTCTAGTAGACAGTCTGTACAGTGTCAATTCATGTATCAGCATGTGCCTCTTGAGGACAAATGGTTCTCCTCTGACTTAAATGTTCATAAGTTTCCGCTCCTGGGCCTTGCTCTCACCCAGTATTTCAAGCCCCACCCCACTCTTTTTCCTGTGCTGGTTTGATTTATCGTCTTTTGACACTTTAATCACTTAACTGTCATTGCCAAAACTGGTAGGATGATTTGTTGCATTCCTTTCAGACTGACATACCTATTTATCTTGTTGCCCATACTTTAGTAGTGGAATAGAAGTACCAATAGAATTTAGTTTTCTTGACATTAATTCTTTGCGGTGTTCTGCATTGACTTGCAATCTATTTCCTCCACTTTCACTATTAGTTGAATGCTTTGTTAAGACAGATAAGTTGTCTTACTTTACAGCAAGTGACCCATAGAAGCATTGTCTTGTGATCCTCAAATCCCAAACCTTGTTTTATGATACACATTTCACCTTCCTTAACTTCAGCCTGCTTTTGTCCCACCTTTTGAACTGTGTCCAATTCCAGCAGTACTATTCTAGGCTCTCTGAAGCTTTTTCATGTGGTGCCAACTCATTGGGTCCAATGTGTCATGTAGAAATCCCAGGCTATTTGATTCCTTCACTTCCAGTACAGCTCATTGCCTTTCTGCCCTTGTGTGTCTGGCTTACTACGCTTCATACTACAGAGTTTCTGGGTGTGAGTTACTGAGGAACAGAGTTACGGTTCATATTCTGAGTATCTAGGAAAAGCTGCTGGCGGCATCTCCTTATTTCTTTTAACAAGGTACTCTGTTATATATATCACCTAGAGTTTCTTCTGCTGAGACTAATCCCTCAGTAATTGCACCTTTAAGAGTCTTACAATGATGAGATAAATGAGGGATTGGATTTATCATCTTTTGTCACATTTGCCAGTTTGAACCTTTTGTGTCACACTATGGTCCCATGTAGTTTCTTCATGGCTTCTGCAACAGGAATGGTTTCTGACTGCGGTTGTCCCAGACATGTTTTCTGAAATGCTCTGTAAAGCTTTTGCTTCCATGTGGGTCCCAGACTAGGTTCACAAAGCATGCATATTCTTTCTACCAGATGATGGAAATATATTGCAAAACAAAGGTCCTAGCAGATGCTTCTCTTTACCTCCTTACAGCCTGGGACAGACTGGCTTCAAAAATGAACATCTAACAATCTGAAGATTTGTTGGCAAATGGTTTATAAAAGCGCTATAAAATTCTGGTATATTATAAAATCATAAGCATTATAAAATCTATTATAAAAGACTGGCTAATCAGCTCCCCTTTCTCAATGCCAGAAGTTAGTCAGAAGTTAAAAATGGCATCTCTCCAAAGATCAGAATTGTAGGCTCAAGGCCATGGAAGATAGAGGTTCACACCTGTGTTGCTGGATTTGTCAAGGCTCTTGAGTCCTCCGACACAGCAGTATGAGAGTAACCAGATGCAGTGAACATACTGTTCAACTTCTGCCCTCTTCCAAAATCTGGAATGGCTCCTACAGAATTCCTTCAGACTTCCTGCTGGTGGCTCAGCATTGCCACCACACTAAAGCTTTTCTGGGAGTGTGACTGGTTTAAAACAAACTATGAACAAAGCATAGCTCCAGCATGAAGTTCACAGTAATATTAAAGATGGTTTGAGGGGAAAGTGCTTTAAGCACTGATGTTTTCAATACTTCACAGTTTCTTTTAGAGTATTGAAACACCTTAAGAATTTGTATTTATGATACACCCATATTGATGGATGCAGTTTTGGTCACTGTTGCTAGTGATTTAAAGTACATGTTTGTATTCTTACATCTCATGTGAGCACTTTAAGAATGAAAATGTTAATCACTTAAGTACTGACAAGTAGTGTAAGTTCTCTGGTTTGCCTGGCACTGAATTAGTTATGCCTAACACTATTTCAGGTTTTATTTGTAATATGCACACTAACAACAAATGATTGTTAGTTTCTTTAACTCTTCCTGCTCACTATAATGTCTCACAGAATGTCCTCCTTGATATGATCCTTTGGAAGGTTGTGTTCAATCGAGACAAACAAGGAGAGTATCGCCTCACCATGCCCCAGCCGCCTCAGGTTGGAGACTAGTATTTTGCTGTCGTCATTTGAGTGCATGCGGATTAATTCAGTGTTATCTTTTTATGATCTCTAAGTGTCTGTTGCCTTATCTTAAGCTTAAGCTACTTAAATTAGATTTCTGTTACTAGAATATTAGAAAGAAAGGCTTCTGGTTATATATTTTTCTCCTTGTTGACTATTAAAGAAGTTAGCTCTGTATATAAGAACTGTGAAGCAAACCTAGAGGATGACTTTTAAGATTTTTCTCACTTTATCTTCATTTTGCACATTAGCAAATTTTATTTGCTTTTTCACAAATTAGCATGCTGGGACTGGGAAAGGCTTGATGCCTTCTGCTTGAAAGCAGAATTGCTGATGCTGGGTCTAATCCAGTTCTTTATTAAATTAATTTGGTTGGGAGTTTTAGATCATCGTCTGAGAGCAGTAATTTATAGCATGTATAAATGAAATTAAACAAAACGGTAAATGAAAGTATGTTATTAACTTCAGATAGTTTAGGTAGCCATTAGGAGACATTAGGATTTAGCTTCTGCTTTTTCAGGTCACCATGAATCTTGATCATGATACATGAAGGAAATCTATGTGAAACACATCAAAATTAGCTTTTTCTTTAGGCATGTTGGCTTATTCCTTCTAGTTGGTTGTACATTTGTTCTTGCTAGAATTACAGTGGTTTATTTCTCAGCACTAATTTTTATTAAATGTATTCACTTCAGTTTACATTTGTGCTTTCGGGGCTGTTTAGGAACAAATTGCCTTGTGTTCACTGAAGAATGGAAGTTGTGTTTAAGGCTCATGTTTGGTTCCGTTCACCAACTGAAAGAAATTCAGAGCACGAAGAAAACCATTGAATATATCATCATTTAAATGTCATCCCTGTAGACTATATGTGCTCTCTGAGACATGAGAGGGATCCAGTCTTGAGAATGAGGAATGGTGTTCCTCTTCTTCAGCTAGTTATGTGCATTTAGGACTGGGAGAGGAAAAATAGGAAGGAAGACTTCAACTCAATAATTTGTGTCTGTTTTAATAACTGTTAATACCTGTAAGACTTAGGTTTCACAGTATCAGCAAGTTGAATTCTACCACTTTTGGCTGGCTGCCTGCCTTCAGTTAAACAATTCATCGCTTAAAAGTGTTCTGAGACTCTGAGAATTTGACTGCTTTTTCTAGACCAGGCTTTTATTCTTCAACAGTAACATCATTTAATTGTGCCTGTTATACCCTTGTTTATGGAAACTATTATAAAATATGCATAAAAGCTGTTGGTGACCTTCAATGTTGCAATAATGCAGAATACTTGGGTTTTCTTAATGCTTTTTTAAATGTCATTGCTACCATAGTGTAGAAGTGTTGACACAACAGAAGAGTTTCTGTACTACATCTTCTAGAACCAACATGACAAAATAGTAAATTAGAAACTAAAACAATAGGTGGTGTTCTAGCATTTTACTGTGGTGTTAGTTAATTTTTTCTTATGGTAATCCAATTTTCAAATCTATTTACTTCTGCAGGAGGCTGTGGATCGCTGTGGAGTGTGTTTCCTTTCTTCCCTGTTCGGTTGCAGAGAGAAGACACCAAAAGCCAAGTATATGCATCTAGCTCAGGAACTGCTGGTTGATCCAGAATGGCCACCAAAACCCAGAACAACAACAGAAGCAAAAGCACCATCCCAAGAAAATGGTTCATATCAAATCATCACTATAACATAACAGTGGATCTTGGTGGCATGTGTCTTTAGTAGTATTCGTAAAAATGTAATTTTAAGGCTTTATTTGAAACTGCAGTGTACTAAATGTCAAATTCTAATGCAGATATGTCCAACTGTTTTGTCTCCCTGAATACAAAGTTCAGAGCCAGACATCTTACGGCTATACATTTTAAAAATGTAGGTTTCCTTAGGCAGAACAAAACTGGTTGTTTCCTTCCACCTTCTTTCAAATTTCATTATTCTTAAATGAGATGTATTTGAAGGTTTAAACTGCAGGGCAGTGAAAACATGTTCGTTATATTTGCCTGGAGTATCTTAATCATTGTGCTAACCTGCTTACCAGGGCACGTGTTCATGTTAAACCCTGTAATGCAATGGCTTCATGATAGTACTGGAGGCACATAATAATCTTACCATGCTTTTCTTTTTTTTTTCTATTTTCACACTTGGCTGTTGAAAAGCTTTGTGCCTCACAATGGTTCTGAAGTTTTGGGGTGTGTACCATGAATTTTGTCCCTACTATTAAGGAGCGTTTCCAGGCGTAATGTTTGGGGTTTAAATTTAATTCTTTAGTCTGCCACAGCAGGAATTGGGAATGCTATGGAAACACTATGCTCTGTCCTTAAGAAGAAAGCACATTGCTTTCAAGTGGGTTCTTAGCTTCTTTTGTAGCTAACCCCAAGGAAGGGCTTAAGTGGCCTCCAGAGGAGGAGGCATTTGGCTACACTCTAAAGTTTTTGGAGAAGGAAGGCTGGAGAATCTTAACATTTTCTTCTGTGTCATGTTTTATTACATTTAGCTATGCATTTCTTCACACACCTTGCTTTTTCCAGCAGAAGGATTGGACTATCCCTTTGTGGACCATGTTTTATTTGTAAATCTTAAGACAATTTTCCTTTATACCTTGAAGTAGTAAGGCCAGAGTTACTGCTGCAAGGTAAATGGGGGTAGGAGGGAAGAATATTTTCACATGCCCATGCTTGGAATTTGTGCATGTTAAGAACGTATGCATTTCAAAGAGTCTGGCAGTGTCTTAAGCACTATATGTAGCTGTATGAAACAAAACTAAGAGAAAATAGATGAGCTAAAATCTGTCTTGCTGCAGAACTGTAAGGCTTATGTGTATTTTATTTATTAAAAAAAAAAACAAAGAAAAAGATAAAAAGAAAAGCTTGCATCACCAATAATGCTGCTTAAGCACTTGGGGTAGCGATACATCGTTTTGCCGTTAGGCGGTGTCAAATACAAGACCACTAGAAAAACAGGTCTGCAAAGATGTAGAAGCAGGCATCATCTTCACGTGCAGAGTTTGAAACTTTTGTTTTTTAAAGCCACAAATGAGTTCTCTCCAAACCATCTTCAACTTGCTAAACTCTTAGAAAAGTCGGTTTTGGTATCTTTAAGAAGATGACAAAATAAGGACTTTTGATCAGTCTGTTTTGACCAGATGCAACTGACTGGTTCAGACACCTCCAAGCTTTGGGAGGGAATCTGGGAGCTGGAGAAGTCACAATTCTCTAGAGATCCTTCAGAGAAGGAAGTTGGGTCCTTTAGAGTAGTTGTGGAAGGAGGGCCCCAAACTCCCTGGCTGGCTGGGATCATTTTGAAGTGTGTGTATTCTGATGGTGGAATTCGAGGTTGCGTGGTATTCACTGTTTGTTTTGTGGGGTTTGTTTTTTTTGTTGGTTGGGGTTCGTTTTTGTTTTAATTCTTGTGGAGACAACTCCATTCCTGCATTGTTTTAATACGGGGAAATTTTCAGGTCTGACTTAATTCCCTTGTGCTGTTCTGTAAGTCAGTATAGGCAGTGTCCCCTGCTGCTCAGGTTATGGGTTTTGAACAGCACTGAACATACTGTGCCAATGAGGAATTTAAAAGTGGTGCTAAATGGTTTGGAAGACTTTTTCCTAGAACTTGGGGTTTTAAGTTTTTAGCATTTGCTCCTCATAAATAGTGTGCATATGGTGTCCTATCCTCCGGTCCAGCTGTCATATCTTTTCCTGATTATTTTTTTTTTATTGTTTGTTTTTGAGGGGTGGAGCAGGAGGAAGGGGGAAGTGGTTTTCTTCGCATTCATTCAACAGAGCAGTGTAAAAGTTCTGGCTTCTTAAGGCTGTAAACATAGAACAACATCAGTAGTTTTAAGGGGTCTGCAATTGTGGACTTGGATAAATTTATTAATCATGAACTTGAGTCAATTGGCTGATTTCTGTCAATGTTGATTATACAAAATCTTTGTAGCATGGAATAATTGATGAAGAATAATTCTTAGCTGCGTAAGTAGTATTCAAATTTAAAAAAACCACAATATTTTAGTTGAAAAATGTTGTGAAGCTATGCATCTTGGACCTGGGAGCTGTGACTTATGCTTAAATGCTTTTGCTTTCCATTTCATTGACCATTATAGCTTGACTGTTCCATCAGAAGTGAAAGAAACTATTTGTGTCTTTCCCTTTTAAATACTTTTGCTTAATACTTTCTCTAAACTGATAATTTCTCTTGGCATATTTGGTTCCTGAAGCTAGACTTTCAATCTGATTCTAATTAGTTAGACTTATCTAGAAAGTAAGGAGGAAACAGCTTTTTAAGGTGGGCTTGACTTTGGAGAACATTTTAGGGAACTCGATTGCCAAGCGTCTCCACTTGATTGAGTGACTCATGGGTCATGAGCCTATTAAACTTGAATATTTTGCAGATGGGAGCTGGTTTCCTCAAGGTATGCGTTCAGAGTTGGTAAATGTTCTTGAGGTTGCATGCTTGAGCTCTGACCTATTTGCTTCTGATGCTTAGTCAAGAATAATAAATCAGCTTTTCTAAGAATCCTTTTTGTTGTTGCAAGTTCAGCCACAAAATAAGCTTTTGCATCTTCTGCAATTATTGGGATTTATGCCTTCCTGCCCAAGAGCTGAGTTTAGCCACCTATAATTTTTTCTCATTTTGAGCAGTTTAGTTTTTCTGGTTTTCAGAAATGCAGCAAACTAGATCTGCACTAGTGTATTCAGTTTCTGCTTTGAAATAAAATGAAATTCAGTTTGTAGTGAAAAGAATCTCTTCTAATGTTCATCTTGGAAGTCTAAATTCAGGTGAACAGACTGATTTAGTGAGCTCCACTAGATACTTAGTAGATGTTTTCTTCCTGCTGTATATTTTGGCCTTACGTTGAGGAGTTTGATTTATTATTAAATTATTTGTGTATGCAGACTTTAATCTGTACGTATTTTACTTTGATGTATTAGGATTTGTAAATATTACTGATTTTTAAATATTATTTATGCACATACTTAAAGGACTGGTCTATCCAGAAAAGCAATTGCTAAATAATAAATGTTACTTTTTAGAAGTAAATTGCAAGATCATTAAATTGTGTATCCCTCAGGGTTATTTTTAAAGGTTTTTTCCTCTTCCCTTCAGATTCAATTAGCAGAAACTGTAGTTTCATGTACTATAGAACGAAATCTACTGTAAAAACAAAAAAAATGCTGCGAGTAATGCTTGAGTAGAAGCAGCTGAAACCCACAGCACTGACTGTCCATATTCATTGTAACTTCAATTGGAAACTCTTACTGTTGCACTTTTTAAGAGTTGTTGGATTTTTAATTCTATTTATTTTTGTCTTTCTTCATGAAGGTTGTGCTGAACAGTCATTACAAATTGGGTAAATAATCCTGTACTGTATATGTATATACAGTATAATATTAAGCAGATGTGGAGTCCTTTTTATGCTGCAAATTTTTAATGCTTATGTTGGTCATCACAGAATGAGAGAGCTAAAGTTCTGTAGGATTTCTCCCATGGAATTCTGAATTGTAAACTTAGGTTTTTGTATGTCTAAGGGAAAGCTGTGGGGTTTTGACAGTTTTTAGAGTCTTGAATATGTTGATTTTATACAGTAAAGCTTCAGGTTTTTAAAGCTATTTTCAACAAACTGCTTGTTTGATAATTATGTGAACCAGAAACTACCCAGTTTGTCATGAATTCCTCAAGCCTAACACAGATTAAAAGGTTCATCATTACAGCGCTCTCTAGAAGCTCAGCTTCCTTTTTAATTTTAGATCTGAAATGATACTACATCTTTGTATTTAAAATATGTATTGCTGCTCTATAATGGTACCCTGTTGTCAAGAGGCATACATAAATAACTGTACAATAGAATTGTAAATAGACTTGTAAATCATTTTTGTGACTGAAGCTCTTTGAAAATAAAATTAAAATGAACAGATATTTTAACTCTTCTCATTAGTTTCATGAAATTGTTTTTAATTATTCTTCATACAATTAGATCAAAAGCTTGTTGAAGAATACAGGCTTACTCCTTGATGTCATAGGTATCTTGCTCAGTGCTTCTGTATTTTTGAAGACGGGGTGGAGAAGTCTGCATGCTGTGTGTTAGCAGTGGTACGGTAGCACTGCTGTCCTGCAGTGGGATAATACTGACCGTACTTTTACCTGGTGGCTCATGAGAGCCATTTCAAAGCCAGACCTTGTACATGTGATAGCAGCTGGTTTCCACTTCCTGTTATCCACATGTTCCTTCTGCTCTTTGACACGTGGGAGGCGTTATCTTGAACAGACTCTTGGGCAAATGTTCCTGGTCATAAGCTGTCGCTTTTGCCGCAGTCACCTTCAGAAGAATCCCACAGAAATGAACACTTCTTTTCCATCCTGTGGCTCACCCACCATTTAAATATTCATTGGCAGAGCACATTATTTCAAACGTGAAGACAAGATGCTTGTAATACCTGGTTACTTAATTAGCAAAACTTAACCTTTCAATTTCAAGCTAATATTTTGGTAACTTAAAGCTTTTTTTTTCTTCAGAATCTTTCTGGATTTAGGCTTTGTTGGCCAGAAGACTTGGAGGAAAAACAGAAACCAGATGGGCCAACCCTGGATCGCTTAGCCAAAGCATTAAATAAAACACTCTCCATTCTTTACTCAAATTGCTTTGACTCCAATCCTGCAAGAAGGTAAAAGTCAGAACAGCCTTTCAAAGGTACAGATCAATCACTTGGTTGTTTAAAGAAGATGTGTCCTCTCCTTCAAAACCTAGCGTGTGGCAGACCATAGTGAAACAATCTTAACCAATTTGTAATTTCTGATGATAATTCATATTGAAATGTAGATTTCTGACTTCACTCAGATTTGCACTGGGTTGGCTGAAGCACATGCTCCAATATCGCTGTCAAAGAAACTGCAAGTGTGTTTTGTGCTGTTGCGTGTGTGACTTCAGACTTTCTTCTGTTCTGTGGGTGGTCTCAAATTCTAATTTTGGAGTTGCATACAACCTGTGGAAGCTGGCTGCTTACACAACTAAATGGAGACAAAATCTGCTCTGAAGCTTAAAATACTCTGGCCTTTCACAGTAGTTACGCAAATAGGGGTGAAAGTGTTATCTAGAGGATGCGTTTTGCTGTTTTACTTCCCATTTAAAGTGCAGAATCATGGCGAAGCCTGATTGCCTGCTATGCTCCTAGTAAGTTCATCTAAAAGGCAGATAAGTTTATAAGGTACAGTTTAAAATTCCTTTTTCATGCTCAAATGAGTTTAGAAACTTGCAAGAAAGTAGAAAAGTTAAGCACCATGGTAGATGATATGTGTGCTCACTATCCTATGAAATTAAGTTCAAAACGGATCTGTGACTTTTAATATAGCAACACTATTAATATATTGCTTCTGGCATCCTTTTTCAGTCTTGGGAAATATTAAGGGGGTCGTAGAAAGGGAAAGAGGCTTTAGACCAGGACATGGTAAATGACCAGCCAGGCTGGTGTCCTTTCTGGAATGCCAGGTGTCTCACAAAAGGGTTTAAGAAGATACTAATACATAGGAATGTATAATTACAATTATTATATGGATCTTGCTGCGTCTTCAGGTATAGACGTTTAAATATTTCTTTTAAAAATACCATTAGCAGCTCGAGATGTTTGAGATCCATAGGATTAACCACTTCCTGTGCCAGTCATATGCTTGTGGTCTTAGTCTCTTGCAAGAATTTCTACCATTTTGTTTGTGAAAATGTATGTCTTCAAGCACTTCTGAGTGTCTAACGTCTCGTTGCATACACTCTTTTGTTATGAGACCAGGAAAATGGACATCCCAAGTCTAGCCTAGCATAAGCCTGCTTCTTATTTTACAGACTGTGGTCTGCAGTCATGCCCTCTGAGGGACCTGCATTTGCAGTCTCTAACATAACAATTTAGTTTGGGCTTTTTTCCTCTGTTTGGTTCTCTAGATCTTTATTTCTCCATTTCGATGAATCCTGCAGTTCTGCTGTGATCTTGGGTTGGGTTGGGGAAGGCTGAGATGCCAGTTAGGGTTTGAAACAGAAACCTCTTGGTGTGTTTCTGCTGCGCGTGGAAGGTTGTGCCCGAGCACCACCAGGAAGCAGTTCACCAGCTGCCTGCTCATCGTGCCGTGGGCTGAGGTGCCCTGGGTAGACAGGGATGTGCTCATCAGCATGCCAAGGTGGGATAAGTGGGTTCAGGGACAGGATGGTTTCCGAGTTTAAGGTGAAGGCATCACTGGTTTATTAAGAGATGGTCGGTTTTGGGGTGGGGGTATTACTAGGAGGACAGGATTCTCTGACAGATTCTTGTTTGACATGGAAAAGTCCTTTGGAAGGTTGAAATCTTACAGCCTGTTTCTGGTGACTTACAGTCTCATTCAAAAAATTGCAGAAAGTCCAGTAGGAGCTTGCTTTGCAACACATTGTTGCTGGTAGTTGATACCACGTCTCTGCCCTTCCCAAAGAAGGGATGCAGATTTTGCCAATCGTCAGTACTCTGAATCTAACCAAGAATCTTTTTATTCATTATGTTTAAAGTACTTCCTTTTGCCTTTTTTGGATGCAGCAGCTGTTTATTAATTCATGGTGATACGTTCTTGTCAGCAGTTCAGGCATGTGAGAAGCTCTGTTATCTCAGTGATAGGGTTTGTACCCGTGTCTGTGAGCTTGGTATGGGAGAGCTTCATCCTTTCCCCTGGAAAAGGGTATGTGGGGATGGAGCCCTCCTCTCTGCCAGTGTTCTCAGTGCTGAAGAGCAACACAGCGTCAGCTGTTCCTGCTGTGTCTGTAGAACTCGTGCAGATATTCCTGCAGTCCCAGCTGTTGCTTCTCCTACTGATCAGCCAGGTGCTTGACTTCCAGGTTTCTGGTACACTTGGACTTGTTGATTTCACTAAGGAAGTATTTCTAAACTGTGGATTTCTGTTTGACATGCTCTTTTAAATATTAGCATTATAGCCACAATGATTGCTTTCCTGTTCCTTTTTTTGTTTGGAAATCTATACAACTTTCCAACTTCATGGTATGTTTTGTGCTGATCTACCTTTATTGCTACAGCTTTCCAGCTAACTTCATGGCACTTCTTTCCTCTCATTTCATTATATTTTTAATACTTAGTATTAAACTTAGTATTGTGTTAAGCTGTTGAAATGAGACTTGTTGGTTGTTAGAGGATCATTACTGTCCTGTGCTCTGAGTTCTTGTGTGTCATTTCAGCCTATGTCAAAAATAGCCTGTTGCTTTTTGTGTGTTGTTGAGCTGTTCCAAGAAGTGAATACTTGCAAATACTGGGAAATAATTTAACAGAACTGTGTGCTGCTTTGCTTTTAATATAGGCCACTTGAAATATAGGACGCCCTTTTACGTCCATTATCTATTTTTGCAGGCTAAACTTTATTTTTAAACCTTGGGTAACCTACAATAAAAAACAGTGGGTGCAGGACCTTTTGGTATTTTTTTTTTAAAGACACTGTGTGTAACTTAGTATACTGCTTTTCTGTTCAAATAAATACATGCCTTATGACTACTTAGGATTTCATCGTGATTTTCATATGCTTTTATTATACTTGACTAGTACAAATATAAACAAAGAATACTTGATTTACAAAAGAGCTTTATCTGTACTTCTCAGTGTAAGCTGAGCACCTTAGAAATATTTGCAGTCAACAGTAATAGAGATTTTGAAGTTTGCTTTCAAGCCAAGAGAAATTTTGCACACATTTGCAGGTTTTATGATATGTTCACACAAGTGCTGCTAAGTTAACTGTGATCAAATCCTGACTCTCTCTTGTCTCTTGTAACAGCTAATGTTTCTGGCATTTCAACAAAGATGTTGGTGTTCTGCTTGTCAGTGATGATCAAGCTTTTCTTCCAGTTGGATGCATCTATTTGTCCCGAGAAGTGCAACTGCTCTTCAAAAAATGCAATTCATTGCTCTGGTCCCCACATCAAAGACCTGGAATCCTTAAATCTGCCTTGCAACATGACAGAAATTCACATAACGGGCACTAATGTAACATACTTGCAGGATGTTTTTTCTCGGATGGTGGAACTGCAGCATCTCATTTTGTCTTCAAACAACATCTCTCTGATTTCACCAGCAGCTTTTAAAGGCCTGAGAAAGCTAAAAGCCCTCAAACTGCTAGAGAATAAGCTGGTCGAACTTCCCACAGAAGTGTTCGATGACATGGTACAGCTTCAGCAACTGATCATTGAAAATAACAGGTTGAAATCCATCAAAGAAAACCTGTTTGACAAACTAGCTAGTTTGGAGGAGCTTTACTTGAACAAAAACCATCTAACAGCACTTCCCAGTGGTGTGCTGAAGAAACTTGCCAAACTCAAATTACTGAACTTGTCAAGGAATTATTTGGCAGCACTGCCTAGAAATATATTTAGTGCATTAACCAGGCTCGAGAAGCTGATGCTGTATTTTAACAGGCTGTCTTCAATAGAGTCTGGTATGTTTGATAGCCTGAAGGAGCTGATGGAACTCTTCCTGCATTCCAATAACATCCAGTCCATTGCCCCTGATGCATTTTGTTGTCTTCATAAATTGAGAAGCCTAACACTTTCCAGGAACAAGCTTGAGGTTTTGCCCCCTGGGCTCTTTCTGCATTTGCACGACTTGTCTAAATTGACCTTGTACAGGAACCCACTGAAGTCTCTTCCAGAAGTATTGTTCGGAGAAATGAGGCATCTTGGTAGCCTGTGGCTGTATCACACAAAGCTCTCAACAATACCAGATTTTGTGTTCAGTAACTTGACAAATTTAGAGCTTCTTGTGCTGAGTTTTAATCCCGATCTTAGTGTTCTTCCTAAGAATGTATTCAGTGGTCTGAATGAACTGCGGGGCCTTTCTCTGCATACAAATAATATTTCCAGTTTGCCAGAGGGCATCTTCCTGAGCCTTCAGAAACTGCAGAACATTTCCCTTTTTGATAAGAGGCTTGAGGTTCTTCCTAGAAACCTCTTTCATAATCTCAAGCACCTTCAGAAAGTTTACCTGAATAGTACTAAGCTGCAGTCTCTTCCTGGAGACTTCTTTACTGCTTCGTCTGAGCTGCAAGAAGTCTTCCTCGACAACAACCCTTGGAGATGCGATTGCCAAATTCTTGGTTTCCGAGAGTGGCTCCTAAAGAGCATGGAGATAGTTATAAATGTGCCATCTCTAACATGTCAGAGCCCACTGGCGCTACAGAATATTTCTCTTGTGGCTCTAACAGCTGATCACCTGAAGTGCCCGCCAACCACAGCCATTACATACCAGATGTTCAGCTCATCTTATTCCCGGACTTTGGCTTCTCTTGTGATGGAGCACTTAACATCATCTTGGGAGACTACAGTGAGAGCAGTGCCCGACATGGATACCAGCACACCCACATCAATTCCTCTTGCAACCCCAGGTTTTACCTACTCATATCTTGAAGATGTTGGGCAGCCTAGGTTTCATTTCTCAGAAGTTCCAACCCAAACTTCACCCAGTGTCATTGTACAAACCAACAGTGTCAGAGGAATAGATTTAACTACTCTTGCCTGGTTGGATGAGATACCAGCCCGCAGGAGTGCTAAACCCTATTTTAATACCAGAGTTGCTTATTGTCAGTTGTTTTTGTGCCTTTACAGTTTAGTTTTAGCACTCCAGACTGTAACCATTGTGTTCAGTCTGTATGTGATGGGTAAAACCAGGCAACTCTTGCACTCCAGAAATACTCCCGCTCAGCCTGTAGTTCTGATAAAATTTTTAAGAAGGTAGAGAACACCAGCTGAAGAGAGGATTAGAAGCATTGGTTTGGATGCGTTTTGAGCATTTGGGCAGTTGACACTTGGTTCACTGATGGATTACAAATCTTCATAGCAAGAACCATAAAGACCTTGTCTTTACAGCATAATGAAAACGCACTTTTATGTACCTTAGTGTTTGCTAAAAGTGGTTGTAAACACTGTATATTGCTACAGCACTTGGTGTGTGAACCCAGAAGGAGAGCGAAAGATCATCTGTGGTCACCTCTACGTGTGTACTACGAGTTACCTGCATTGGACTGTCCCTGCAAGGTCCCATTGCCTGCTGTCATGCTCACACTGCTCACATGGATGTGGCACCAACGTAGGGAAGTCCACATAGGAACATGGCTTTAACTATGCTTTAAATGTTGCCCGTAATACTCCAGATGTTCCTTATGCTACCTACAATGCTTTGTCTGCTTATTGGGAAAACAAATGGTATTTGTGGGAAGAGATGCTAGAAAAGACCTTTTAAAAATGAGGGTAGGGCTGAATGATATAGTCCAAGTGTCTTAGTTTTCGCTTTATGTCCTCAGACCCTTTCCAGGACATGGCAGAAGTCAGGGGTACCATTTAAAGCTAACAGTGCTTTCCTCTAGCTTAACCAGAGGAAGGTAAGTAAGGTGCTGGGCTAGGAAATATATACTTGATGTATTTTGTTTGTTTGTAAACTTTGTAAAGTTACTACAACTTTGAATTTTAAGTAAACACATCCTTAAACCTTGACCAGTGGTCTGAAAAGCAAGGTGTTAATCGCTGCATGATGCACTGAGTCTTGAAACCAGAGCACCAGGCAGGTGTCCCGCACTGAGCCTTGACTCTGCAAAAGCATAGCTGGTTTGAGAGCTGGTCTTGACTGAGCTGGGAAAGAAAGGAATGTTCTCTCCTGGGCCTGGCTGGCAAAACGGGTGTGCAGCAGAATGGCAGGGAGCCTTCCTGAGCTGAGGGCTCTGAAGCATCACCACCTCTTTGGAAGTTGGTTGGGGAACATACGCATCTCCATCAAACAGCAGTATGCTGTAGCACATTCGCTCTTGGTAGTTTTTAACTTTTCTTATTACAAAGTCTTAATCCCTGACTTCCAGCCCTTTCAAGTGTTTGATGTGCAAAAGCAACTATGAGGCAATGGTGTGGGGTTTAGTCTTCATACTGAAATGTTTATTAATATTTTGAATTACACGAATATTCTAGTTTGTAAGTAGACTTGAGGCTGTCAGACTGCATGTGCTTTGATAGCTCTTGGACTTAACTATTAGCTTTTATCTTAATTAGGTGACTTAGCTTGTTCTTAAAAGCTCTGATGTTGTACTTAAAAGCCTCTGGATGTGGATCTGTGGCTCCTTAGGCAGGAGACACTATACTTTAGGAGTCCTTTTGTAGCCTTACTGACTTTCTAACTATTGAGGTCTTTCCTGGATGGCCTTGAAATGGCTCATTAAAAACCTGAGGTGAAGAGAGCTTGCATTTGCTGCAGGTTCGTGGCTTGTTCCCTGGTGTGTGCTACTCTAGGCTGTGTGTTATTCTACAGGCTGCTTTGTTTCAGGGTGCTCTGCTGCTGGACTTCAATTCCTCTTCTAGGCTGTGAAAGGAGACAGTATGCTTCTGTGGTGTTAAATAACTGTTGTCTTGCTGGTGTGAGGTTTAATAAAATTTAGCAAGCCTGGCTAAATGGAAGCCATTTCTAAAGAAGGAGAAATACAAGTCACTACAGCTGGAGCAAAGCAAACTGGGACTGGATTCATAAACACAACTCCAGAATATTTACTGCAATATATTTGAGAGAAGCACAAAACCAACATCCATCTTTCTGGGTGGTTGCATGCTAGTGCCTAAAAGGAGGCAGTTGTTACAAATTTAGGTTCTTGGTTGGACAACTGTAATGACCACTTAGTGTTGTGCCCGCTCCAGCGCTGTCGTACCGGTGCCACGCAAGCATCTGCTTGCAGCAGGCAGGAGATAAGTATAATCTCAACTACCAAGGAAGTTGTTCTACAAACCATGCTGGTTACTGTTTGCCTCGGTGAGACACTGAAGAAGTGTGCTTGTGGCTATGGGCACTCGGATGCACACTGTCTGATTTCTAAGAAAAAGCAATGGTTTGGTTGCCATATGGGCGTACGACCCCCTGATGTCCAGCCCCTGGACGAGCAGTGGGATAACAGCAGCTGCCATCCTCCTGAGCCCTCCTTTGGCTGCCCCAGCCCCGCAGTGGGGTCAGTCTCCGTGCTGCTCCTTCGGCTCCTGCTGCACAGTTGCTGACCTCTGGCACGTGGTGGCTCTGGCACATGGCTGAGTGCAGTCGAGTGCTCAGAGGAGGATGATTCGTCTCTATGTGCTGTCATCGGGCTTTCCCCATGCTTGAGCCAGACGGGGAAGTGAAGTCAGCAGACAACAAAAGGCTGGAGCAATAAGGGGTGTCTTACTAACTCTTCCTCTGAGGTGTCCTGTTCTGAGCTGCCTCTGATTCACTGCTTGTTGCCCAGCAGAACTCAGCCCTTCCTGCAAAACTCCCTGGCCTGGGAAATCCAAGGATATGCTTGTCTATGTCCAATCTCTGATTCGCCCAGAGAAAGGATGTCTTCCAGGTCAGCGTGACAGCAGCTGTGGTGGGCAGGGAGACAGCAGGGAGGCTCCTTGGGAAAAGTGCAGCCCTTCTCTGGGCAGCATTGCCTTGCAACTGTCTCAAGGCACTGATGGCTTGCCATCACCAGCGTAATGGCAAGGTTTTCCCCAGTCCCTGCAGCCCACACCTCCAAGATCTACTGCACAACCTTCAACACCAGGCTGGGCTTCGAGGGACAGTGGGCTGGAAAAGAATGGAGCTATCTAATCCCTGGTCCGGGGCACCCCTGCTGCTGGAAAAAGGGTGGATGCAAAGCACATCTGCAGTCAGTGGCTGAGGGGATTGGCTGCACACTCTTGGCTTCTGCATGGGATGCAGAGTCATGATTAACATGAGTCCAGGAGCTGCCTCTAGGGTCACATCCTAGTCAGTAGTGCTTGGGGTACGTCACTAATGCAGCCTAGCCAAGGGTCTTTGTAACTTGCTCAGTTCCCTCAAACGCTTGTTTCTGTGGCAGTTGTTCCTGCTTTAGGAAATCCCTGAGCAGTGCGAGCTCTGATCCCCCATGTCAGGCCATGGGAGAATGCTCCATGTTTCCAGCCTCATGTCACTGCAGGTACCATTCTCCTTTGCTTGTTGGGACAGAGTCCTTGAAGAGCAGGGTGGCTAGGAGGGAATTAACCACTGCCGTAAGTGCCAGCAACTTTCTGCCTGTTTCACAGCTGCTGCAGGACCCTTCAAAGCCACAAGCACCCATGTCCTGTGCTTGTGTCTGTGGTGTGCCTCTGCCTGACATTACAGAGCATTGGCCGTGTCTCCTCCAGGCTTTCAACCAGCACATCTCGCCTGGGGATGCTGATGCAGCAGCTGCAGTATCACAGCACGGCATTTCCGAGGGATGACAGAATAGCTGGGAAGAGATGCAGCCAAAGGCACATACCCATGGGACAAGGCTGGGCTTGCGAGTGTTTACAGGCTCTCACAGTGATCAGGAGGCCTGAAGCTCCTGCTTTGCCCCTGCTCCAGCCAGAGATGGAGGTATGGAGGTGTTATGCCCCATTTTCCTAGCCAAAGTCTGGGTTCACATCCCTTTTCCTCCTGGGTGTTTATGGGCAGGTAAGCCCTGGCAAAACCTCTTGCTTGGTCCATGGTAAGTCCCGCTTCATTGCAGAGTGGGGGGCTGCTGCTCCAGCAGCACCCAGAGACGTGCTGCCACCCAGGCCCAGCCCCTCTTGTGCAATCACTGCTCTAGGACTGCCATGTTTCTCTCGGACTTGCCAGGCTTCCATCTGTGCTTTTGTGTCCCTCTAGATGAAAACAGCCCAGGGCAGGGAGCCAGTGATGGCTGGCAGCGGCTCCCTGTCCTGCTGTGCACTCCTCTGCCTGCTTTTCCTGGGCACTTGGGAGACATGGGGCCCCTTCCCTCTTGGGGTGTTAGGAAGAGGTCCCTGGGGCCCTCCCTGGTGTCAAGGATGGCTTTATAGAGATGGAGAACTGTGTGAAGCTGGTCCAGCAAACACACAGCAGTGCATGAGCAGGGACAGCCCCCCCACCATTGCCTCCTGCTCCAGCCGGTCCTTCCTCCCTCTCACAGCGCCCATCTGACAAGCTCTTTCCGCTTTGGATTATCTCTCCAGGCGGACTTGGCCACAGGCCCTGCATTCCTTCCAGCCTAGCGCTGCCCTGAGCCTGCGCCAAGCCCAGCGTGCTTCTGCTATTGCTCGGGCCAGGACTGAGCCTGGAGGACATGGTTCTGCTGGCCAGGCGAGCTCCACTGCTGCTTGAGATCCTAAATGTTCATTTTCTTGAGCTCCAGGAGTGTTGTGGTGGGTCTTGTGCTGGTGCTTGGACGTAGGTTAGGCTGATGGACATCCTTCCTGCCCATCCTGGAGGGTCCAGGTCTGCTCCTCCTTCCCAAAAGCTCCCACCCTGCACATGCACTTACTTCCCCAGGGAAGGCAGGACATGTCCCCATCCCTTGGGGCAGATGGAGATGGGGAATCCTGTAGCTGTGAGCAGCACGGCCCCCCTGACCCTGCATTCCTCAAGCAGGGAGCTGAAACTGCTGTAGGGGGCTGTGTCACTGTCCCTGTGGAGGAGCTCTCAGGTTTGGGCTCCTCAAAGGGTCAGGATGGGCATGTGGTGGGAAAGGAGCTGCTGGTGACTCTCTACAGGTGGTGTGGGCCCCAGCTGGTCCCTGAGGGACTAATGCTCCTTCCTTCACCCCTCAGCTGTATCCGAGCCTGTGTCCTGCTGCTGCACGGCCCCGGCCTGGAGGTGCTGCCCACACCAGAGCACTGCGGGGACCCCCTCCCCTGGACCCCGGCCCAGCCAACACCCTTCTCCTCCCTTCAGCAGAGCAGAGCTTGGCCGGGTGCCCTGGGCCAGCCGCTCTCTGAGCACCAGGGGCCACCGAGAGGGTTCCTCAGGCGGGGCGGGCGCTCTGCAGCAGTGCAAAGCGATGGGGGGTCCCAGCGCTGCGGGGCGCGGGGACACCCTGTCCGTCACAGCAGTGCCGGTTCGGCCGGCAGCTGGAGGGGCGCAGGGAACAGGGGCGCGGGGAGCAGCAGCGGCAGCCTGGGTGAGCGTGCTCAGCTGTTTGGCAGATGAGCGCTGCAGTCTCCCGGACCAGCCCACAGGCTGCTAATTTTAGCGATTACATGAGTTTTTCCAAGCAGTCTCGAGTCCCCTGGTGATTCAGAGCCGCCTGGCTTTGCTGTGGGGATGCGCTGGAGCTGAGCCAGCGCGGATGGACCCTGGGCTGTCCTGCTGCACGGGAGTGAGGCGGACCTCCCCAGAAATAAGTGATGCTGCTGTTGCGGGGGCTCCTGGAACCTTCCCAGATGGTGGCATTTTGGGGCTGCACCCAGCATGGGGGAGCACCAGGGCTTGTGCAAGAGGTCACAGGACAGATGGGAGCCCTGGAGGGGCAGAGAACCCAGACAGTGTTAATGCAAGTGACTTGGAGAGCGTGGCTAGGAGTTGCCAGCTCCTGGCCCTGCCAGCCTCCAGGAGCCCCAGGCAGAATTGTGTCAAAGTGCAGTGGGTAACTCTGACTGGGACTGCTTTGCCACAGGATCTCCAGCCCTCCTGTGGGCTCAGCTGCACGCAGAGAAATACCTGTAGAAAGTTTTGGGGGCTCTCTTGCGCATCCATGTACAGAAAACGGCATAGCAACAGAACACTGTGTTTGTGCAGGTGAGGAGGGCTGGGGGCTCTGGGGGAAGGAGCCACTTCCCAGGCCAGCCATGACTGCAGGTTTCGCTGCTGGACACGTCTCATGGGGGCACAGGGTCTGGCAGATGCCCACGCTTGAGCTCCACCATCCCTTTAGAGGTGTAGGGACATGGCAGTAACTCCACATTGTCCTGAGCTCAGTGTGGGGGGCTCAGCATCTCTCTGGCTGGTGCGGCTGGAGGTGGGGAAGGTTCCCAGGGCACTGCTGGACCCTGGGACTTCATGCATGCAATGCTTGCACCATTCCATCCAGCACCGTGAGAGCTCGCAGCTATGTGGAGCAGCCTCCCTCTGCAGAACACTTATGTCACCCTCAATCACATCCGCATGCTGTCTCGGGGAGCTGCCTCTCCTCTCCAGATGTGCAGAGCGTGCCTGTGCGGCTGTCCCAGGCTCTCACACCTTCTGCTTCTCTCCCTGGTACATAGCCTGGGGCAAGCTCCTGTGTGCTCACGCCTGGGAGCGGCTCTCTCCTCACTGTGGGTGCTGTGCACAGGCTTGTGCTGTTACTCAGCCTTGCTTTATTTTTAGGGATGTCTTGAAATCAGACTTGTCCTTCCCAGCCAGGAGCTGGAGCTGGGTTCCCGAGGCCTGGGTAGAGGCAGCTGGGGTTTTGGCAGGGCTGTCAGCTGGGCTCTTCTGAAGCTTTGGTCACTCTGCATGGCCATTGGGACCATGGCCTGATCACCCCCTTCTGGGGGCAGGGTGTTTGAGGGTACCCACCACTGCATCCCTGTTGCCCTTGGACAGTGCTACTTGGAAGAAGCTGAGTCCAACATTTCTCTGTTGGACTGGACTTGGGGTGGAGGTTTTTCGGAAGTGCTGGGGTTTAATTCCTTTGTTGCCTTGCTGAAAAGCTGTGTGCTTCTGGGATGAGTCAGAGCCGGCAGGAACCCAGCAGCGCTGGCAGTGGGCAGACAGAGCCGGTGATAAGGATGTGATAAGGCCATGAAAGCCCTGCTCTTGTGCCAGGGTTGCAGGGAGTGGGCAGCTCCCAAGCCCGCTGCCTGACCTCCAGCTGCACTGCTGTCAAGGAAGCGGGAAGGTTATTTTGGGAACCACATTGCTGGGAAAATCTGCTGTGTCAATAGAGCGTGAGCTAAAGCATTTGTGGGTGGTGTTTTCAAAATGCCCCTTTTCTGGGCCCACATGCCTGGGCTTTGCCCCAGGAGCAGGCAGAGAGCACGGCTGGTGGCAGCCCCAGCCTTGGTGCTGACTCCCCATCCAGGAAGGGGTCTGCGGCCATCTGGCATGTCCCATGGCAGCTGGGCTCCCTATGCAATCTGCCCTATCAGCAGTGGTTGCCTCCAACCGAGGTCCCACTCCCTACTCTTCCCACGATCCCTGTTGCCTTCCTCGGAGTCTGGCTGGAAACTCCCCTCTCCATCCCTAGTCTGCTGTTCATCCTGGTCTGATCCCCTTCTTGAGCAGGGTGCCTGGTCCCCTGCACTGCCCTATGCCCTCCCACCCCTCGCATCATGGCAGGACACACTGCAGCACGGGGACGGAGGCAGTGTCCTGCCACCTCTGCGGCAGCTCCGTGCTGTTCCCATTGCAAGCAGCTCATTACCACTGGCTGGGACATGAGCAGGGGCTGCTGCAGCCGGCGGAAATTATGGGTGGGCTGAGACGGGATTAGACATGGTCAGGGACATTCCAGCTGCCCCGTGGTTAGCACGGGGCTGCTCTGGCTCCGGGAAGCCCAAAGCATTCACGCACGCTGGCTGTCCTTAGCTGCTTCCGCCCCAATATCCGTTCCTGGCAGCTGCTGGACAAGGGCTGCCTGGGAGAGGTGGGTGACAGGGTAGTGATGAGGGCTAGGTGGTGGGGACCCAGGGCACCCCTGTGCACCCATGTGGGCTGGAGGGGACAGGACATAGGTGGCAGCAGGTGCCCCTGAACAAGTGGATGGGATGGGCTTGTACCCTGCTTCCTGAACACCCCTGGGTGCTAGGATGTGTCACCCAAGTGTCAGGTCTGCTGAGGATGAAGAGCAGCCCATGGTCTGCAGTGCAGCCATGGCAGCCCCTGGGAAATGGCAGCATGTACCACTTTGGGGTTGCAAGGCTGTCTGCAGTCGATGCTGAGGGGGTCTCTCAGTGCCCACAGGCATGGTGGCGGCAGCGGGAGGTAATCTGGCTTGCCAAGGGCTCTCTGGAGCAGCCTGGCCTCTGGCTGGCACCAGCAATGCTACTGACCCCTGTTTGGTGCCTGCTCCCTGGCTGGGCTGGGCAAGGTGCTTGCGGGACAGAGCCCTGCCTGGGGTGGATGCTTGAGTTCCCGGCCTGTTTGCGGTTGGGATGGTGAACCCCAGGCAGGGTCAGTGTGCCGGGGGAGTGCCTGTGCTGCTGGCCCTGGGCTGGGGCACAGCCGGAGGTCCTGACACTGCCAGGAGCCACAGCTGGAGAGGCAAGACCTGTGCATGTGCCAAGGTGATGCCATGGGGCAGACCAGTGTGAATGTGTGCTAGCGAAGGGCAGGATCGTGCCGTGGGGCCTGGGTTTGTCTTGCCTGTCACCGTGGGTGGGGGCACCCACCCCTGTCCCACCAGGGACCAAGAGGGGTTCCCAGAGTTGAGCTACCTGGGCAGTGGCTGACATGAGCAGCATGTTCACGGGGCTGCCTGCTTCTCTTCAAACAAGAGCACTGGGCTTCAAGAGAGGGAAACCCAAAACTCCATCCTTGAGACACTTGGTCTATTTGCCGAGGAAACAGGAGTTGGAAGCAGCCCTGCTCCAGCGCCTTTCCTAACCCCGCCGCTGCCCCTGTGCTGATTCATTGATTTGGACGGGTTATATACTGGGAGGGGAAGCATGAACCACACTTGGCTCTCTTGTCAGCACGGAGCTGTGCTCGCTCGGCGCTCGCGGCTGCAGGACACTCGGGTAAGTCTCCTCTCCACTACTGCCCCTGTGAGTGGCTGTGGGCCGGGGGGACTCCTGGGGCTGCTCCGAGGGGTGGTGAGATCTGCATGTTCAGCATCGTTTGATTTGATGGAGATGTTTCTCTTGCAAGGGTTCTCCAACAAAGCAAGACCACACTGTGGGAGCTGAAATAGTTATATAGGCAACGTATCTTAAATGATAACTACTAGAGAAAATTAAGAGGGGCAAAGTAAGATTATGGGGGGCTGAGGTTAGGAGCAGTGGGATGCCGAGGGGCTGAGTGGTAGGGAATATTCAGCCCCTTGGTCTGTAAGCTGCTTTTTGTCCCTAGAAGAAAAGAGGAGATAAATTGTTTTCAGCTGTCTTTCCTGAAGGACGCTCCAGCGTGGATGCTCTCTGAGCTGCCTTACCAGGGAGTGACATGAGCTGGGCTTTGATGTGCAGTGTTTGGGGAAGTTTATAAGTGGCTTGCTATAAACAAAGCTGTTCTTGGATGCAGATTGTTTCCATATGGGAAATATAAACTGTGCTGGCTTGTGAAGGGTTCCTCCCTCCCTGCCGGAGAGCAAGCGTGTTCCCTGGAAGGAGCCCAGGGCATAGGGCAGGGGCTGTGCCCCAGCACCCCGGGGTGCTGTGCCAGCCGGGGCACTGTGCCTGGACCCCTGTGCTGCTGGACTTGCCTGTTTGGCTGAGCTGTGTTCAGAGACGGGGGAGCCACAGGTTTTCTCCCTCCCTTGTGCCCCTTGAAGCTGTTAGAAGGGGCTGCACTGTGCCAGCCTGGCACTGCTAGCTTTAATCTAGGGAGGGAGGAAGCTCCCAGGCCAGAGGAGGGAGGAGGGGCTGTCCATAGTGGCCATGCTTTTTATAGGGGGATGGAGGGCCTCACTGTAAAGCCCTCACTCTTCCTGGGCTTTAGGGTTTCTTTGGGCACCACCCCGGGACCAGCCTGGACACCAGACACCCCACTCTCACAGTCAAAATTGGCCAGGGCTGAGACTTTTTGCTGGGGATGAGGTGCAGACAGAGCCACCCCTGTACCCAGTCTGGGCTGGGCAGCTGGCAGAGGGTCCCACTGACCCACACTCCTGCAGGACTGGAGTTAAAGCATGCCCTGCTAGCGGGTGCCGGTGCTACTCTTGGCTCCACAACAGGAGCTTAGAGTCAGAAGGGTGCTTGGATGTACTGGGGAGCACCTTTCCTCCTGGCCCCACACAGCATTCCCAGGACCAGCCCGGCTGCGGGTGCTGCGGGCCAGCTCTGGTGAAGGTCTGGGCTATTTGGTGGTGCCGGGAGGCCAGCACCGCTGGTAGCCGCTCACCACACTCACTGCAAAACAGGAAACCACACTCCTGGCCGCTGCAGGAGCCGAGCGAGGGAGACGCCAGGGATGCCACTAATAGCTGTGGTATGGCAGCCAGGCACTGCGGACCCCAGCTCTGTCCTGCTCTGTACTCCTGCCTGTGCTGTGCCTGCCCCCAGCCCTTCTTGCCCACCCTCTTCTGCCTTGCTGCCATGCTGGGGGCAGGATGGCCACAGCCTCGGTGGCCTTTCCCAGGGAGAAAGCAGCACCCATCCCTGGTAGTGGCCCTGGGAGCTCGGAAATTGCTCAGCCCTCCTCCTTTGTTTCTCCTGCAGGCCTAATGGAGCTGGGATACTGGCAGCGGTGGCTGCTGCTGCTGGTGGGTATCCAGCTGGCCAGTGGCCAGTGCCCAGAGCAGTGCCAGTGCGTCCGCACTGCCCAGGTGGAGTGCTCCGGTGCAGGCATCACTGCAGTCCCCAGCCCCATCCCTGAGAACGCCATGACCCTGCAGATCATCAACACTCGCATCACTGAGCTGGGCGACGCATCCTTTGGCAACGCCTCCCTGCTGATCGGGCTGCGCATCGAGAAGAACAACCTGTCGCGCATCAGCCCCAGGGCCTTCCAGCACCTGCCTGACCTGCGCTACCTCAGCCTGTCCAGCAACAAGCTGCAGGAGCTCCCCGTGCAGGTCTTCGAGCGCCTGGGCAAGCTGGAGTCTCTACTCCTCTCCAGCAACCAGATCCTCCAGGTCGAGCCTTCCCACTTCTCCCACCTGAGCAACCTGAAGGAGCTGCAGCTGCACGGGAACAACCTGCAGGAGCTGAAGGAGGGGGTGTTTGACCAGCTCACCAGCCTCACCAAGCTCAACCTGGCCAGGAACAACATCGACCACCTGCCGCGCCGGGCCTTCGAGCGGCTGGCGCGGCTGCAGGTGCTGCGGCTCTATGAGAACCGGCTTCGGCAGATCCCGGTGGGCACCTTTGATGGGCTGCCAGAGCTGCAGGAGCTGGGGCTGCACCAGAACCAGCTAGAGATGCTGTCCCCAGAGCTCTTTGTGCACAACGGGAACCTGCAGAAGCTCTACCTGTCCAACAACCTCCTCGCCACCCTACCGAGTGGCATCTTCTTGCCCTTGCGTGCCCTCGCTAAGATCACCCTGCATGTCAACCGCCTGCGGGACATCTCCCCTGCTGCCTTTGGGCCCATGCCTGACCTGCGGGAGCTGTGGCTCTACGATAATGAGCTTTCTACCCTCCCTGCTGCTGTCTTCGGCAACCTCACCCAGCTGCAGCTCCTGGTGCTCAGCAAGAACCGGCTGCGCTCCGTGGCGCGGGGGGTTTTCCAGGGCTTGGGGGAGCTGCTGGAGCTGTCCCTGCACTCCAACACCCTGCGCCGCCTGGATGCACAGGCACTGGAGGGGATGCCCAAGCTGCAGAACATCTCCCTGCACCACAATCAGCTACAGACGCTGCCGCGGGGCCTCTTCGCCGCCACCCCGGGGCTGCGGCACCTGCAGCTGCACTCCAACTCCCTGGAGAACCTGCCCGCCGGCATCTTCTCCCCCCTGGCTGCCCTGCGAGAGGTGAAGCTGCACAACAACTCCTGGCGCTGTGACGAGGGCATCCTGCCCCTGCGGGGCTGGCTGGAGGACAACCCCCACAAGGTGGGCGAGACACCCCCCCTCTGTGCCCAGCCCCCTGCCTTGCGGGGCACCCCCATCGCCGGGCTGCTGCAGGACC